>NC_134696.1:93088711-93451211 GCF_050947455.1 Rhinoderma darwinii | reverse complement strand
GGACACACAGGTGCTGGGATCGTTACAGGGTCAGGTGATGGACACACTGATGCTGGGATCGTTACAGGGTCAGGTGATGGACACACAGGTGCTGGGATCGTTACAGGGTCAGGTGATGGACACACAGGTGCTGGCATCATTACAGGGTCACGTGATGGACACACAGGTGCTGGCATCATTACAGGGTCACGTGATGAACACACAGGTGCTGGGATCGTTACAGGGTCACGTGATGGACACACAGGTGCTGGGATCGTTACAGGGTCACGTGATGGACACACAGGTGCTGGGATCGTTACAGGGTCACGTGATGGACACACAGGTGCTGGGATCGTTACAGGGTCACGTGATGGACACACAGGTGCTGGGATCGTTACAGGGTCACGTGATGGACACACAGGTGCTGGGATCGTTACAGGGTCACGTGATGGACACACAGGTGCTGGGATCGTTACAGGGTCACGTGATGGACACACAGGTGCTGGGATCGTTACAGGGTCACGTGATGGACACACAGGTGCTGGGATCGTTACAGGGTCACGTGATGGACACACAGGTGCTGGGATCGTTACAGGGTCACGTGATGGACACACAGGTGCTGGGATCGTTACAGGGTCATGTGATGGACACACAGGTGCTGGGATCATTACAGGGTCAAGTGATGGACACACAGGTGCTGGGATCGTTACAGGGTCACGTGATGGACACACAGGTGCTGGGATCGTTACAGGGTCAGGTGATGGACACACAGGTGCACGGCTCGTTACAGAGTCATGTGATGGACACATAGGTGCTGGGATCGTTACAGGATCACGTGATGGACACACAGGTGCTGGGATCGTTACAGGGTCAGGTGATGGACACACAGGTGCTGGGATCGTTACAGAGTCATGTGATGGACACATAGGTGCTGGGATCGTTACAGGGTCACGTGATGGACACATAGGTGCACGGCTCGTTACAGTATGTGTGTCAGAGCTGTGTCTTCTAACGATCCCAGCACCTGTGTGTCCATCACATGACAGAATTTTATCCACTGGAAGTAAACAAAAAATGTTCCTACTGAATAACAGCAAGCAGAGATCTTGGAGACCATGAGGAATTAAAACAGAAAGTATATTGGGAAAATTGAATAACTTTTAATTATACAAAAAAATAAAATAAATTTGCTGAAACTGGATATTTCCTTTGGCACTGTTCATCCTGAGCCTCCTTGTTCATGAATAAAATGTACTGCCATAACAACTGTGACACTGACTGGAGAGTACCAAAGTATACACAGCGAGGGTATGTTCACACGGCTTATTTTCGGGCCGTAAACGGCTTGAAAAACCCCTCCAAACTTATACCCATTGATTGCAATGGGAAAAAACTGCGTTTCGTTCCGACGGGGTGTTTTTTTTCACGGCCGTTTGAAAAAACAGAGCGTAAAAAAAAAAGAACGCCCCGAAAAAAAGAAGTAGCATGTCACTTCTTGAGCCGTTTTTGGAGCCGTTTTTCATTGTGTTAATAGAAAAAAAGCTCCAGAAACGGCCGCAAAAAAACGTTTGATGCTTAAAAAACGGCTCCGTATTTTACAGCCGTTTTTCGTTTTGCGTGTGAACACAGCCTAATAGTCTCCAAAGAACCAGACAATACATTTGGCGGTAACTTTGGAGACCATCACTTACCACTAGGGTCTATTTCTTATGGCTTGGTTCACAAATGACCTATTAGATATTAGTGACGATCTGTCCTGTGTGTACAATGATAATAAAGATGAAATTAAAAGTGGACATATAAATGTTCTACATAAACGGAGCGGAGGGGGGGGGGGGGGGTCCTAAGAATCCTCTCCTTTGGTGGGTCCATGGAGCCCCGGTCTACTCTGCCTATTTAAGGCCTTGTTCATACAGTGCTAAAAAACAACAACAAACAAACAAGCAAATACTGCACCAAAACTGCACACTGTGAACAAGGTCCTAGCAGCGGGAGGGCAGGTGGCTTGGCATAACAGTGCAGATTTATAAGCCTTTTAGAAAGCCGGATGGCAACTATTATGGGAAGGGTAATGGCTGCCATTAATGGCTGTCACTCCGATATTGTCACCCGTGTAGAAGATAACTCAGAAACCTCTGCATGGAATAATAAAAAGCTTATCACAAGAAGACGGTGCAAGGGCTTCATTTCTTTATAGTTTGTCTGGAAGCGAATAGTCTGAAGAAGCAGTTGTGGCGCCAAACATTGAGATTTACAAATGTGACTGCCGTCCTTTAATTGCAGTCGGACGAATGAAATTGCTGCGCCGCTTCTGCTCGGAGGTTTGTTAAGGATCTGTATTTCTTGTGTGCTGTAATATCCAGAGAATAATGTCAGGTCTGCAGCATTTTTTCATGATAACATTTACACCGCTCCCAACCTTCAAGCAGAGGCAAAAGGGACAACCGATGTGGAGCGCCGGTGCAACTAATTTTTCCCCTGTTAAGCCACGCCTCCAACCTCGCCCATACACACCCAGTTCAGGCCACACAGTATAATGCCCCAGTAGAACCCCCCCTACAGTATAATGCCCCAGTAGAACCCCCCCTACAGTATAATGCCCCAGTAGAACCCCCCCTACAGTATAATGCCACAATAGAACCCCCCTACAGTATAATGCCACAATAGAACCCCCCCTACAGTATAATGCCACAATAGAACCCCCCTACAGTATAATGCCCCAGTAGAACCCCCCCTACAGTATAATGCCCCAGTAGAACCCCCCTACAGTATAATGCCACAATAGAACCCCCCCTACAGTATAATGCCACAATAGAACCCCCCTACAGTATAATGCCACAATAGAACCCCCCTACAGTATAATGCCACAATAGAACCCCCCTACAGTATAATGCCACAATAGAACCCCCCTACAGTATAATGCCCCAGTAGAACCCCCCCTACAGTATAATGCCACAATAGAACCCCCCTACAGTATAATGCCACAATAGAACCCCCCCTACAGTATAATGCCGCTACAGCATCCCCCACACAGTATATTAACCCATAGTGCTTCCCACACAGTATTACGCCCCCTACAGTATAATAGTATAATGCCCTCTTAGCTGCACTCATACAGTATAATGCCCCTTTAGCAGGTGCCCCCATACAGTATAATGCCCCTTTAGCAGGTGCCCCCATACAGTATAATGCCCCTTCAGCAGGTGCCCCCATACAGTATAATGCCCCTTTAGCAGGTGCCCCCATACAGTATAATGCCCCTTCAGCAGGTGCCCCCATACAGTATAATGCCCCTTTAGCAGGTGCCCCCATACAGTATAATGCCCCTTCAGCAGGTGCCCCCATACAGTATAATGCCCCTTCAGCAGGTGCCCCCATACAGTGTAATGCCCCTTCAGCAGGTGCCCCCATACAGTATAATGCCCCTTCAGCAGGTGCCCCCATACAGTATAATACCCCTTCAGCAGGTGCCCCCATACAGTATAATGCCCCTTCAGCAGGTGCCCCCATACAGTGTAATGCCCCTTCAGCAGGTGTACCCCATACAGTATAATGCCCCTTCAGCAGGTGCCCCCATACAGTATAATGCCCCTTCAGCAGGTACCCCCATACAATGTAATGCCCCTTCAGCAGGTGCCCCCATACAGTGTAATGCCCCTTCAGCAGGTGCCCCTGTACAATGTAATTCCCCTTCAGCAGGTGCCCCCATACAGTGTAATGCCCTCAGCTGCCACTATATAGTATAATGCCCCTTCAGCAGGTGCCCCCATACAGTATAATGCCCCTTCAGCAGGTGCCCCCATACAGTATAATGCCCCTTCAGCAGGTGCCCCCATACAGTATAATGCCCCTTCAGCAGGTGCCCCCGTACAATGTAATGCCCCTTCAGTAGGTGCCCCCATACAGTGTAATGCCCTCAGCTGCCACTATATAGTATAATGCCCCTTCAGCAGGTGCCCCCATACAGTATAATGCCCCTTCAGCAGGTGCCCCCATACAATGTAATGCCCTCAGCTGCCACTATACAGTATAATGCCCCTTCAGCAGGTGCCCCCATACAGTATAATACCCCTTCAGCAGGTGCCCCCATACAGTATAATGCCCCTTCAGCAGGTGTACCCCATACAGTATAATGCCCCTTCAGCAGGTGCCCCCAAACAGTATAATGCCCCTTCAGCAGGTACCCCCATACAATGTAATGCCCCTTCAGCAGGTGCCCCCATACAGTGTAATGCCCCTTCAGCAGGTGCCCCTGTACAATGTAATTCCCCTTCAGCAGGTGCCCCCATACAGTGTAATGCCCTCAGCTGCCACTATATAGTATAATGCCCCTTCAGCAGGTGCCCCCATACAGTATAATGCCCCTTCAGCAGGTGCCCCCATACAGTGTAATGCCCCTTCAGCAGGTGTACCCCATACAGTATAATGCCCCTTCAGCAGGTGCCCCCATACAATGTAATACCCCTTCAGCAGGTGCCCCCATACAGTGTAATGCCCTCAGCTGCCACTATATAGTATAATGCCCCTTCAGCAGGTGCCCCCATACAGTATAATGCCCCTTCAGCAGGTGCCCCCATACAGTATAATGCCCCTTCAGCAGGTGCTCCCGTACAATGTAATGCCCCTTCAGCAGGTGCCCCCATACAGTGTAATGCCCTCAGCTGCCACTATATAGTATAATGCCCCTTCAGCAGGTGCCCCCATACAGTATAATGCCCCTTCAGCAGGTGCCCCCATACAGTATAATGCCCCTTCAGCAGGTGCCCCCATACAGTATAATGCCCCTTCAGCAGGTGCCCCCATACAGTATAATGCCCCTTCAGCAGGTGCTCCCGTACAATGTAATGCCCCTTCAGCAGGTGCCCCCATACAGTGTAATGCCCTCAGCTGCCACTATATAGTATAATGCCCCTTCAGCAGGTGCCCCCATACAGTATAATGCCCCTTCAGCAGGTGCCCCCATACAGTATAATGCCCCTTCAGCAGGTGCCCCCATACAGTATAATGCCCCTTCAGCAGGTGCCCCCATACAGTATAATGCCCCTTCAGCAGGTGCCCCCATACAGTATAATGCCCCTTCAGCAGGTGCTCCCGTACAATGTAATGCCCCTTCAGCAGGTGCCCCCATACAGTGTAATGCCCTCAGCTGCCACTATATAGTATAATGCCCCTTCAGCAGGTGCCCCCATACAGTATAATGCCCCTTCAGCAGGTGCTCCCATACAGTATAATGCCCCTTCAGCAGGTGCCCCCATACAGTATAATGCCCCTTCAGCAGGTGCCCCCATACAATGTAATGCCTCTTCAGCAGGTGCCCCCATACAGTGTAATGCCCTCAGCTGCCACTATACAGTATAATGCCCCCATAGCTGCCCCATGCAGTATTATTTCCCCTTAGCTGCCACCATATAGTATAATACCCCATAGTGCCTAATAAAAAAGTAATAAAATAAATACTTATCCAGCCCCGTTCCCACGATGAGTGGAGGAAATCCCTCCGCTCCTCCGCTCTGTGGTGTGAGTTTCTCGGCGTAGACAGGCGCGATGACTTCACTGCATTGCGCCTGTCTGTGCCGAGCAGCTCACGGCAGCTCCACACAGTGGATGCTGGAGCAGAGAGCTGACTGTTCCCTGCTTCAGCATTGGATTCAACTGTATCACACTGCCCGGAATCCGGGACTGTCCCGCTGAATCAGGGACAGTTGGGAGGTATGCATTTGTGTGCTGCATACCAAGCAAAGAAGTGTAAGGCCTTGTTCACACCATGCAGATTTTGATGCAGATTTTTGAGCCAATTCCAAAAGTGGTTTGAAAAGGAATGGGAAATATAAAGGAAGAACTTATACTTCTCCTTCCTGCTGGATCCACTTTTGGCTTTTGCTCAAAAATCTCCGCTAAAATCTGCAACAAACACAATGTGTGAACATACCCTAAAGATTCCTGCAGAGCGTGTTATATAGAGCAGCAGCCGGGTCAGACATTTGTGTCTGTGGTCGGAGGAAGGAGTTTGTGGCTTGGATTGCTTTCCGTATATTTGGATAGTGCTGTATGTGGTGAGATCCGGGCCGCTGCGGTGAGGATCGGCTGTGGGTACCTGACCAGGAATAACATAATGAAGACGGGGGTCTACGTAGCGGAAGGTCTATGTATTCATTGGGGCTTATTCGGAGTAGAAGGGTTTCTGGTCTTATATAAATAAAGCATAAAATTAGTATCATGACATTATATAACTATTCAATAGGCTTCGTGTGTCAATTTCTCACCATGTTCAAGATCTCCGTTTGTTGTCAATGAAGGAAAACATTCTGAGGCTGAAAACCCATCCAGATCAAATTCCCCCCACAGCTGAGGGTTTGTTACAATTGTATGCAGTCTAGAAAATCCTTTTTGAGCTAAATACATGAGCGGCACAAATCTCTCTTCCGCCTTGATAGTGTGCTGAAATGTATCGGTGCAGTGTACCGAGTCCGGACTGTTCAGAGGACTGTCTACACTGTAACAAACTCTCCGCTGTGAGTTTTGCCTCTGTTTTCAGACTCTGAATGTGAGGCCTCGTTCACATCTGCGTTGGAGGCTCCGTTTAAAGATCCGGCCCCGAAAATAACGGAAACAATAGTGTAGCATGTTGCACTATGGTTTCCGGTAAGACCACGGACACCCCGACGGAGCCCATTAAAGTCAATGGGTTCCATCAGCCGCCGGTGGTGTCTGTCGTGCAACCGAACCAGCGCTTCCGGGATCTCCGATGTTCTACTCCTCTGATGGAGCAGAGCAACGGAAAGCTGAACGCAGGTGTGAACCCAGCCTTAACAGGAATGTTTCTATTCACTGACAACAAGCGAAATTTTTGAAAAAGTTGAGAAATTTGAAACACAAGTTATATTAGAAAGTCGCAGAGCTTTTCTCTATACAATGTTGGAGGACTACAATCTGGTCATAAACCATGTACCAAGAGAACAATAGTCATTCACATCTATTCATGTAATGCCGGAGAACCCCTTTAACTGCCGCGATTTACATAGGCACCATAGTATTGCACATAGGGAAGAGGGATGCTGCCAAAGGTTCGCACCACCATTCTCTTCTACAAGAAATAAAAAGGGAGGCTGCAAGCAAATCCAGACCTCCTACTCTGGGACGAGGGGCATGTTGGTGCGAACCAGAACCAGCAGGGGGCTCCATTGTGATGTATGCCTGCCCATCTACTGTTAATGCCCCTACAGAGCTCATCAATACTCGGGCGCGGCAGATCTCTGTCTATTTCTCTGTATAGCTCGTGTATAGTGCGTCACAGTGTCGGTTACAGGTGCTCGCTGTATGATCGTGTCACTCTCTGCTGCTCCAAGTCGCTCTGTTATGGCAGGATGTGGTTTAAGGGACTGTCCCACGCTCCAACGAACACACCGGCTCTGCTATATAGACAAACCAATCAGCCATGTAACGCCCTGCTTGCTTTTTGTAACTGAATTCATATCTAACGCCTGTAATATTATACACATACGACATTATGATTGCAAATAGGAAGACGTCGTCGTATTCCACACAATAAAAACCTTCATTAATGCGCCATTTAATCCAGGCAAGGCGAGGATAGCGGCGGTGGTGGCGGGTATAGGGTGGATGATATAGATCTAGGTCTCTGGTAATAGGGTTGTGTGTATTGAGAATATAACTAGTGTAAATCTCTGCCATGGGGCACATCATCTTGGGCATTACTGTGGGTATAAAGGAGAAATTGACTGGTTAATCCTTCCGGCATATCACAGATGATCAATCCTAGAGATTATAATACAGCGGCGGGGCTATGCATATCTGTATAGGAACGCTATGAATTATGCAGCGCGTCTATTAGCGGACAAGTTACTACCGAGCTCTAGGGAATGTTGGCGCAGGAAATAATGAGGCTGTATCCAGCGAACCTGATTACGACACGTGTTAGAAAAAGCGTGAAGAGGAGAAACGTAAAAGCACACGAGGAAATGAGAAAAGTATCAGGCTGGTTAGAGGACGCGCTCGCGTGCCGCACTCGCATCGTATTTCCGCAATGTAATTTAAAAAAAAAAAAAAAACGCTATGGAAAAAATATTCCGATTTCTCTAGTTCTTGCGTTGCAGAATGTTTTTCAAAAATAAAATGCAAGTTCGCCATGTGTGAGCGCACCCTTAGGCCGCACGTACACAATGCGTAATACGGAAATCCGCTGGATAAGGCCTCATGCACACAGCCGTAATTTTGATCCGCAATTATGGACCGATCAAAGTCTGGACCCATTCATTTCCATTGCCCACGGACACCTTCCCGTATTTTTAGGGCCGTAGAAATGACACGCAAAAAAATAGGACATGTCCTATTTTTTTTATTTTACGGACCGTAATCCTATACTTTATAATGGGAGCATGGCACGCAAATGTGGGTGACAGTCCGCGGCCGGCTGTGCCTGTAGTCACCGGCCGCGTGCTTCGGCTCTAATACAGTAACCAGCAAAGTAAATGAGAAAAGTAATCTCTTCTACATGTTGCAGAATTTTTCTGCACGTGAAATGACCTGCGATTTTTAAGTCCGCGACATGTCAATTTATCTTGCTTTTTTTTGCAAGATAAATCAAATCTGCACCTGTCTCCGAAGAAAAAAAAAACGCATCTTAAAATGCACCATTAGGGTGTAGTCACACGGCGCGGTTTTATCATGTTTTTTGGCACGGCAAATTGCGGTAAAATTGCATGTGGATTTTTAGTGCGGTTTTCGGCCGTGCAATATCTGATCAGTGCGGTCCGGCTTCCCCGCCGATCACCTGTTTTTAGAGGTCTGTGGTGCTCCAAAGAGCGCGGCTTCCCCTTCGATCCGCCGATCAACTGATTGTATCGTCTTAAATGCTGAAAATATCGCACATCTCCCGATGTAAACAGGGAGACGCGCCGCCGATATGATAGAAATGTATGGGGACGAGGGATCGGAGTAACGAGCTCGTCCCCATACATAGGTCCTTGTGAAAGGAGCAAACGAGCGCCGATCAACGAGCCGTCTCCTTGTGTAAGACCATCCTAAGTATAAGCCATCAATTTCTTATGACTGGACCCCTTATGTGCGGATTTTACCTGCAGAATTATTACCTGCGTTTGCAGTGTAGATTTTCTCCGCCAAATTAGGCAACGTGTGCATGGAGCCTTAGGGTATGTGCACACGAGGGCATTACGTCCGTAATTGACGGACGTATTTTGCCCGCAAGTCCCGGACCGAACTCAGTGCAGGGAGCCGGGCTCCTAGCATCATAGTTATGTACGACGCTAGGAGTCCCTGCCTCTCCGTGGAACTGCTCTCCCGTACTGAAAACATGATTACAGTACGGGACAGTTGTCCTGCAGAGAGGCAGGGACTCCTAGCATCGTACATAAGTATGATGCTAGGAGCCCGGCTCCCTGCAGAGTGTTCGGTCCGGTACTTGCGGCCGAAATACGTCCGTCATTTACGGACGTAATTAGTGTGTGTGCACATACCCTTATGGTGAGTAGGAACAGAACACAAGATCTCCCGCTTCATTATAAGGCTATGTTCACACGCTTACTAAACAACGTCTGAAAATACGGAGCTTTTTTCAAGGGAAAGCAGCTCCTGATTTTCAGACTTTTTTTTAAGCCACTCGCGTATTTCGCGGCGTTTATTACGGCCGTTTCTGGAGCTGTTTTTCTATAGAGTCTATGAAAAACTGCTCCAAAAATGGCTCAAGAAGTGACATGCACTTTTTTTTACGGGGCGTCTTTTTATGCACCGTTTTTTCAAAACGGTTGCAGATCCGCCCCGTCGGAACAGAACTCCATTTTTCCCATTGAAATCAATAGGCAGATGTTTGGAGGCGGTCTGCTTCCGAAAAACGGCCGAAAATAAGCCATATGAACATACACTTAGGGCATGTTCACACGCTTACTAAACAACGTCTGAAAATACGGAGCTGTTTTCAAGTGAAAACAGCTCCTGATTTTTCAGAAATTTTTAAATCAAACAAGTGTTTTTTACGGCCGTGACGTGACCTGCACTTCTTTTTCGCAGGCGTTTTTTTAAGCGGTTTATTTTCAAAACGGCTGCGTAAAACAATGCCCTGTCGCAACGCAACACCGTTTTTCCAGTTGAAATCAATGAGCAGATGTTTGGAGGCGTTTTGCTTCCGATTTTTCGGTCGTGTTTCGGGACGTTTACGGCTTGAAAAACGACTGAAATTAGCCTGTGTGAACATACCCTTAGGGTAAGTTCACACAGAGTTTTTTGACACCTTTTTTGACGCGGAAACCGCGTCGGAAAACGCGCTGAAAATGCCTCCTATTGATTTCAATGGGAGGCGGAGGTGTTTTTTTTCCCGCAAGCGGAAAAACCGTCTCGCGGGAAAAAGAAGCGACATTCCCTATCCTCTGGCGTTTACTTCTCTGACCTACCATTGACATCAATGGGAGGCAGACAAAGCGTATTTCGCTGCGTTTTTTGCTTGCGGCGCTCAATGTCCGCGGGCGAAATACGTTGTGACAATCGGCGTGCAGGCAGAGCAAAATCTGCCTCAAAATTCCAAACGGAATTTTGAGGCAGATTTTCTGCCTGCAGAAAACTCCGTGTGAACCCGGCCTTACTACTCAGAGAGGTTGCTGGATGGAAAATCTGTACTAGGCCCCACTTACCATTCATACCAGTGCTGGCTTCTTATGGCACCGGGGCCGGGGTACAACGACAATTCCTACAACCCTTATAGCAATGCCACTGTATCTCCCAGTTAAAATGCAATGTTATCCACAGAGTCCACATGTATTGCCCCAAATCCACACGGTATAGATCTGCCTACTGTCCATCATTGGAGGGTCACAACTTCTCACGTGATAATGCCGTTACGAGCAGGATTTACCTAAGTACTGCTTATCACTGATGTCAACTAACGGAGGTGAAATTGAGCTGACGCCGACCCACATTTATCAAAGTCTGGACTTTTATTGACATACGTTGCGCCATTTTTATGGCTGCATTTGCCCTCTGTGATAAATCTGTCACAACATACATCACTGCCAATAACCTTAGTCTGGCTGATATTACTCCACTTTTTCTACGCCAGGGTCTGGGTGGAGTAGAAATGCGACTTTTTTTCTCATTTGCGACTTTAAAAAAAAAAAAAAAAAAATCGTAAATGCGGCTAAATCCCGGCCATGCAGCATAAAGCGGTAAGCCACCGTCCACATCCACTTCGCTTTCACAAACAGACGTGCGTGGCACAAATGGCTCTAAATTCTGCCACAAATAGTTAATAAATATGGTTAATAAATATGGTGCAGATTAGACACTATTTTGGATTAAAATGCGACAAAAAAAGGCACGAATACATGGATAAATGTGGGCCATTGTGTATACCCTTGGCTCTTTATATGTAATGTATAGATTTGCATATACTTTGCGCACGGATTTGAGTTGCATCATCTATATATTCTTCACCCACCTCCAGAGCTCTTTGATGGTTGCCATTGGATGGTTTTGAAAATTTTGATGGTTGCCATTGGAAACTGACTGCAGTTTATATACATTGGACAGACATGTGACCTAACGAGTGATCTCTGTGTACGGTTGGTTGTGCGGAGGCACACATGGAGCAATATAGACTTTGCGTGTGGCCGTATGGTGCTCCGTTGGTCACCTTATTAGAAGTGACGCTTCTAGGGGAAATCAGCTTATGGCTGGGTTCACACGACCATGTTACGTCCGTAATGTACGGAACGTATTTCGGCCGGAAGACCCGGACCGAACCCAGTGCAGGGAGCCGGGCTCCTAGCATCATAGTGATGTACGACGCTAGGAGACCCTGCCTCGCTGCAGGACAACTGTCCCGTACTGTAATCATGATTACAGTACGGGACAGTAGTTCCACGTAGAGGCAGGGACTCCTAGCGTCGTACATCACTATGATGCTAGGAGCCCGGCTCCCTGCACTGGGTTCGGTCCGAGTCTTCCGGCCGAAATACGTTCCGTACATTACGGACGTAACATGGTCGTGTGAACCCAGCCTATTAGGCCCGGGCCGTGATCGTAATCACGGCCCGTGATCGTGGGCACAGCCGACCGCGCACAGCCAAACGCATTTTCAGCTTGTGCTCCCATACAAAGTATAGGAGCACGTTCCGTAAAAAGCAAAAGATAGGACATCTCTTAACTTTTGCGGCGGCTTTCTACGGCCCGGACATCCCGTTTATCCTGTAGATAAACGGGAAGGTGTCCGTGGACAATAGAAGCGAATGGGTTCATATTACGGTCCGCGATTACGGACGATTTTTACGGTCCTGTGCATGGGGCCTTACTATAGCGTCTGATGGAGCCTCCGACCATTCTTTTTTATACTTTTATCCCTTTTATAAGTAGCCACAATACAGTTCTTGGACCAGGAAGAGTCAGTCGGTCATAACAGCAGTTTTCAATCAGGGAAAATGCAATGACCACTGACTGTTTCCTTCAATCCTGTGATCTGCAACCTATTAGGGTATGTTCACACGCGAACTCAAAAACGTCTGAAAATACGGAGCTGTTTTCAGGCGAAACCAGCTCCGGATTTTCAGACGTTTTTGTTGCAACTCGCGTTTTTCGCGGCATATTTTACGGCCGTTTTTGGAGCTGTTTTTCAATGGAGTCAATGAAAAACGGCTCCAAAAACGTCCCAAGAAGTGTCCTGCACTTCTTTTGACGCGGCATCTTTTTATTTTGAAAACGACGCGTAAAATTACGCCTTGTGGGAACAGAACACCGTAACTCCTATTGCAAGCACTGGGCAGATGTTTGGAGGCGTAATGGAGCCGTTTTTTCAGGCATAATTCGAGGCGTAAACGGCCCGAATTACGTCTGAAACCACTGCGTGTGAACATACCCTCACTCTCCAGTCCTGGAACTACAGAGGCCAGCATGCCCTGACAGTGTGCAGCTTTCACGGGAGGCTGGGACTCATGCAGGCGCATGCTTAGGCTTTATTCAGACGAACGTCGGGAAACTCGGACGTGAAAAACGTCCCGATTTCCCAGATCCCCATAGACTTGAAAACGGAACAAAATACGACATGTTCTATTTTTCAACGGACCCTTTACGCGCTCCTTTGAAACAACGGCCCCGTTAGCGGCCCCGTTAAAATACATATGTCCGTGTGATGGCCGTTGTTTTATCAGCCGTCACACGGACCTATTCTACGTTCGTCTGAACAAGGCCTTAGAACTTAAGAAATGCTCAGCATATATAACGCAATGTTCCCTCGAAGCTGTTGTATGAAGAGCTGCACAGGGGTTATGCTGTCAGGTAGGTCATCCATATCATCAGTATCTACTAAGCACCCAGCCCGGGCATGTAATGCTTTAACGTCAGGGTTATGACTATATGTATATATAATAGTGACATTATACGGCGGAAGATGAAATAGCGCCGAGAATTGCTTGTACCTGGCCACTCACTGGTTAATTTAGTGAGCGTGGCAGAATCAGGGTTAACAGGGAGTGTGGGAGGGTTAGTTCCTACATGCTGTCTCGGCTTCATGACTTTCTTATATCTTCTGTGATCTCTGCTCGCTTGCAGCTTCCACTTCTCATCATGGTGATCTCTAATCCTTGGGCAACAGGTGAGAGCAGTCCTGAAGAGGTTAATGTAGACCGCCTTAGCGCCTGGCACGCGTCCATAGGGCAGAAGTTCAGAATATAGGACATCGGGGATGCCAGGAAAGAAGCGACACCGTGGATAGTTTGAGTCAGGGTTAGGAGACTTGTAGAACTAGTAGTCCCAGCTTGCACATCTGGCTTGTTTTGCGGAGACCGGGGGAATAACATCTATATTGGGTGCCAACGTTTCTGCAGGACGCTTAGCGCCAAACCGAAGAAGTTGCAAAAAATCCTAGTAAAAGTGAGTGGAGTATGACTATGCTGGCAGGTGGAAAAGTCTAACCTGATCGCCTGGCATGAGAGCGGCGCAGCCTGAGGGCACCGTGGGAGGTCTCGGAACTTTGTGCATGTTGTATTGATGTGCGAGACTGTGAAACTACTAACCCCACCATCTGCAGGCGTCAGCTATAGGGTAAGTGTGGCTAAACATAACGAGTTAACTAGGAAGGATCGTGGTTACTTAAAAAAATTTTTTTCCTGTTGCTTATATAGAGCCAACATATACCCCAGCGCTGTAGAAAGATTGTAATCCGCTTCGCAAATGGAGCTTACAATCTATCATACGCACCATTTCATAAGACGACAATTAACCTATAGATAAAAAGGAATAATCGGGGATGCTGGAAATAGGGTGGGGGTCTATATGTATTGTCTTGGGGTGCAGAGTTCTATATAACGGGCCCTATTTTTGGAAATGCTGCTTCCTTTCCAATCCTGTGCCCCTACCCAGAATATAACCCCGATGATCACTGCTCCCCCTGCTCGTAGTTGTTATCTTAGTCCCGATCTCACCCGGTATTTCTGGCATATTACGTGTCTTTTTGTTTTTTAGTTTTTGTGTTTATTTGCTTGTTACGTGTACCAGTAATTATAATATTTAGGTTATTATGTCAAAAGAACATGAAGGGGTTTTGATGGAACAAATGTGTTTCTATGAGATACAATCTAATGCAGAAACGTTACAGGTTCTAGTTTGTATCTGTTCAGTCCCATTTTATTTACAGGGTCCACAAAATGCATCGGACTACGTCCTTGGGTCCTATAAATGGAATGAAATTTTAAAAAAAATAATTGTGAAACTGATGCAAACAAATAATATTTTATGTACCAGTTGTCCAGACTGTTTGGATCGGTTGTACAGGTACAAAAAGTAAAATGTGCAGCAAAAAAATTCACGGAGACTGTTGGTTGTTTTTCCAGTAATAAATGGTAGATG
Source organism: Rhinoderma darwinii (assembly GCF_050947455.1). Classification (NCBI taxonomy): domain Eukaryota; kingdom Metazoa; phylum Chordata; class Amphibia; order Anura; family Rhinodermatidae; genus Rhinoderma; species Rhinoderma darwinii. The sequence goes on along the minus strand of NC_134696.1, from coordinate 93,436,367 downwards.
TGGCATGTGTGGGCAAACTGCTGTATTAACCTAAAAACCATACACCCTGTCACTGTAAACTTACTGATATATTCAGTTTGCATTCAAAATGTGTGTTAGTGTATTCATATACTCGCCATAAAGAGTTGAGTAACATTGTACATACATTACATTACTTATCCTGTACTGATCCTGAGTTACATCCTGTATTATACTCCAGAGCTGCACTCACTATTCTGCTGGTGGAGTCAATATGTACATACATTACATTACTTATCCTGTACTGATCCTGAGTTACATCCTGTATTATACTCCAGAGCTGCACTCACTATTCTGCTGGTGGGGTCACTGTGTACATACATTACATTACTTATCCTGTACTGATCCTGAGTTACATCCTGTATTATACTCCAGAGCTGCACTCACTATTCTGCCGGTGGAGTCACTGTGTACATACATTACATTACTTATCCTGTACTGATCCTGAGTTACATCCTGTATTATACTCCAGAGCTGCACTCACTATTCTGCTGGTGGAGTCACTGTGTACATACATTACATTACTTATCCTGTACTGATCCAGTGTTACATCCTGTATTATACTCCAGAGCTGCACTCACTATTCTGCTGGTGGAGTCACTGTGTACATGCATTACATTACTTATCCTGTACTGATCCTGAGTTACATCCTGTATTATACTCCAGAGCTGCACTCACTATTCTGCTGGTGGAGTCACTGTGTACATACATTACATTACTTATCCTGTATTATACCCCAGAGCTGCACTCACTATTCTGCTGGTGGCATCCCTATGTACATATATTACATTACTTATCCTGTACTGATCCTGAGTTACATACTGTATTATGCTCCAGAGCTGCATTTTCAATTCTTCTGGTTATTATTGTTGGCAGACATACCACTAACAAGTTAGCTGACTCCTATAGTTTTTGTTTTGAATCCGATTCCTGTACAGTGCCTGGTGTAAAGATAACCCTTCCCATAATGAAAATCACCAGAGCCATCTCTGTACAAGACCCTGAACCAGCAATGACATGTTGTGTGATTTCAGCTCCGAAGCCTGGAAAAGTGTAAATGCAGCTCCGGACTGTAGTACAAGCTGTAACTGAGTATCAGGACCAATTTGAGATATAAATTAATCAGGTATCACCAGAGAATTGTCATTACTTGCTGATTTCTTAGTCCACATCTTCACAGCAGCCACAGAGCCCCGGGTTGCAGAGCATTAAAGGGTGAGCGCTGAGCCGCTTCGTTTTAGCGATCGATGGGTGTCTCAGTGCTATGACCCCCAACAATCAAAACTTCTGATATGTCACTATGACATATCAAACGTTTTTTTTGGAAGTTTAGTTACACTTTAATATAATGTCTATAGCCACGTTACCAAACAATGAATAGCGTTAAAATTGGGGCTTAAAGGGACAAACGCCTGTCATCCCCAAACTCCAAAACTGGGATATAACCGGAGTGTTTTTGTTTGTGGGTAACATCGGTGTCTCTGTAACATTGCCGTGATGTAGGGGTGAGGCCAGATTCAGACGAGCGTATGCGTTTTGCGCATGCAAAAAACGCTGCGTTTTGCGTGCGCATAAGGCACTTGACAGCTCCGTGTGCCTTGTTCATATGGATGCGCGGCTGAGTGCTTTTCGCGCAGCCGCCATCTTTATGACACTCCGTTTGGATGTTTGTAAACAGAAAAGCACGTGGTGCTTTTCTGTTTACATTCATTCTTTTACTGTTATTGCGCGAATAACGCGCGTCCCACGGAAGTGCTTCCGTGGGGCATGCGTGATTTTCACGCACCCATTGACTTCAATGGGTACGTGATGCGCGAAAAACGCAGACACATAGAACTTGTCGCGCTTTTTACGCAGCGGACAAACGCTGCGCAAAAAACATGGACTGTCTGTACTGCTCCACAGACTTGTATTGGTCTGTGCGTGGCGCGTGAAAACAAAGCGGGCTGCACGGACGCAAATCACGTTCGTGTGAATCCACCCTAAAGCTGTATGTGTGCGGGCTGTATGGGACACTGGTATTTCTTAAATAGTCTGTGTGTATTTTTAGTTTTATTTTTCGGTAAATCGGCTGATCGCAGGAAAACCAGAAGCAGAAGTGAGAGTCCCCCCTATCAGCCTCCTTGACTGAATCAGTAATCCCCACAACCTATCTGAGCGCTTGTACTCACAGGGGATGTGCATGTAACATCGAAGGGCGCTGTCACGCCAAACAGGGGGCAATGACAAAAACGTTAGGGATTATTAAAAAATACATTATTATATTGTCCTACTCGTATACACATCTCAATGCTGCCGGTATTTGCATTATGACCATGTCTCTTTTATATACTTTTTGTCAATTTTTGTCTTTTTTTTTTGCCCCCCCAAAAATAACGAGCAGCAAAGAAATACCGTGACTAAAACAAGGAAGCTCTTATTTTACCGGTTACTATGGCATGGATATGGTGCAGTGCACACTGTTTTTTTGTTTTTTTTGTATCTATTTTCTATTTCCCGTTTTCTGTGCTTTTTGATGTTTTTGGATCATACACGGTACAGAAATGTAAGTAGAAATTGAAAGCTGGAAAACAAAGAAGAGATTAGAAATAAACATGAAAGTTCTGCTTGCCTTACTGCCTATCCCTGCGGTTGTGGACTCGGGATATGCACGTTCAGCAGTTCCTCAGTCCACTTTATTATTGGGAGCAATCTAGTAATAAAACACCGCAGCGGCCCTGAGGGACTGTTGGGAGAATAGAAGTCTATGGAGCGGCTGGTACAGGCGGTCGTAAAATTGCCTGCACGTGCTGACGGGGTGCAGACAAGCCGTGGGAATTCCCTCCTCTATTATCAGATTCCTCCTGTTCCATAAATGAAGCAATTCCAACGGTAGGGAATTTTTGGAAGGGGTTCGGATCCTCCCCAAAAAAACGCTACCCATCATTAGGATGGAGAATATCCGTTCCCAACTTCCAAATCCTTGTGTATGTTGTGTGCCTATTTACATCATATGGAGATGTATGTGTGTATATATGTATCTCCGTACACCTGGTTCTGATCAACCGTCTCACTTTTTGTCTACAGAAATAAGAATGTCTAAACCGGGACATCTCGGCAAATTGCATGCAGAAGGGGGTGTCACAGGTAATGACTGTTCTTCTTCTGTTCTTGCTTGTATGTGTCGCTGACAGAGGGAAAAAGAACTCCCTCTTTTCATGTATGTGTCGCTGTCAGAATATAGGAGATCACTTTGTGCATGGGAGACTGTCAGACCGTGACGGTTTTGCTGCCCACGCATGTAAAGACTGTACGGTTTTAAATCCGCCTCATTGGGAAGGGATATTGTTGTTATATTCAGGGGCGTAGCTGAGGAGTGTGGGGCTGACGGAACATGTGCCCTGTCTGCTGGGTGCCAAGCCGCTCTGCCTGGGCCAGGGTGTTTAGATACAGGACTAAGGTAGCAAACTAAAATTTTGCCATATTTGACAGCAAGCCGAGCTACCGAAGACTGATCACACCACGTCGCCTCTTTACGGTAACGTAAATTTCCTGACATAAGGCCTGACCTATGCTTCTGTATGCCATACAGTGGCATATGTAAGCACCCATGTTAAAAATAATTCTATATGTATCTGACAATGGATGCCAATAGGAAACTGTTTCGGCATCTTCTGGGTACGTAGGGCTATATAAATACCTTCAGTGTATATGTCGGGATCATCGCCTGGTTCATATACTGGACGTACATACCAAACGTGGTATGAACAGAGCCCAACTAATGTGGACAGATATCCACAAGAGCATTGAGATCCGCGTATATCAACCCAATTTGCTAATAAATGGCTGAGCTGCTTTACAAAAATATTTCCTAAACGGCCCTAAATTGTAGTGTTGTGGCACATAAATCCGTAAATCTCATCATACTTTACCCCGGCTTCCCATGTATGGGCTGTGTAAACGCTGCGTCCGCATCCATAGCACCCAAGATGGCAGCGGTCACGTGATGTACTCACGTGATCGCTGTCCCTGGCCGCACCCTTTGCTTACAGCGGAGCCAAGTAATTATTTATTAGGTTGACTATTTTTGTTGACGGAGTTTCCCTTTTATATTTACAATCTGATATAGGCAAATCTGACTCGTGTTTACGTTGATGTGCCGCAGAGGATCAGCACGCAGATTAGACCCAGTCAAAGGGGCTACTCCACGTGTGCCAATCGCTGGCTTTTCCGGCACTCCACGTGGAAATTATCCGTAAAATTTGAACGGGGTCGTGGAAACCCCATTCACATGCGTTATTTGCAAAGTATTATGGGAACGGCAGGCAACAGCGGGGGCCCTTCCCATGCCTGTGGACATAGTGCACTGAAGCGACCCCCTTTTTCTGTATGTTTTTTCCAATATAAGAGTGAGGGAAGTCTCCACGTTGCGATTGTTTTAGACTGTGGGAATCTCTACTCAGTGTGGCCCATTGAGGAAGTCCTTTCCTGTACATTATACCTATGTGAACAGCTGCCAATAAACAGTTCCCACCATAGTAAGAGGCGTTTTCATATTGGATGCCGTGATGGGAACCTCTTCTATGATGTGTTTTTTTTACGATTTCATAATTAGGAAGTTTTATATTCTGTTTTTTTCCTTTTTTATGTCACAATTGCTGAGTGGCCGTATTTCATTCAGCAATATTATAATCCCACCATACAGTTCAATGGGTGGGTAAAATGATTGGGCCACATGTGGGTGGGGAGGGGGGTTATCCAGTTCCTCTAATGGTTGGGACCGCGCTTAACGGCACATGGAACTTCTTCCAACGAATGAACAGTATCTTTACATTTTGTTATAGAAAGGGAAGGTATGATATTAATTTCTCCGGCGGTTAGAAGACGAGTAGATGTCTTGGCAAACCTTGGTGAGGTATCCGCCTGTCTGTGACCACTTTAGGTCTATGAGGGTATGTTCACACAGAGTGTTTTCGGGCCGTAAACGCCCGAAAAATTGGAAGCAGAACGCCTCCAAACATCTGCCCATTGAAATCAATGGGGAAAAACGGCCTTCTGTTCCAATGGGCCGTTTTTTTACGCGGCCGTTTTGAAAAACAGACCCTTAGATTCCGCTGAATGGGCATCAAAGTTGAAAGCCAAATGGAACCCATTACAATTTTATTTGCGTGCTTGTATTCGGCCCCATGCACACGACCGTATATATTTCATCCGTAATTACAGACCCATTCATTTCTATTGGCCACGGACACCTTTCAGTATTTTTACAGATGGGTGTCCGTGCTGAAATAATTATAGAACCTGTCCTATCCTTGTCCGTAATTACGGCATGGACTTTCCCATAGAAGTGTATGGGCGCTTACGTAAAAACATGGATGTGCATCCATAAACCGTCTGTTGTTGACATTTGCAGCCTCCCTCTTCCTCCTCCTTCGTTTTTTTTTACGGGAAGATGAAAATACGGTCGTGTACATGGGTCCTTAGACAATGTCTTGGCTTGTTCACCCAACGGCCCAGTCCATACAGCCAGACTGGAGGTTCTTATAGCTGACATAAGGAGACGTCCTATGTAACCTAGAAGTCTGAGACCGGACTCGGACATTACTGTTTGTAATAACCCGATTTTTAATATTTTGTTCTTCCAGACAGTGAAAGGAATGGCGCCGATTCTCTCCATGAGGTAAGGGGTCGTTTCCTATTCACCTTTCATAGAAGTCTAAAGTCGGTTTTACATGAGCAGAGATCGCCCGTGTTTAGCACTTCTAAAACGAGCGCCGATCGACCATACAGCTTGGCGATCGCCACTGGTTTGCTCCCTTTAAACGGAGCAATGATCGTTTAGTATGGGGATGAGCGATCGGTACTACAATCACTCGCCCCCATGCGTTTGCATCATGTTGGTAGCACAGGGTGATGTATTGCCGACTAGCGACCATTTTATTGGCTGCATAAACGAGCCGATGACCGTGCGTTTCTCTGTTGATCGGATGATTGTTGTTTAGACAGGGCAATGAGCAGTCATATGAACGCTCGTATGTCCAAACATTGGCCCTTTAAAAGTTTTGCATTGCTCAATCTCTGATTTGTATTATTTTTTTTTTTTTAAGGTACAGCAAAACAAGGGATCCCCCTTCTCAATGTCTCCAAAGGTACGTACCCTGACCCCGATGGATCCTTGTGATCTCACGGTAAATAATTAGAACTTTACAATTGCAATCAGATCAGTGGTCTGCAACGTATTACAAAACTACAACTCCCAGCATGCCCTTAAAGCCTGCGGCTGGAGAGCCACGGGGTACAGACCACTGCTCTAGATGTATATGGCAGAAGCGATCTCCGCGTTACTTCAGAACAAGTCCCTATGGTCTCTAAGTCCCGTCTCTGATTCGCTGTGATCATCTGGTTATCAGGGACATAGTAGGGGAATCCCCGGACCCATCGCAGCATTTCACCCGTTTCCTGAGTTCTCCTTTTTTCTTCTTTTTACTTCCCCATAAACCCCCTCTTACTGTATTTCCCTACAGACCAGAATTCTATATAATAGATCTGGTTTTCTCAAGTAAAGTAGTTCCCTAACCCCACCATAAAGTCCTGAATGTAAACTGATTTAAAGGAGAAGTATATTCCAGATTTCTCATACTAAATTATTATATTGTGTAAAGTTTTTTTTTTATGGTGTTCTATCCTCAAAATCACAATTTTTTTTTTTTTTTTTTTTTTTTTTGTAGATTACAGATGAAGAATGTGGGGAGCGGTCCCCGTCCCTTCCAGGCACTCCAGTTCCCCCAATGCCTTCTGCTCCTCCAACCCCACAGGCTCCATCTGCCCCTCAGCAACCACCTACCTCCCTCCCTCAAACACAACTTCTCCTTGCTGGCAGCCAGCTGGCCGGGGTAAGTACTTCCATCAGTACATTGCTTGTGTTAATCCTAAATTTCATGGGTGCATTTGTGGTCCTTCGGACCCTAAAGGGCTGTTAGGCCTTGTTCACACAGGGCAGGTTTGCCTCAGATTTTGCATGAATTTTTTTAATTCAAAACCAGGAACGGAATCTAAACAGAAGAAATCTATAAAGAGAGGCCTTCTAGGTCTGCTCTCCTGTGTCTAATTCTGGTTTTAGCTTAAAAAATGCATACAAAATAAGCAGCAAATCTGCACAGTGTGAACAAGGCCTTAGTGGCATCTTTACTTCACTTTTGGATCTAGATGCTTGTGGTTTTTTTCCGAAGATTTAGCGACTTTTGCAACAACCTATTGGTTGTCATGGCCTGATCCTAAGATTATGCACCTAAATTCAGTCTTGGTGAATAACCAGTGGTGTATATGAACGATGCATTTGGTGACCCGGTTTCTTGTCGTCTCTCTGCATATGTCCGTATTTATAATGTGATGTATGATTGCACGGTATATATATATATATATATATATAATATGCATTTGCAGCTTTGCCTCATTCAGATTATCTTTTCTCACCGCATTGTCTTTTTCTCCCCCAACCCCCCCACTATCTCCTGGGTCCCTTTTTTTTTTTTTTTTTTTTGTATATTTTGATTTTTTTACCTTCTCTTTGCCCTTAACCCCCTTTTTTTTTTTTTTTTTTTTTTTTAAATCCTTTTCTGGTTCCTCTCTTTGCTTTGTTTTCTCTTTCCCGCTTTGATTTCTCCTGGCTGCAGCTCACTGCACTCCTCCCTGCACAGCAGCAGTTGCTTCTCCAGCAAGCTCAGCTTCTAGCAGCCGCTGTCCAGCAATCCAACGCTGCTGCCGCTGCCAGCGCCTCCCAGTCAGGGTCCGACACCCAGTCTACCCCCAACAACCAACAGCAACCCCCCCAACTTGCTTTGTCTCAGCCCATCCACCTCACTGCACAGGTGAGCACAGCGTGTGTCCAGGATCATTATGTGCGCCACGGTATAAAGGATGATGGTAAAGTTATTGTTCTACCAAGTGAACTAAAGTTGCCAAAACTACTGCGAGTTTACACTTTCCCTCACCTACGGTGGCAAACGTTGTACAGGTGGCTGCTATGGGGTCCGTGGTGAGGAGAAGTGCCAGCTCAGGGTCCCACTCTACACCGTGTTAGCAAACAAAAGAGGAACGAATCCAGTAAAAGAGGAATGGAAGGGGCGCTATGACTGCTTGTCCAGGGATAGGGGGTGATTTGGACTTCTCTCCTCCATATAGGCTTCTGCTCACAAGCTTGACTTGGGTTATCGTAACAGCTGTGCGTTAATAAGCTTTTTGCAATATGTCTTTTAGAAGCTGGTAAAATCTGCTATACAGGATTACATTTCATTTTTAGTTGCTTTTATACGTTCTCTTAAGGTGGCTATACACATTAGATGTACGTCGACCGAACCCGGCGATACGAGCCGACCATCTGATGTGTATGGTGGTGTCCAGACTCTCCCCCGACGACCGTTCTCAGGGGAGATGAGGGTTGGGCATGTTGGACTCCTACTTGCCCGATCCTATTGTCTGCAAGGAGATCAGCCCCTCTTAGAGGAGTCTGGCAGCGGCTTTCTACCTATTGGGAATGCCTGCGCTCAGCTGAGGCCAAGTGTGCATGTGTATGGGGGAGTCGGGAGGAATAGCTGTCGGCCAGCGATCATCTAGCTGCCAACTATCTTAAATTAGTCGGAGCAAAGCTTCCAATATGTGCCTGTTCATAAGGCAGGTGACCGGAATCTGCTGTGCACAGGTATGATTCCCTCCACCAGTCACAATTTTATCGTGAATATCTCAGTCCTATATAGTTACTGAAAATGGCGCGCTATACTTTCCCTCAAAAACCACATGACACATTTTTGATTTTATGATTAGTTTACAGCATGCCTTAATATCTGAACCAGCAAAATATAGATGTTCTTAATTTGCCGTTTTCCTAATGCTCATCATATGTTAAAGGGAACCTGCAGTATGTTATAGAGCAAGAGGAGCTGAGCAGATTGATATATAGTTTGGTGGGAAAAGATTCAGGATAACTATTATTCTATTCAATTAAATCCCAGCTCATTCTGGGCTTTGGAGTCCAGTAGGCGGTAACACCGAGTGATTGACCGCCTTGAATGTGTCAGTAACAATCCGTAGCACCGCCTACTAGACTCCTAAGCCCAGAAGGAGCAGGGATTTAATTGAATAGAATAAATTATCCCGAATCTTTTCCCACTAATCTATATATCAATCTGCTCAGCTTCTCCTGCTCTAGAACATGCTGCCTGCAGATCGGACTGCATTTTCAACATGACAGGTTCCCTTTAAACATCACACATACCAGATCATTCGAGAATAATGCTGGATCTCCGATCATCCAATATTGCAAAATGTCCGTATTGCGACTGTTTTATTCAAAGCCGTAATAGAGCTGCCATAGAGTTCCAAACGGCCTCTGCTATACCTCTGTATTCCTCTGCTATACCTTCTGTAGGCCTCTACTATACCTTCTGTAGGCCTCTACTATACCTTCTGTAGGCCTCTACTATACCTTCTGTAGGCCTCTACTATACCTTCTGTAGGCCTCTACTATACCTCTTGTAGGCCTCTACTATACCTCTTGTAGGCCTCTACTATACCTCTTGTAGGCCTCTACTATACCTCTTGTAGGCCTCTACTATACCTCTTGTAGGCCTCTACTATACCTCTTGCAGGCCTCTACTATACCTCTTGTAGGCCTCTACTATACCTCTTGTAGGCCTCTACTATACCTCTTGTAGGCCTCTACTATACCTCCTGTAGGCCTCCGATTTCATATAGAGTCATAAAGAGGTTTTCTTTCTTTGCGAATCCGAAAGAAAAAACTGTGGCCTGCTCCATCCGGGTTCGTACGTGGAGAGGTATAGAGAAGCATTGCTACTAGGTGGGAATATCTGGGTATTAAGCAGCCATTTAATTGATGTTCATGCCATTCCCTAGTGTATTTGTATAGGGCAAGTTGACCAAAGGTAAGCAATTAAAATGTATGACTATATTTTAAAGTCTTGCTAATATTTTTCTTAACCTTGTCTTGAAGTTTATACCACGGATTCAATCTATAAAGTAATCTCCCCAGCATAAACTGTGGCAAGTGCATTTTAATGCCAAGCCCTTTCTTTCGTCTGACGTTTTCGCTGCTGATATATTGTTCGACACGTGGTTTTCGTCTAACGCATATTTTCTATTATCCAAAATTCTGTCTATTATGTAGGATATCCAGCAACTGCTGCAACTCCAGCAACTGGTTCTTGTCCCTGGTCATCCTCTCCAGTCCCCTACACAGTTCCTGCTGCCCCAAGCGGGACAAGGCCAACAAGGTAAATTGAATTATTATTTTTTTTAATAGTTTCTGCCCAAAAAAAAAATACAGCATTATAAATCTGGAAGCTCCAAAGATTAAATTGCAAGATAATTAGAATGAGGACCTGTTTTATATAAAATCGATACCTTGAGGCCGAATGTATTGCCCAAAAGCCCTGTGAACCTCGCTCAAATCAAGTCTTTCTGCATAGGTGATGTAGACGTTCCAAAAGCGATATCTAAAAATGGGATTTCGCCAGTAGTTCTTCTTGTTCTTGACAGTTTTGTACAATAGATTAACACTATGGTGTCTTGTGGTCGTCTACTTGCTGTTCTTTTCATATTCTTGTCACTTCCTTCTTCCCCCAGGTCTCCTTTCTGCACCAAATCTCTTCCAGCTACCTCAACAAAGCCAGGGGAGTCTCATGCCGGGTCAGCCAAGGCCTGGCCTTCCCACTCAGGTGAGTGTAACCCAACATGAATACTACTGGTAATAACTGGAAAGGTGATAAATGCTAGATCGGTCAGGGTCTGACCACTGAGACCCCCACATATTGCCAGAGCAATGGACCCAATGTCTCCCGTTCGCCCCACCCAGGTGCAAAACGGCAGCTAGGAGGAGTTTGAATGAAGCGGAGGCCAGGCCTGCACGGTGCTGCTCCATTCAAAGTCTATGGGGCTGATGGAAACAGCTGAGCTCCATTCAATCTCCTCATAGCTGGCTGGAGGGGAACGGGGACTTAGGTCCCCTGTTCTACCGATCTGTGGGGGTCCCAGCATTCAGACCCCACCGAACTAGCATTTTTCACCAATCCAGTTGATAGGTGTGAAATGTTGGAGGCTAGAATACCCCTTAAATAGAGGGGGGTCCTCTGTTCAGGATCCTCATCTCTTGACCAGAGTGAAGAGTGGTTACAAAGAGTGTCTCTCGCTCTGGAGGACCTCTCCTGTATTACACACACACACACACACACACACACACACACACACACACACACACACACACACACACACACACACACAACACCATGATATTAATGGGCACTGTAATACTTAATGTCTCCTGTGATGGCGCTGCAGGAAAATTGAACGCTTACTGCCAGGTTTCTCGACAGATTACAGCTGATCACTGGGGTTCCAGCAGGGGGGCACTTTGTGTTCCGCTTATTGTCAAGGAACCCTTCTAACAAGTAGTAATTGTCCAAAGTGGACAACCCCTTTTAATCTGTTGATGTAATATCATGGAACATATCTTTTGATAAAGTCCACGAACCAACCAATGTACTTTTTTGTTTTGTTTAGATACTGGAGTAGCATCACTATACTGACCAGTATTCACAAAGGAGTCTGTTTTCTCTTTTAAGGCTGTGCCCCGTCCAGGACCCCAGGATCCACCAATGTTGTCACATACAGAACCAGCGTCTCATCCTGAGGAACCCAGTGACTTGGAGGAGTTAGAACAGTTTGCCAGAACCTTCAAGCAGCGTAGGATTAAACTAGGATTCACTCAGGTGGGAAAGACTTTTTACATTAATGGTTAAGTTCCAACTTCCAGAGTATTATATAAACCTGTGTGCTTGCTGTTTAAGGCCTCATGCACACAACCGTAAAAAAAAAGTCTAACTGCGGCCCGCAATTACGGACCAATTCACGTCTATTGTCCACGGACATCTTCCCATTTACTTACGGGAAGGTGTCCGGGCCGTAGCAGTGCACCGCAAAAGATAGAACATGTCCTATCTTTTGCATTGTACGGTCCGTGCCCCCATATGGGAGCACAGGCTGAAAATGCGTGCCGCTTCCCCAGGCCATCGGCGGCCGGCCATGCCTGCAATCACGAACCGTGATTACGACCTTGGCCGTGGTCATGAGGCCTTACTGTTTTGGGGAGCGCATGGCACCTACACTACGGTTTTGCAGGGCATGCATACCATAGAGGCATCACAAGCTGCTGCTATGTGTCCTCTTGAGAAAGGGGGGACCAAGCTCCGGTTGCTAACATCCCTTTTTCCCAATAGGTGTTGAGAACCTAATTGAGGAATTGGACCAAGGGTCTTGAAAAAAATAACACCGTCCCCTTTTTTGGGGGCAGGGGAGGGTTGTGGTAGCCTGAACCAGTCCCAGAAGAGAGGTCCGCATTGCTTTATGATATGCGGCCCGCTCTCCTCTTTGTATGTTGAGAGAGGGCAGTAGGGCTGTGTCTTACTGTATCTATGTGGAAATAAGCCGTGGCACATGTAGAACGCAAGACCAGCGTATAGTCTTGCGTTGTGGCGTCACTTTTTTTGGCTGTTGTCACGGGGTACAAGGTGAGTGTTTCCTTACCGTTACGAGGCACGTCTTGGCCGGATACGACGGATATTATTGTCTTGTAGCCGGGAATAATGTATTTATTAGAAGATGGTTCTGCATTGTATATTGAGAGTTCTGTTCTTTTACAGGGGGATGTGGGCCTGGCGATGGGAAAGCTTTACGGAAATGATTTCTCTCAGACAACCATCTCCCGATTTGAGGCACTTAACCTGAGTTTCAAGAATATGTGCAAGCTAAAACCATTACTACAGAAGTGGCTGAGTGATGCGGGTAAGATGAAGAAGGATCAACCATATCCTACGCGGAAACGACCCCTCACTAGTATCTGGTCACTTCCATGGCCGCTATTGCTGAACGTCCGTTTTCTTTTTATAGTATGGTTATCCTTATATTGTTTATTAACACTGATTTTCTCTGCCCAGAAACTATGTCCGTAGACAGCACTCTGCCAAGTCCCAACCCTTTGAGCAGTCCTGGCGGAGGCTATGACGGGCTCCCCGGTCGTAGACGCAAGAAACGCACCAGCATTGAGACCAATGTGCGATTCGCACTGGAGAAAAGTTTTATTGCGGTGAGATAGGAGGGGAAAAGCGGGTTTAAACTGGACCGTTTTAGGGCTCGGCATTACACTAATATTATTTATAGTCCTCGGTTTCGAGCTTTAGCCGAGTCCTACGCTAAGGTTGGGTGCGGGATAATAGTTGGAGTAAGAACTAGTAAGATTTTCTTTCACAAAGAAATGATCTTGTGTGACAAGATGCTCCTCTTTCTAGTTAACCTGGTCCATGGTCCTTTATGTGAGACATTTAGTCCTCTTCTACTTTTTTCTACATTATTATTAGGTCTTCCTATGATGATCCAATTTCTTGGTTGTGTTCTGACGGCGGTTGGATCAGTTGCTTCTCTTTCTCCGTTTTTCTCACAATCTATAATGCGATTATCACCTCCTACCCTTCCAATATCTCATCTATTCCTTACTATGTCGCGCAGAACCAGAAACCTACCTCTGAGGAGATCCTTGTGATTGCTGAGCAGCTGAACATGGAGAAGGAAGTGATCCGCGTATGGTTCTGTAACCGTCGGCAAAAGGAAAAACGCATCAATCCTTGCAGCAGTATGCCGCTTATTTCCAGCCAGGGCAAGGGACAGCTGTATGGGACTCATATGGTAATAATCAATATGGTAATAATCTACTATGTGGGCATCGGGCTACCTCGTTTTTTATCTTTTGCTTTTGCAACACGTAATCAAAAGCAAACCTTTCCCTTTTGTAAGTGCCAATTGTAAGATATATCGATGATTTTACATATGTAAAATTCAAACGGCTCTGACCGATAATCATGTAGTTCGCCTAGAATTGTACAATCGTTATTATATGGCTGGAATCTCCAACAAATTCACCTTTTGTATCTGGTGGATCAGTTGTTTATGCCCTGAAAGTGGTTTTCCCGCCAGGGACATTTATGACACATCCACAGGATATATTCGATAGATGCAGGTCCCACCTCTGGAACGGGGCGCCCTAAACACCGTTCTGACGCGTTTGTGTTGCGGCTGAAGCAGATGAATTCCGACCATAGAGAAGGAAACAGCGTAGCTCACTGTTTTCGTGACTCCCGACCATAAAGTCAGGAAGTGGTCATGAGGCAGCGAGAGTTGACGAAGAACGGGGTTTAGGGGGCCCCCGTTTTGGCGATAGATCTGGGTCCTAGAGGTGGGACCCGCATCTATCTGACATGGATGACATATCCAGTGGATATGTCCTAAATGTCCCTGGTGGGAAAACCACTTTATAAGCCGGAAAATAATGAAAGCCCTGGCACACTGGTGTCGGAGGGTTTTAACGCATGGTACAAACCCCTACAGACTGTGCACCCTACGGTGGTCTTGGTTGTTCCTCCTGTCGCTATCCTCTGGTTTTCCTCCTCCACCCTGCACTCTCTCATCTTTCCTCCTTTCCTTGATCTGCTCCAGGTGTCTCCCCAGGTGTCTGCCCCCACGCTCACTTCCCAGGCTTCCAGTAATCTCAGCACAACAGGTAAACAGTCACCCCTTTTCTTCTCACGTAGCGTCGTTCCTTTATATGCTGCATACTTAATTTGTAGGAACCATTTTTTACAGACCCGGCACGCTGCACCCCGGCAATACTCACAAAACGGGTCTCGCTAGTACGTTCTATATAATGTGCAGAATAGCGAGTTTCTCCACTGTAAAATCTGAAGACTGGGAGCTTCTTGAAGAAAAACTTTCCCTGGTTCTTTTGTCTTTACTTTTTACGATTTATTAAAGGGGTTGTCCATTTTCAGCAATTTTTTTTTTTTTGTGTGTAATAAAAAGCTATACAAATTTCCAATATTGTTTGTATCAATTTGTTGCTGTTTTCAAGATCTCTGCTTGCTGCCATTTAAAAGGAACCTTCATTGTTTGCTCCAAGGGTATATATATCTGCCCATGGTCATGTGATGGGGTCACAGGTGCACGGCTCGTTACATGTGCATTTATCAGAGATGTGTCTAGTAACGAACCGAGCACCTGTGTGTCCATCACACGACCATGGGCAGATATGTATACCCTTGGAGTAAACCATGAAAATTCCTATTGAATGACTGCAAGCAGAGATTTTGAAAACTGTGAGGAACTGATACAGAATGTACAGTATATTAGAAAACTGTATGAATTCGTTCTGCTAAAAAAAAAAGAAATTGTGAAAACCGGAATATCCCTTTTAACCCCTTAATGACCAGGCCTTAAAGGCTATATACACCTTTGACATTGTTTTTTTTTTGTTTTTTTTCATAAAATTGTGCATCAGTGTGATTGGTGCAACTTCCTAGATACATTTTATTAAAAAATATTTTAACTTTTTGAGATACAGCCGCTTTGTATCCTGTATATAGAGCAGCTGTATCTTGTGCTGAATCCTGTATCCGTCAGGTTCACGGGACTGACGGATTCCGTGTCAGCGGGTCCTGTGTCTATGACACGCAGGATCGAGGTGTTACCGATCACATCTAAATTCATAATTTGGATGTGATAGATTACAGGTGGATCCCGCTGACACTGAGCCCGTCAGTCCCGCAGATCTGACAGGTACAGAATTCACAGCTAGATACAGCTGCTCTTTATACAGGATACAAAGCAGCTGTATCTCAAATAGTAAAAATAATTTTTAATAGAAATGTATTTAGGAAGTTGCACCAATCACACTGATGCACAATTTTATTAAAAAACCAAACCACGTCAAAGGTGTACATAGATTTTAATGAGCAGATACATCCTTCAGTTTTTGCCCCTCTGCCTTTCCGCAGCTATAACAGCTTTTTTTCATTGATGTAAATATAGGAAAAATTATTTATTTATTTTTTATTATCTCAAGGGATAACTTTTCAACAACTTTTTATTTTGTACTTCTAATGTGTTAGCCTACTTGTGTATACTAATACATTATACTATGTCACTATCACATAATGTATCCTAACAGCCGGCTTACACAACGGACAGCCCTGGGGTCCTATGTCAAACAGGAAGGTCTATCTTTTAAATATTCCGTGCGGAATCCTCGTGATTACTATGATTACCGATCACCTCCTGTATTCTAATTGTTTATTTGTTGCATTTTCTACACATTCAGTGACTACCTTACCTTCCGCTATGGGGTCTCTTATACATCCTCGTCCACCCTCCAACACTGCACCCCCATCTGCCACCCCCCCACCAAGCAACAGCACAAGCGCCAGTCCCCAGAGCAGCACCCATTCTGGGCTTAGTCTGACAGGACTTAGTCCCAATGCAGGGTAAGTAATAAAATGTAGAAATAGAATTAACAGCACACTAAATAATAAAGGCCTCTCTCTATATGGTCTCTGTATATGATGCGCGTCCGTATTTTTCCGCAGAACGTCTATAGGAGCACATGAGATGACACCGGTTGTCTTAGCTCCCCGCACTACAAAATTAGTTACGATATAGAAAAGCAATGGCGCTACTGGTCTTGTATACACTCAGTTCTGTGCCTTGTTATCCAAAAGTTATTGTGCCATATACCAAGTTGTACCCCAGTAATGCTAACATTACCCCATGGTGTTTCTGCCTTCCATACAGCAGGTTTGAAGGCAAAAAAAAAGCTAAAAAAATAATTAAAGAACACTGTATGGGTGTTTGATGTCTCGTTGATCGGTGTTCGCTGCACCGGCCGATTGTCGACCGGTGTAAAAGGCCCTTAACAGCGAGTCACAGGCTGCACTGTTATCTATGAGAGGTTTTTCCTCTGCCTGAACTCCTCATTAGAATTATTCTTCACAGGCATCAAGTACTAGTATATAAATATATATCTCTATATGCCAGTACATTATAGGTGGAGAAGAAAAGGTAAAAAAAAAAAATGTGAAAAAAAGTTTTTTTCACATTTTTTTTCTTCTATAAAACCAATTACAATAAACACATTTCTTTAAAGACACTTAATCAAATAAAAGTCTTAAACTGTACAACATAGCCTAAAGATAATTGGTGTCCTCGTAACCGTAACAACCCATGCAATAGAGTTTATACGTTATTTAGGGTGATTTTCTAAATCGCGTAACTAAAAATGTAGCAATTATTATATATTTTTTTATGCATTTAACCCATAAAAGTTTATAAGTGAAATACTTGTGTATAAGGCAAAATGGAGCCTAATAAAACTACAGCCCGTGTCGTAAAAAAACAAGACCTCATACAGCTATATTGGCATGAAAATAAAAAAGTAAGGCCTCATGCGCCAGACTGTAATTTTTATCGGATCCGTAATTGCGGATAAGAATACTTCTCCATTCATGTCTATGGGCACCTTCCTGTATATTTACGGGTAAGTGTCCGGGCCGTAGAAATGACCCGCAAAAAATGGGACATGTCCTATTTTTTGCATTTACGGACGGTGCCCCTATACTTTTTAATGTGAGCACAGCCCACAAATGCGGGTGATAGTCCGCGGCCTGTCCCTCGGGCCATAGACACGGCTATGGCCGTGTGCAGGGGGCCTAGTGGTTGTTATGGCTATGAATGTGGGAAGGCGAAAACAAAATAACTCTTCTGGCAACTCAACAATTACAGCATCCACATTTCCGTCAGTAATAGCTTTGCGGCATACAACTGCCTCTCTCCTTCTTAGGGTATGTTCACACATGGTCAAAAAACACACAAAAACCGTGACAAAAACATCACTGACTACATTATTGGCGTATAGTATACCGGGTGGATGGAAGAAGTTGCGTCGTAGGGGCCCAAGGGCCCTTGTAAACCTGGAATGAGGCGCAAACATCTGTTCTCTTTGGCGCATTTGCTTCCTAAATAGATCTAAAACTTCATGTGACATTATGCACCATAAATGCACCAAATTTTGGCAAATTTTACAACCAGATCTAGGTGCAGTCACATCTGCTGCTTTCATGTTATACAGTAAAATATCGGAGTAAGTGCACCGCTCTGCAGATAAGATTTTACCGTTTTCTAATACACTATTAAAAGCTGGGACTTCACGGGTAGGAATCTATGGATTATGTATTATTGAAGGTATCGGTTTGACACTAAACAATTATTAGAGAATGTCTTTCCCATCTTATCCGTGTTCTTGGTCTTTCAGGGGCACAGTGCTCGGGGTCAGCCCGGGGTTGAACCCAGCCCTCCTGGCTGGAAACCCACTGGCCACCATACAAGGTTTGTAGGACAGGAGAAGTCGCATGGACTCTTGTGACTGTTCATAGCATGCGTCATCACATTAGCATTTGTATTGATGGACTGTGACGTTTCCATAACATTCCGGCTGTATACCATATCTGTATTTGTGAACGTCAGCAGGTAGTCTTACGTAAATAAAAAATGGCGTTGGGTCTGAAAAAAAAGGAAACCATCATAAAATAAATTTTAGACTGTTGTCTTCTAATGAATTTTTATAATCCTCAGCATGGGCACGTACCATTATAAAATTTATATAGACTATAACTTGTAGAATTGACCAAAAAGTTCCAGTGATCGAGATGGTATTATTGCCAAAAAACAAAAAAAACTAGTACGTAGTTGACACTTTAGTTATTGCTTTGCTGAGAATTATGGGAACATTTTAGTAAGGATTTACGATTCCTGTCCCTGTTGATTATGATAGCATAAGGCAAATCCAAAAACAGCTAAAGGGTCGCATGAGTGACGTTGTTATCCACATTTAAATTGTTGTTTTTGTTTTATTTGATTAATCTCTTCTGCGTTTTCATCTCTTTGTACTTCTGTTTTTTTTGTCACCCTTTCTCTTATAGCTGAAATGCATTCACATTTCCTATCCTCCTGTCTTCTAGCTCTGACCAGTGGTGGCTCTCTGCCACTCTCCGGTCTTGATGCCAGCGGTAACCTCATCCTTGCCAGTGGTTCCAACATCTCCAACGCTCCCAGTCTGGTGAGCTCTCCGCTCTTCCTAAACCCTGGAGGTCTCTCTCATATTGGCTCTGGCCTGGGACGCATTGCATCTGCTGGTGGTACCCCCAGTCTCTCTCCAGCCTCCACCACTTCTTCTGGAGGGGCTGCCACCCCTACCCTACAGCACAGCCCAGGAGGCTCCCAGCATAGCGGGGAGAGTGATTGAAAGAGGAAACCATCTCACCCCCCCCCCCCTTTCAACCTCCACCAGCACCCAACGCTGAGTCTCCATCTACATAGGGGCTCCTGGATACTTCATGGGGGTAGAGGTGTGAGTACTTTTTGGATGGTGTTGCCTCGTTTCCCCTCAACCCTCCAAGTGAAGAAGTGAAATGCGTGGAGGGGAGGATTGGAACCAAAATGAAGAACCAAAAACAAATTCTTAAACCAAATAAGAACCAAAAACCCAAACTTCGGAAATACTTCAGAGAAACCAAAAATATGCTGCACCCTACTAGGGGTGTACAACGCTCCCCAACCAAAGGAATTCCCAAAGACTGAGCCCCCCCCTGCTCCCTCTTGTTAGTCATGTTGAGCTAGGTGCCATTTTTAGTTACTGATAAGTATGAGGTGAATTTAGGGGGGGGGGGGGCAGGGAGATCCTCCGAGCTCCTTCCTCCTGTTGCTTTACGTTCTCTTATTACAGAGAATGAATGTCACAGATTTTAGGAGGAAGGGGAGGAGGCTGTAGCGGGAGATAGTCCGCTCATGGGGTGGGGTGCATGGGTGTAATATGGAAGACCTGTTCTGATAATGCCCATCGCTCCCCCCCTTCTACACCAAATACCAAAATAACAGCTTTATCCAAAGCCTAACATATCTCTAGAACCTCAGAGTAACTCTGTGTATATGTGTGAAGTCCATATTGAAAAAAACACACATTTATTTATAGCTTTTTTATGTTTAGCCAGCACTGAACCCCCTTCCCCTTAATTTTATCCCTATTATGTACACTGTATTTATTTAGAAAATGCCTAACACCCCCATACGACACATAGAAACCGTTCATAATTCTGTTTACAGAAAACTCAATCTATGTTTCCCGTTCCAGCTCTAGATGTGGTTAGAAAACATAGTTTTTGTCGAGCTGACGGAAAAAAATTCAAAAAGTTTTCCCCTTTCCCCGGATGTTTTTTTTTTTTTTTTTAAGATCTTTTATAAAGAGAAGTTGGTTATTTTTTGTTTTACTTACCGGTTGTTTTATTTTTTCCTTCCCCCGCCTTACCAAATATTTATATATTTTAACCCCCACACTGCACAATAGCATTTTAGACTCCGTATAGTTTAGCGACTTTGCTTCATTGCCCCCTTGTTTTTCTATTTATTTATTTATAATGCTGCCATGCTTTATTTTTGCCTTTTTCTCATGGGATATATTTCCAGGATCACATGTTTCCGTGGATGGACAAAAATAAAAACAAGCAAACCAAAAAATGAAACCAAAACAAACACAAAGGAAAAACCAAAAAAAAACAAACAAAAACTTATTCTTTGCTAACGCTGTGCCAAAGTACAGACTCTGAGTGTTGGCAGAGTGAAGATATATACCAAGAAATAGAGTTACCAAAAATCTCATGTTCCCCCTCCTTCTGAGCCCTATCATCCCATGGACAATGGTACAAGAGTCACAAGGGTGAGGGCTACAGGGTGCGTCTTTCTCTGTCTTATATACCTCATCTGAAGAAGCCGATATTATAAAAAAAAAAAGGAAACTCAAGGAGGGAATGTTATTGAAACCAAAAACTCAAATCCTGGTGAGGTGCGAGGAGCTCAGACTGTCCCTCCTGCATCCCCGTCCAAAAAGCTTTAACGGCCTCTTTGAAAACGTCTCATTTTATTTTTCCATTTTATTTGTGGGTTTTACAAAAAGAAAAAAAAAAATTTTTTTTTTCTCTGTGCCAAAGTATAAAAAAAAACAAAAAGTTATAAACTTTTAAACTTCAGAGAAAGCGCCATGGAAATGAGGGGGAACAAATCGTATACCAAAAAATTTCCACATCAGGTGGAGGACATATCTGAAACATGAATGAAAGAAAAAGAGAGAAACAAACAAGACCAAAAAAATGAAACACTCTCTTCTTTTTTTCTTAAATTTTTTTTTTTCTACATTTTTTTTAGCTGTTGTTCTTTTTTGGAAATGTGAACTTTGAACTTTCTTAAAGGGACATGGGCCTCATTATAGCTTTAGCTTTAGATGTGATGGAAAAAAAAATAAAAAGAAAAAAAAACTAAAAAAACATAATCAGGGGTTAAAGAAAGATGATACTGTGAAAAAGGGATGCTTTACAAAATGCTGTCTGAAGTTGCTTAGCCTGTTACCTGCCAGTGATGTTTGCCTTGAAGTTTGTCGCAGACTCTCTTGCAGTGAAGGGGTTAACCACTTTTTGTGTGCCCCACTGCTTTAATTTATGTGGTTAGACTTTCATTGTAGGACGAAAGGGGTGCTGGGAGTGGGACTAATAGGATGGACTAATGATTGCATGCAGATCTAATTCCTAAGGAAGCGCTACAAAAATTTTGCGGTCCCAAGGAGCTAAAATTATGGCAAGCCGTGTGTTTATAGGAGCAGCTTAAGAAGGAACCAGGCAAATGCTACTGAATAATTTATTACCTTTTATTTTTTTAATAGTCACCTCTTCCTTCTTGGGTCTGTGTTACAGATGTTATATAAGAAAATTTGCCACTGGCATTACTTGTATACGGATTTCCAGAAATGGGCATCCAAAACAAAATTGTGTCAATTTTTTTTGTAAACCGATTGGGCCTCATGCCGAAAGCTAATGCCGATTCCGCTCCTTGCAGCCGGTCACACCACTGCCAGTTTTGCCTGTACTAGCCGTCGTGCAAGAGGCTCATGGTTTCCATAAGATGAAATATAAATCCCTGTGCAAATATCCAATGTATTATAGGATATCCTTATCGAAGTATGCATGGTTAAAGGGGTAACCCATCTAAAAGTGTTATGGCATATCACTTCGATGTCCTTCTGATTCGTGAGAGACCGACCTCGATCACAAGTATGAGGGTCCCTTTGGCTCAGTCCCTGCACCGGGGCGCTTCCGGCTACCTGCCGTGTAGGGAACTGCAGCATAGCCCCATTTAAGTGAATGAGACTATGTTGCAGTTCCATGCACAGCGGGTGCCTGGAGTGTCACTGTACATGGATGAAGCCGCAATGCTTAATAAGCGTTGTGTCCCCTTCATTCTAAGGCTCGAGGTGTCAATATGCCATCACTTTTAATATTGGGAAACCCCTTTTAATGTCCGTGTTCTGATGTCACCACTGACATGGACAACCATAGTGGTGGGTACCCATAAAGCTCTACAGACGTTACCAATTAAAATGACGATACCTAGGCCACGTTTATATAGCCTCCGGCTTTTAAGATGAAGTGTTGTTACCATTAGTCAAATGCGGACTCACCGATACACCGTTCAAGGGGTTGTCCAACAATAACCCCCTTTTTATTTTTACAACCCGTCGGTCCATGTAAGTTAGCTGCGGGTCCAGTGCCTAGGACAAGGGGCCCAAAAATGTTCTCTTTTGGTCTGGAGATGAATGGGCATGTTGGAAACCGCTGAACACACACAAATGATCGCAATGGAAAAAGACGAGCTGTCGCGCATTCTCGTTTTCTATGGAGCATATCCTGCTCTCCGGCCAGGAACACAGATTTGAGGTCCCAATTCTCAGCAACAGCAGGAGTCCTACAAGTCGGACCCCCACCTAACTTACTTTTATAACCAGTCTGAGGGGGTGGAATAAAGCCTCACAGCAGTGGTTACAGTAGATCTCTTATTTATAGCGTGAACTCTAAAATGTCAATTATCAGATAGCATTTTGCGTATGCCGCGTATGCCATGTATACCAGTCGTGTCCGTTTTTTGTTTTTTTTAATGATGGCCAAACTGTGGAAGACCAGAATGTAATGTTAGATGTGACGTTACCTGACAATGTTGTAGATGTGGAGGATTTGCCGGTATGATGTCATTTCCAACTCTCAAGTTTTACCTGGTTCAGTTTCCAGGTACTCCGAAAATTCTGTCTCGTGTTGCGCCTATTGGTAGTGGAAAGCTTTAGCGGCTGTGCGGTGATTTAGTTTTGGACCTCCTGTATCCTCCTACTATTCTGTGTTTTGTTTTAATTGATGATGTAAGAATTCTATGGTGTGACCCCGTAGCTGGATTTATGGCATATCCAAGCAAATCTTCATCACCATGCCTGCTTTCTCTCTTGCATATTGGATTGTTCTCTTTAAAGGAACACTCTGTATATACTGTGTTATGCTTAGTGTAGGGTCTGAGGGGGCGGAGCATGACACAGTCATTCTCTCATTGGTCTTCTTTAAAATCCTTGTCATGCACCGCCCTCTCAGGCCCTACCCTAGGCATAAGACAAGAATATATTTTGCCTGGGGTGTTCCTTTTGAAGGGCATGTTCACACCTGCGTTGGTATTTTCGTCGTTCTGCTCTATCGGAGGAGCAGAACAATGACAATACTGGAAGCTCTGGTTCCGTTGTACGACAGACACCACCGGCGCCTGATGGAACCCATTAACGTTAACGAGTTGGGTGTCGTAGTTTCACCGGAAATGATAGCGCAGCATTTCAGCTATTTGTGACTAAGCCTGTTTCGCAGATGTGAACAGGCACTAAGTTGGTTATAGAGATGACAAAAAAAAAGCCATCTCCTCATGGACTCCCCAAAAACTCATCCGTGTTTTATCATCTTATGGTGTCCCAGACAAAATATCTGCCATCAAAAAATTGTACCTAGTGAATGGGAATGTATTTTTGCCATTTACGCATTTGCATTTATTTTGACTGCAGTTTTGTTACAGTTGATGTTGTTTTTAATACAATTGTAATGTTTTATTCTAATTTCAGTAAGAAAAAATGTAAAAAAAAAAACCCCCCATGTGCAGCTTTTACATGTAGCACCGCACAAGTAGTAAACTATACAACGCCTTCTGAAATATTTCTTGAAGCATTTTCCCAAATTGATACCCTACACCACCCCCCCCCCCCCCAAGTTCTATTGCCAGATTTTTTTCAGAGTTCACCCTCTGATTCCAACTCTTAAGCTGCCGATGGGTATCGTCTGACAGCTACTCCAATGTCATTGCTCGCTCCCTAATATCAGCTGATTGCCTCTACAGGGATGCGCAATTTCTGTGTGACAGATGCCATTCAAATACCAATGAGAACTTCCCTTGAGTGCAAGAGAAGTGCTCATTGGCTCTCTGCCAGCCCCCCCCCCGTAACCTTCTGCATTTATCAGCCAATTGGATACAGAGTTCGATTGGCTGTACAAAAGAATTAAAGTCTGATTTTGTTTTTAATGTGTAAATTTGTCGTTATCCCCTAAGTAGTGCCCTCGGCAACAGTCTTCCCCTTCGTCTTCGCCCCTACAAGCGCAGAAAGTCTACGTAGCTTTGCAGTCACTTTAGTATAAGGCCCTGTTCACACCGTTTTTTGCAAGAGGAAAAATCTGCGTCCAAAATTCCTTCAGGAATTTTGAGGCCGATTTTGACATGCCTGCTCTCTGTTTGTCGCGTTTTTCATCCGCGGACATTGAGCGCCGCGGGCAAAAAATGCAGCGAAAACCGATTTTTCTCTGCCTCCCATTGATGTCAATGGGAGGCGAGAGACGGAAACGCCCGAAGAAAGGGCATGTCGCTTATTTTTCAATTCTTTCTCGATTTCCACAGTGGGAAAAAAAACACCTCCCATTGGGAGGCATTTTCGGCTGTTTTTTGGCGCAGTTTCTGCATCAAGAAAAGCGCCAAAAAAAATTGTGTGAACAGGGCCTAAAAGTAAAGAAAGCAAAATGATGGGGAAAAAAAGTGTCTGCCTTCATCTATAGTCCCGATATTCAGGGTGTCAAGACTTTCTGAATGTTTTGTTGTGTGTCTTTAGGGACCAGTAACCTCCCAGCAGAGGGAACCCTTTTCTTTTTAGAACGTGTTTTTTTTTTTTGTTTTCTTCATTCTCACAAAAATACAGAATCAAAAAGGACTCGTATTAACCTTCTAAAAATGAGGCCGAAGATCTGCCTTTTATCCCAGTCTTTATGGTGGCAAATAGGCCTCACGCTTGCAAATACTGACAAGTAAACAGGAGCGGCGGGGGAGGCCGCTTGTTGATTTTGTTTTTATGGGGGGAGGAGGATGTTTTTGACACTAGAATCAATTGTTGTCTTTGGTCTGTGAGTCCTGACTGATACAAAGGAAAGCCCACAGAGACCGAGGGCGGCCATCTCTCTCTTTTTTAGTAGGTCACATTGAATAGGATATAAATGCGCCACTTGCAGCATGAAGGACAAAGGCCCGGTGCAGGCGCAATAACCCGGTACGGCAGGCCCCATGCTGGAGGACTGCGGGTGACACTTTAGAGAAATCCCATTAATGTCATAATTCCTCTGTGGCATGAACGCCGTTCGCTCTCCGATAAACCGAGCAAGAGCTTAATGGGCAATTGGATTTTTGTTATGGCGGAAGAGTTTCAAAGCGGTTGATACTTGCAGCAAAGCTCCTTTCATATATTGTGATCAGAGGCGCACGTTGCGCTGTAAAGAAACAAAACCTAACCAGGTGCGTTCTCTTTGGAGAAAAACATCTGTGTGTTATATCCACGGTACCCACAAAGGCAACGTACAAACGCCAAACAAGCAAATTAAATTTTTTGCTGTACCGCGGGGCAGCAATGGGGCACATAAGTGATACATGGAGAAATCAATATCATCCAGTTTTTGTTCCGGGTAATTTTTACAAACAAACTTACGTCCAGGGTTCACATACTTTTGTCATTTGGGTAACTGGGTGGCGAGGAACCCATCCCTAGGTCCGCCTTGTTAATTGGCTCTATAGGAAACCATATCTGCAGTTAGTTAAAGTGATAATCATTTTTGTTTTCTGCTCCGTTCATGGGTGTGCCATTTTGTCTCCAGCTCCTAATTATCTTTTCATCTCTAATAAAAGCCCAAAAGTAGTATTCATACAAATCAATGATGTCAAAATGAAGCTAGAAGGCACTTATCTCATTTTAAGTGAAGATCCACCTTTGATTGACATTCCCACAAATGAGGAATTTAGCATCTTTGTAGTATAAATTACCCTTTTGTTTTTGTTTTTTTTGTTCCTACTCCATGCAACCTAGATAAATATGTAGTTAACTGGAAAACGTCAACAAGTAGGGTACCTGCTGCTAACAGATCTTAGGGCCTATTTACATCTGCGCTGGAGGATCCGTTAGGGGCCCCCATCACAGATCCGGCCGCACTATTGTTTCCGGTAAAACCTACGGACACGCCGATGGAAACTATTAAATTCAATGGTGGTGTCTGTTGTATAACGGAATCGGCTCTTCCGGTATTCTCGTTGTTCTGCTCCTCTGACAGAGCAGAAAAATGGAAAGACCAACTCGGGCGTGAACCTGTCTTTATTATGTTTTCTGGGAAGGTTACGAGAACACGTGAACACCTAGTAATTTCATTGGATATTCAGGTCTTATTCAGACGGGCTCCTGGGGGTATAAAGGGGTTGTCCAGGCAGCGGGCAGTTTTTCATACTGATGACCTATTCACCAAATAGGTCATCAGTTTGATTGGTAGGGGTCCGAAACCTGGACCCCACACTGATCCGCTGTTCCGGCTGCCCCCGGTCTCCTGTCTGGACAACCGCTTTAACAGTTAATTGGTCTAATTGGACCATTAAAGTGGTTGTCCAGACAGGGAGCGGTTTTCCATACTGATGACCTATCCACAGAATATGATCGGTGGGGCTCCGACAACCGGATCCTGCTCCGATCAGCTGTTTTGGCTGCCTCTGGGCGCCGGATGTTATGCAGGGTTGGTGCCGGGGACAAATGTCTCCAGTCACTGTATAGTGGCCGAGCTGGGTTACTGCAGCTCTGGTCCTGTTCACTTAAAGCAGAGCTGCAGTACTACAGCACGGCCACTATACTGTGACTCCATCTGCTTACCAGCACCGACCACTGAATAGCTTCTGGTGCCAAGAGGGAGTCGGAACAGCTGATCGGTGCAGGGTCTGGGTGTCAGACCCCTACCAATCAGTATGAAAAACCGCCCGCTGCCCGGATAACCCCTTTAATGGTCCAATCAAACCTCTAACCCATTAACTGTTAGATACTAAAAATACCAAATAGTCACATAGGATTACCTGATCCATCAACAGCATTTTGTTGACGGTTTCCAGAGAACAGCAGGATATTTGATCTACACTTGAACAGAGTAAAAACAAACCGAAAGGTAAATGAAAACGGTAAAAAGAAATATATCCAGGTACAATATTTTTACATTTACTAACGTCCTGTATAAAATGTGCTCATTCTATGTCAAAGTTGGAAAGGACAAAATGACGCAGATTTGTCTTCGCAGTGTGACGTATGCACGAAATAGGTATCTTAGGAATATTTTACATGACTGACAGATCCTAAACCTTTGTCGTCCATGTCGGGACAATATAAAATCTGAACAATGACATTCCAAGCCATTTATTTTTTCAATACATTAGGCCTTATGCACGGGGGAATTTTACGTGCCCCATATAAAATCCAATCCAAGAGACCTAATATGATGTCTATGGGGCAATACTGTACCTCCAGATTTCATCCAGACGGTTTTTTTTCTCAGGCTCTATATGAATGTGACAGAAAAAAATGAATGGCGTGTTCCATTGGGTACCATATTACAGAGCGCTGCTTCTAGAGAAGAATATCTCCTTATTACTGTGCCGTCCGGTACCATATGGTGGCACATGAAGTCCCTACAGCTTTATAGTACGGAGAGGCAGGTAATCTATGTGCAGCCGTATGCTGAGGCCTTGGTGTGGGCCCTCGGATGCATTATGACTGTTCTGCGTGGTTCTGATTGTAATAATGAGGCTTCATTCCAAACAATGCGTAGTCCCATATTTGAGAATCCCTTATGATAAGTACGTTCTAAAGGGGAGAGACGGACATTTTCTGTATATTCGGGTTACTAAGTGATTGTCTTGTGGAAGAGTTGATTAAACAGGATTTCTCCAGGTGGGGGATCACATATTTTATATAGGTAGTTTATATGGTGTTTTCCTGACATTTTACTTGTGTGAGTTACCTGCTTGTAGAATGACGGAAAAGTAATTTTGTTCTTATCCTGCCGGCTGCGCCAAACTGTACAGACACCAAGTGAAAAGACCAAAGCTCATTTATACTGCAGGGCGTAGTTGAGACGACTCTCCAATGGCAAATCTGTTGTTTTTGTGGTCGGCTATTACAAAAATAAAATAAAAAAAACAATGTCATGTACAGAAAACGTTTACTCGATTTTTATCTTCTGCCTTACATAGACCTGATTGTGTTTACGTGCATGTAGATTTTGTGCTATATTACCAAGAATCCAGTTGGGAAAGGCCTTATTCACACTTGGTGGTAGATGTAGTGGTGCGGTAAAAAGCTGCAGCGCATCTACTTTATAAAAAGCTTCTGTTGCGTTGCAATTAGTGGCCGTGGTTTTTGGAGCTGCATTTTTCTGATACAGAGCTCTAAACTTCTGTAAAGTTAAAGGATAAAATTTTGACTACCTTCTGCCACCACTGGAGGGAGCATACTGCATACGGTTTATACATTGAACTCAATACTAAAAATGTATACAGTAGAGCTCCCTCTAGTGGTGGCGGAAGGTAGTCAAAATTTTATCATGTCACTCTATGGAGATGCAGGGGATTTGGAGCTCTGTATCTGGAAATGGCGCTCTGACCGCTCTTAAGAAATTAATCAGCACCTTTTAAACAATATAAGGATATATATATATATATATATATATATATATATATAACTTTTAATGCAGCAAAACAAATGCAATAAATTATAATGTGTGAACAAGGCCTAATGGGAAAAAAATATCCCTGGCCATATTGCAGCATTTATTGTCTATGGGCTGTGGGACTCCACAGCAGCAGATTAGGCCTGGCTTGGTTGGATAGGACGTGACTAGAACTAGACCATGACTTTTGCAGTGAGATATCCTTGTCTAGCTCTAGTCTATTCCACCAAAATCCAGCAAACTAACTGCCCTGCAGAAAATTTGGGATCTTGGCCGGAGGGGTCTTACCATGTAAAGGGGAATTCCACCTTCAGGCCAGGATCACACACACACTTTTTTTATGCTGTTTTTTGAGCCAGAAGTGGATCCAAAAGGGTGATGAGGTATAAAGAAAAAACTGACGCATCTCCTTTCCTTTCTTTGTGTCCACTTCAGTGCTTGACTAAACAAAACTGGTTGCTGGCCCTTTAATTCTGCATCAAGGGTCATTTATGTGCCCCTATGTGTCAAACTCTACACCTACGAAATACATATGAATGTGTGCACGGTATCGGATTGTATGCAACGTCCTTTGATATGCGATTGTATACATCTTTGACTAAACCGTAAGCGTAGGAAAATAAACCAGAAGATGTCGATTTAGTAAATATGCAAAACATGTATCGGAAGCCCCTATTATGGGATCCAATTAATTGGTTGGGTCTGGGCGTGGGAAAGGTTGTACCGCTGTGTAAACTGTAATGGTTGTCTGTAACTGGTAGCAGTCCGCGGTGGGCTTGAACGCGTCTCCTATTCTCTGGCTATATGTTGTGTTGTAGGTTGACATAAAGTACAGCTACACTGTGACGCTGATACAGCTGTGTAACGTACGTATTCCTATAACACCTTATCCCGTGTCAGATTCCTCTCCACACTATAGACCGGCTATACCGTCCTGCAGTTTGTATGGTATGGTCACCGTCGTCGATTTGCTATTGTAGTGCCATGTTCTTGGTTCACCCTGGACCACTCCCTGTGACTTTGCAGACATTTTGGGATATGTTCAGTTCTTGTCGATGAGTGCGGCGTGAGAGAAAATCAAATACCACCTTATAATGTCTGCGAAAGTTGCCAATAGCAACCATACTGTACCGCCTTCATTTCAAAGCTGAATAGCCGTGGGGAACCGGACCAGTAATGATGCGTGATGTCCTGTGTCACTGTATAGCTTGCTTCACGCCGCCGTGTTCGGTTCACGAGATACGGACCATGTTTCGGCCATGTTTCTCGGACCGAACACTGTTCAGGGCGCCGGGCTTCTAGCATCAGTCATCCTGAACTGTGTTCGGCCCGGGAAATATGGTCCGTAGCTCACGAACTGAACATGGCGGTGTGAAGCCTATGTCAGGGTGCAGTCACATTGTTGTATATACACACGTTCGGTCTGTCTATTTCCAAAAATTAAGCAGATCCCATTGGAGGAAGGCAGGCAGGATATCCTTTACTGAATGTTTTTCTGCTTTCCTCTGCACCCAAATCTGGCAAGAGATCTATGGATCCAGGTGTAGAGATCGCAGTCGCACCCGGCACCCAGTTGCTTCCTCTGCCACATAAGAAAACACCAGTATTATAAATGGCGCATGGCCGGTGAGGAGTCCTGTTACAGATTCTGAATTGGGGCCCAGGTGCTTCAAGTTACAACTCTGTATGGACTAAATAGGGGTAGACGTATATGCAACCACATAAAAGTGCCCTGAGAGTGTATGGTACCAGCTGTAAAATAGGGTACCCAAGCCCTAAAGTCACCAGTGTCTGACCCAAAAAACAGAGCAGTGACCTAAAGAACATTGGGGGTGGTAGGGAAACATGGCGACGTTTGCTTTTTAGTAAAATGATATGACGACCACGATGCAGCTTCTTACTGTCGAAAAAATGTTGCCCGGTCTAAATTGTGTGGTGGTCTAAAGGTTGTCCACTACCTTATTTCCTATAGGGAAACCTGCAAATGTAGCCCCAGCAGAAGATCATTGCAGAATGATTACGATTTAGTGGTCTTGAAATTTTGAAAACTTTTTTTTTATTAATTGCCAAGGTCCAAACCTTTTAGTCCAAAGCCTTTTTAAAAAGTGAAGATCTTGGCCTTTGCGCCACTTTGTTTAACATGCATTAATAGCGACTAGACCTCTGCCCAAGAGTTTACGCACGAAGTCCCTTCTCGCAATCTTTGTTACGTTGGACCAACGCCTGTGCGCTCGGTAGACTCGTTGCGCCATCATGCCAATCGCTTAATGAAAATGGGATCAAAATATGAAACGGCAATTTGAAGAGGAAACGGAAGTGATGACTAGAAATGACAAAAATATCTCCTGTGTACGGAACCGGGGAATGAATGAATTACTGCAGTGGGTGGGGGCATTGTTTAGCAAGACTTGGACTGAGGTGTGCAAATGTACCCAATAAATGTGGATGCCAAATTAACTCTTCTTTCTCTGCTATTGAGGCCCGCAGCACATCGCCCTGTCCAGTCCTGGTAGCGGAGACGAGGTTAATGGTGCTGTCTGACCTCTGTCTGTTTTTGTATTCACTATTTCTCTCGAACTGTCGCTTTTTTTTTTTTTTTAATTGTAAAAATTTTTGAATTTTTTTTTTTTTTTTTTTTTTGTTTTTGGAGAGGGTTATGGGCTTTTGCTTTTTTGTTTTTTTTTTGTATTAGAGAGCTGCTCGACATCTTGGTCCTGGTCATCACACTTAATGAAGCACTTGATCCTCAGTAAATGTTCTAGCCCCTAAAGAAAGCAATGTGTATTGTATATTCTGTGGTATTTGTCGTTGTTCTGTTATGAGTTAGGCCTCTCTGGGTCTACATTTGAAAAAAAAAAAAAAAAAAAGCTATTAAACATATCTTAAATCATGAAGCGGGAGGTCGTTCTGTAGCCACACGTTGTTTCTTGACTCGAGTCTTTACTTGTATTTGTCAAATATATAACAAAATAATGGTGGGAAGTGATGGAAAATTACAATCCCTAAGTCGCCAGTTCTAGTACAACGCATTTTATCCGGGGATTCATTAGTTATAATAAAAAGCCGCATTTTTTCTTCTATACTTGAGAAATTATATTCATAGACAGTCCCTTAATCTGGTTTTAATAGGGCATGACCGATGCCAGGTTCTCCAAAATTCCATATTAATAGGTAAATGTCTTTAAAAATGTTCAATAGAATTGACCTATTGAATTTATTGAAAAAGACCATAACATAAATTTTTTTTTAAAACCCCCGGGAAAATATTCCCCAAGAAAATGCAGTTTAAAGAGATACCTAGATCCCACCTAGTACCTGCTCCGATTTTCCCGTAACACCTCAAGACTTTAATGGAGAGGGTCGTACACCAGCAAGTATATGGAGAATGCAATGACCGGGAATCGCAACCGGTGTAACTAGACCTCCGTACTCCTAATAGGTTGTTAAGAGTTAATAGGGGCATTTTTCTGTTCAGGACCCTGATCTATGGAGCGGGGAGTGGCTATAAAAAGCATCCCTCTCTCTGGAGGACCCGGCATGTCACTCCATGACCAGGACAGACCATTCATTTGAATGACATCAGTGTAATGCTTCTTTTTCCCTGTGGTGGCGCTGCAGGGAAATTGAATACAGATCGCCAGATTCCCCTACAGATTCTAGCCGATCACTTGGGGTCCTAGCAGAGGGAAACTCTGTGACTAGCTTGCTGTCAAGGGTTCCTTCTAACAAAAAGGGATTGTCCAAAGTGTTGAACCTCTTAAGAGTTGAGGAGTCTCTATTTGGTTATCCTGGTTTTGTGAGATTCCCCAAATGCCAGACACAAATATCAGAGACACTTACGTCTCTAGCTACTTCCACAGCGACTAACTTCATGTCCCTGAAAATTCGTCAGCATCTTCTGACTCCTGGGACTCCACCGCCGCTGTCTTGGTAGTGCCCAGTACCCACGTGGTACAGGGTTATAAACCATAAACTTCAGCCGTAACCTATAAATCAGGGGATGTTGAAAATCAATAGGGTGTAACTGTGGGCAATGGAATATTGGGCACACAAAGGGTGAAAAGTTTGGGAGTATTTGTAACTGCCCGGGGCATAATATTAATAAGAAATAGGCAACCTGGTAAATGATCTACTGCCAGGAGGGATATATACATATATTCAAAAGCAGATATTAATAAATGTATAGACTGGAGTACAATGTGCTGAGCTGTGATCTATGTTTAAATGAATCATGGTCCGTTAAAGGGGTCTTGCTAAATGTTTTTTTTTATTAGGATCTTGGTCCCAGTTTAGGCTCCCTTTATTGAAATGAATGGGGGTTACAGAAGCTGATGAGTGCCCCAACTCCATCTCTCCCATTTATTTCAATGGAGAGTGATTGCACATGCGCAGCCTCCTCTCCTTGGACAGGCAGCGCCAAAACAAGTCTCGACATTGGTGGGGTTCCAGCAAATGTATGTTGTATCGTATTCACCTCTAGAAGTTCCTTATTCGGATTAGGGGAGCATACAGATGCACCTGCCTCCGTGCACACAGCTCAGCCGTCTACGTGATGCCTTAGAGGTAATCCAATATGAACCAAGCATATTATATAATATAATAACATGCGCCACCTAGTATAAAATATTAAAGACATATACTTGTTCAATTATAAAACCCATTGCCCCCGGATATTAAACCGAACTCCTGTACATAAGTCTGCATTAGCCATAAGGATTGATGATCACTAGCTGCTTCCATGGTATGGGTTAAGGGTACGTTCACACGCAGAGTTACCAGGGGTATTTCAGAGCATACATGCCCCGAAATACGCCTTGCTAAACGCATACAAACCGGCCCATTGAATTTAGTGGGAAAAACAGCGTTTAGTTCAGATGGGGATTTTTTTTTATGCCGCTGTTTTTAAAAACGGCGTGTAAAAAGAAGGGGCATGTCACTGCTTGAGCTATTTTTCATGGTGTCAATGGAAAAAACAGCGAAAACATTTTGCGTGGGAACATACCCTTAGGCCTCATGCACACGACCGTAGCCATGTGCACAGCTGTGATTTTCGGGTCGGCCGGCAGCGGACTGTTAGCCGCGAGCCGCCCGTAAATCGCGGGCCATGCACATGGCCGCGGCCATTATTTTCAATGAGCCTGGGCCATGCATGGACCGTGAAAACCGTGGTCGTGTCCATGGCCCCATAGGAATGAAAGGCTTTTCGGGGGAATTTCGGCCGCAAAAGCACATTCGTGTGCATGGAGCCTTAGGCTATTTTCACACAGACGATTTTTTGGCCGTTTTTAGGGCCGTAAACGCCCAAAAAAATCAGAAGCAGAATGCCTCCAAACATCTGCCCATTGATTTCAATGGGAAAAACGGCGTTCTGTTCCGACAGGCCGTTTTGAAAAAGAAGTGCAGGTCACTTCTTGGGACGTTTTTGGAGCCGTTTTTCATTGACTCTATAGAAAAGCGCTCCAAAAATGGCCATGAAAAACGCAGAGACAATCGCGAGTGGCTTAAAAGACTTCTGAAAATCAGGAGCTGTTTTCCCTTGAAAACAGCTCTGTATTTTCAGACGTTTTTGAGTTTGCGTGTGAACATAGCCTTACAGGAAAAAGTTTGGAAAAAGTCATCCACTGTTCATTATATGAGATGCTGGATCAAGTATCAGCAAAACGTCAAACCTCCCGGACTTTTCATTCCAAAAAAGATTCAAAAGTGTAAAATCAATGATGCGAAAAACAAAACATATCCAGTGACGGCTGAGGATGATGAGAATTTTTCAGGCCATCTGATAGACCCTACTGGCAATACACAACAGTGGAGGGCCGAATCCGCATCTTCAGGGGACATGTGATCAGCAAATGGAACAGACGCGAACTGGTAATGAACCCCTTGTCTTATGAACCCCACTTCCTTCTGCATTATATATGGGAGGAATTTGGAGCAAGCCCCAGGATGATGCAACAAGTCTTTAATACCTTTTAGCAAACCGAACAATGCCCCAAATTATACCAGTGGTCCTAGTGACTAATATAACAAACCTGAAAAAGAAACAAGTCACGACCAAGTACTTGAAAAATTACAAACAATCTTTATTACAGTCAATTAGATACAGAGAAAACACATAACAACTATACACAGTAAAATGGCATGAACCCTCATAAGGAGATGGAATCCGAACATAAAAGCAGCCTGGCCCCCCAGATGTTGAACTGGTCACACAATCCCACAAAAAGCTAAAGTGCATAAATCAATGTTTTTAGGCAGGTGCTAGGCATGGTACATTTGCACAGATAGATACCTATATAGGATAAATGCAAAGTGCAGTCTTAGGCAAATAATAAGCAGTATGCCTACACCTACGCAGTGGAGAATAAGCGGGAGATCAGGACCGGGAGGGGAGACCGCTGCTAGACCCGACACGCGTTTCGCTGGTGCTTCGTCAGGGGTTGATGTCCAAATGCCCCACGTAGCCCTAAATATTCTTTCCTCTCTAGTGGTTTCAGGTGGATCAGCAGCTGTTTCCCATCGGGTGGCTAGGTGTTCGGCGGCAGTCACCAATGACAGCCGCCAATACACCCCACCCACCCACGATATGATCCCATAGTTAAAGTCCCCTCCTCCCGTGCATGCCCCCAGTGGTGCAACCACGCCCGGCGGGCGGGGAGAAAAGAAATCCCCGCCCGCCCGATGCGGCACCGCAGCCCGAGGCAGAGGCAGGGACTGGAGCCGAAAATAAAATAATGCATCGATCCATAGGAGTAGTATCTACCCAGCCCTGGCCAGAGTCCGAGATATCTCCCACAAGGTATTGAAAAGAGAACACAATTACAAGCCAAACAAGTGCCGTTTAAAAAAAAATAATTCCGGCGCTACAGAATTAATTTTCTTCCTATCAACAAGTTCCCATAACAATAGCCAAAGTGCCTCCATTAACAGCGGCCATCAGAGTGACCCCAGTAAGAGTGGCATCAGAGTGTACACCACAAATTGTGCCAGCAAAGCACTCCAAATAAACAATAGTGCCAGCATCGTACTGGCACAGTTTTATTTACTATACAAAGTTCCAAAAATTGGTGTTGATTTTCATAATATATCTTCATAGGGGTTGAAGATTTGATTGTGTCGTACAGCGCTTCCCTTCACACAGCCATAAAGGTACATGATAACATTCTGTCTGCCTGCAGCCACCACCAGGGGGAGCTCACTGCATACAAATGTATACAGCTACAATTGAAGTCAACGGGAGCAACCCATGCACCAAGCTCCCCCTAGTGGCAGGTGCCGGCAGCCTTTGCCTGCTTTGATACGGGTGCGGGAGATCTACCCCTTTATCTGGAGAGTAGGCACGTATTCTTGAAATTGTATATAGTTCCTTAGTACTAATTTACCGTAATAGCTCATTGAAAAAACCGGACGCGAGTGATCTAAGATGTATCTATAATTGCCAAATCTGATATAACTTTATACAGCGTAGAACAGATGCAAAGAATAAAGGTGCTCCGTGTATCAGCCGCACATTAAGCGTATAGTCGGCCATTACTAAACATTACACGAATGTCGCCAGAAACAAACGTTTAACGGCAAATCTTTGAAAACTGGGACAGCTGGAAACTATAAGAATATCAATTGCATCAATTATTGCTCTGTTTATGGCCTGCGGCTAAACGGCTCCGAGAATAAATATTGTAAGATCGCTGCTCTGCACTTTAAATGAAATCGTACATAGTAAACGTTCACTTCTTCATTCCGGAATTCAGGCGTATTTATATTCATTACTGTTATAACGGTTTAAAACAATTCACATGGATTTCGTTCATCTGAATTGTGGTTTACCACTAGGCAGAAATTCACATACGTCAATTCATCGTTGGACACGGCCAGAGACGGCATTGGAGGGAATGAAGCTTCGCGGTCAAAGGGTATGTATACTCGTGCAACCGATTATTTGATTTGCTTTAATGCATCTTGACTAAAACTTGAAGCAACTTTGCAATAGTCTTGATTAATAATCTACCGTTTTGTGTATACAGCTCCTATGCAGACCTGTGTCTCCCTGGTTACGAGCCCGGTGTAGTCTGATCCTGCAGTTCAGCATTATACACAGTAGAGGAGGGGTAGATGGAAGGGAGTAACACAGGACTGCAGGATCAGACTACACAAGGGGTTTCTTTGTAGTCTGTAACCATGAAGACACGGAAGTCTGCACAGGAGCTGTATAGACAAAGCGATAGATTTTAATTAAAAGGGTTTTCTAGCTCTATGAAATCTTTTACAAACAGCTGACAATTATACACAGTGGAGTCCCATTATTAGGACCAGCAGCTAATATCCAGAGTAACCGCCGTGTGCAGCACGGACAGCAGCTAGACGGGCGGGGAGTGTTCAATAAGGTGCTGGTCGGTGGTCTCCGGTATCTGGCGCCTCGCTGACTGCAGAGCACCCCACATTTACTGGAGGGTGCGTGGGGAGGATCCATAGGGCAAACAAGACGATGGAGGTCCCACAGATGCTCAATTGGCTTCCAGTCTCCCAAATTAGGGGGCCAAGGAAGTACTCGGAAGTCTTGGTCTTGCTCTTCCAACCACTGCCGGACATTTCTAGCCGTGTGACATGTCGCATTGTATTGCTGGAAGATTCCATCTTCCCCAGGGAAGACAATCAGCATGTATGGGGGGGAGGTGATCTGCAGCGATGGATTCATACCCAAACCTGTTCAGAGCCGTCCACATGGATGAGTGGCCCAGAGTATGCCATGAAAACATTCCCCATAACGCTGCCGCCACCGGCTTGTGTTCCTCCAGCAATGGTTGCCGGGTGTTTGTTCTCTGATGTTTCTCGCCTGACACCACAACGTCCACTCACGTGACTCATCGGAGAAGACGACCCTTTACCAATCATCGGTGGTCCAATTCTGATACTGCCGGCAAATTGAAGCCTTTTTCTCCCGTTGCACCTTTGTTACATAGGAGCAGTGACCGTCCGTCGGGTTCGGAGCCCCATACACAGTCGGGTTCACTGAACTGTTGTGTTAGACACGTCTGGTCGTCCCTGGTTGATTTTCATGGTGAGCTGCTCCACTGTAGCGTGTCGTTTGGCTCTCGCGCACCTTCTTAGCCGACGTTCACCTCCCACACCAATGACACGCCGTGCTCCGCAGTTTCCACGTCGGTTATTCACAATGGTGTAATTTGTCCACTCACGATACACTGTCACCACTGCAGCACGTGAACAGGTGACACACTGCGCTGTGTGAGAAATACCAACACCCCGGGCCCGGAAGCCAATAATCAAACCATTTTGCAACTATGATAAATCGCCCCATTTACCCACGACAACAACGAGGGATATGTGATCAGACAGACTATCCCACA
Organism: Rhinoderma darwinii; assembly: GCF_050947455.1. NCBI lineage: Eukaryota > Metazoa > Chordata > Amphibia > Anura > Rhinodermatidae > Rhinoderma > Rhinoderma darwinii. The sequence goes on along the minus strand of NC_134696.1, from coordinate 93,398,158 downwards.
CCTTATATACCCACCAAGTCCACCACACATCACTTCATGGGCTACACACGGCCGATGTCGAAAGTAGGAGGTGGTCATAATAATGGGACTCGACTGTGTATAAAATAACAAAAGAAGTTATACTCACCTTACCAATTCCCTGCCGACTTACTGCCTAGTTCACCGCTGGTCTTACTTTACCGGGCTTGAGTGATGATGCGTTAGCTCGACACGTGATTGGAGCAGCCAATCACTGGCTGTAGCGGTGACGTTTCAACCTCGCTGACATCACCGCTGCAGTTAGTGATTGGTGATGTTGAAACAACACGTCATCGCTCGAGCCGAGTAAACAAAGACCGGCAGGAAAAGTTGGCACGGGAGCGGCAGGGATTGATAAGGTGCCTATTACTCCTTTTGTTATAAGGAGTGCACATGTTAAACCCCCCACTCATCTAACACAAATAACCACACAACAACAATATTATGGCAAATAAATTTGTGCCACTAGCCACTCTTTATATAAAACACATTTTACAGCTCAGTTGGGTGAACCTGACCGATTGCGGGACCTCACGTGATGGGTCGGGGCCCACCTGCCCCGTCCCTCCCAAGGGCTAGGAGCCAGCGGTGCACTCCACTGGCTCCCCCCGAGCAACCGCTGCCTACCATGACCAACCTTCGTAGATGCCCAAGTCCGTCCGAACCGGGGACCAGCTATCTAGCTTGTGTCCCCCCCACAGACGAGAAACCCAGCCGTGTAGCCTGTGCTTATCTCGCCGTGGCCCATAGCTACCGACTCCATGTGTGTGAAGTACCGCGATCCCGCCTTACAACACAGAACAGTACAAAGAAAAGTATAATAAGGCCTTATTCTCACGAACGTGTCTGTTTTGCGCACGTAAAAAAACGCAGCGTTTTTCTTGCATTGCAGTCCTGTGTACAGTGCGTGTCTGCGTTTTTTACACGCATATGTCATCCGTATGTCACGCTTTTTTTACGTCCGCAAAATAAACTGAAAAATAAATGAAGGAGGTGTATTTTTTCCTCTTCATTTTTTTTAGCAACTATTGTGTGAAATAGGCATTGCACACAGATGTGCGTCCATGTTTTCACGCACCCATTGACTTCAATCGGTGTGTGATGCGCAAAAAAAGCACAAGTATAGGACATGCAGTGAGTTTCACACAACGGACACGCGCTGCGTAAAAAACACTGAATGGACCCATTGAATTGCATAGGTCCGTGTGACGTCCGTTGTTTTAATGCGCGTAACACGGACGTGAAATACCCTCGTGTGAATAAGGCCTAAGGGCTGGGCCGGTGGGTCCTGCTTTTCCCTGTGAACTGACACAAAATTAGCCTGCTCTCCCTCACATCACCTGCCTTAAAGGGAATGTGTCGCTAGAAATTATTATTTATTTTTTTCAGTTAAACAATTATTATTTGAGTGATTACACATTGTTTACATTTTTTAACAAGTCAGGAAATATTATAAATTAGATTCTAATTTATAACATTTCCATGTGCTGGCCACTAGAGGGAGCAGTTCCCAAAATTGCAGCATGGTCACTGTGGTAAAGCAACCTCATTGATTTATGCTGCAAATTTGGGGTGGACACACTCGCTCTAGTGTCCTCACACAATCCCCCCTCCCTTATTCTGGCTAGTGCTAGGAGAAGGAGGGGTTTGAAGGTCTTCAAACCTCCTACACTGTGTGCCGCCATTTTCTGAGCGACTGCGCAGTGTAGGAGGATTAGATACAGGGCTCAGCAGACAGTATCACACGAACATACACGAACATAAATTACCTGCTCCTGCCGCCGCCGCCTCCGCTGCTCTACGCTCCTTGCGCCTTCGCTTCGTTGAACATATGCGCCGTTCCCACACAGACGGCGTACGCTGCAGTGAAAGGAACGGCTCCCGTTCGCATTCTCTATGGGGTTGTATGTGCCGTATTCCATCTCTGTATGTGTCGTTTATTTACCTTCCCCTTAGACTACCTGACACCACAAGCCATGTGGCCAGTTTCATTTTGGACAAAGCAAAAAACCCTTACCTTCCATTATCCCTATTCCTACCAAATGATCTAAGGTTCCCCACTGCAACCGACTTTCTTCCTGGGGGCCACAGGGCCCTCCTTATGGGCATTTTGCCCGTTCGTCGTTCTTTTTATACCATTGTCAGCTGTTTGTAAAAAAAAAAAAAAAATGTCATGGGGATGGAGAATCCCTTTAAAAGGAACCTATCAGTACATTTGGAGCCACTAAATCTCCAGTTATGCAGCTTGGATCGAATGTTCCCAACATATCTACCTCAAAACAGTCACAACTTACCAAGACCGGGAGCAGCATTGGGCGCATGCGCAGTAAAGCGAGATGTACTGTCCTCGGCTTAATGTGCGCTAAGCGCATGTTCCCGCGTTCTTTTGGTAAGTTCTAAATCGATTTACTGATTATTCCCTACACGTCCATTTTAGAGGTATTCATGTCAGGAACACTAGGCACCATGCTGGAGGTTTACGCCTCATGAACACGGCCGTGTGCGCCGGCCGAGTCCCGTCAGTGATCCGAGGAAAGATAGGACGTTTTCTTTCTTTTCTCGGATCGGAGACTCGGACCATTTTTCACGGACCCGATTCACCCGTCAAAGTGAATGGGTCCGTGAAGACTATCGGGTGCCACTCGGATGCCGTCAAAAACGGCCCGAGTGGCACAACGGTCGTGTGCATGAGGCGTTAGTGGCTCCAAACGTACTGCAAAGTGGATTCATTTATGTTTTATTTTCGTTGCATAGAAGCTATAGAAAATGGTTGCAAAATTAAGCTAGATCTTGCCGCTTCTTCTGGGACCGGCACCTATCTCTAGAACGGGGTCCCCCTAAACCCCCGTTCTACTGCTCAGTGTTGCGGCTGACGCGTGATTCCCTACCATGGATTACGGAAACAGCGTAGCCCAGTGAGTTACCGTTTCCGTAATTCATGGTTGGAAATCGCACGCGTCAGCCGCAACACTTAGTAGAACGGGGATTAGGGGGCCCCGTTCTAGAGATGGGACCCGCATCTATCTGACATTTATGACATATCCTGTGGATATGCCATAAATGTCTCTGATAGGAAAACCCCTTTAAGGCCTAAAATAGGCCGGTCACTAAGGGGGTTAATGATTTTAGGGGTCATGCCAGTCATAAAAATAAATTGCAAGCAATATAATATATTAAATTAAAAAAATAATTTTTATTGAATGTAATTTTTAATTGATCATATAGCACATATGTTGTCTATACACATCAGTCGGCAGTTGTGTAGTAGCGAAATGTCAGCCAGCAAGCTATCAGGAAGTTTCGTTTAGTTTTTGCCAGCAACTAAGATGGCGATCGGAGGGCACGTCTCTGCGTCACATCCTTTATTTTCCTGTCAATAACGGCTTTCAAGAAACTACGTTCTGATTGGCCGTCCGTATTATCCCCGTAGCCAATGGGCTTTCTTTTTGTTAGCAGGTGCTGAGAACGGCGCGGTGAGGGCTGACGGTGTGTAGGTGAGAGTGGGAGGATAGAGGCTGGTGGTCACGGGAGAAGTGTTGCCTGACAACTAGGCAGTAACCCGCTGAGCTAGCGCTCTAGTCTTGGTGCTTTGGTATTACTGAGCTCACATGAAAGGCAATGCTAAGAATTTAAAGATACAGTACCAATAATTATCTGCATGTAAAATGTCAACCTGCGTGGTATTGGGAGGAGGAGGTGTGGTGTACGACTCGGTAGATAGAGGTAAAACTATGGCCACCTACATATCCCAGCGTTCCCTGTCGGGCTTGTAAGTCACACAGGGGTTGTAGCATGGCCTGTCAGATGAACTACAACCCCCAACATGGAAATCTGATGGATCCTATTAAAGTCAATGGGGATGTTGGGATCTGTTAAGGTAACGGAAACACAAATGTGGCTGAACTACAACCCTCAGCGTTCCCTGCTACGCATGTCCTGTCAGCCATCTGTAACCCTACAACTGAACTACAGGTCCCAGCATGCCAACTCTGTATCCCCCCTCTACACATGCATGCTTGTATAGGGAGAGAAGCTGCTGCTAAAAACCTGGCGCTGCTTATACCACAAGGATAAGCGGCATTTGTGATTCCATAACTGCAGCACGGCCTATTCACTTCACTGGATCGGTGCTGCTTTCGCCACTTAGTTCCGGTTATTGACTGCGGTCACCGAGGTCGGATCACGCCGATCATAAAGGATGGCTTAGCCTAGTAATAGCCCTTCTTTTAGAGGGGATACCCCTTTAAATCGAGCACAGGATTTTTTCCTCTCTAATGCCACGTGTCTTGTTACTGTCGTGTTTTTTTTTTTCTTTAAATCTGTACAACCCCTTTAAAACTGATGTCATCAGTATATGATCGGTGGGGGCCTGAGACCCTGATCCCGTACCGATAAGCTGTTGTGGCTGCCCCTGGGCATCGGATGTTGTGCAGTGTAAAGTGGCGGGAGCAGTACACATTATAGCGGCCGTGATGGAGAAGTCTAACGCCGCTCCTATTCACTTGAGCAGTACTGCAGACTGTGACCGGAGCCATCTGCTTCCAGTATGGACGCCCGGTCCACGTGTCAGACCCACACCGATCGTATACTGATGACCTATCCTGTGGATAGGTCATCTGTATTAAAAACCGAACCTGTGCCCGGACATCCCCTTTAATTAAAGGGGTTGTCCACTGCTGGACGACTGATGACCTATCGGATAGGTCATCAGTACATGAAATTTGGGGGTCCGACACTTGGACCCCGCACCGTTAAGCCGCTCTGGCTGCCTCCGAGCACCTGCTGGAAGCAGATGGCTCCGGCCACTGAATAGTGGCCGAGCTGCAGTACTGCAGTTCTGCTCCTATTCAAATGAATAGCTGCAGAGCTGCAGTTCAGCCGCACGGCCACTACGTTATGTATGGAGCCAACTGCTTCCGGCTCCGTGCACCGCATAATGGGCCATAAGATCCGGTGCCCGGAGGCTTAACAGTGCAGGGGGCCAAGTGTCGGACCCACACCGATGATATACTGATGACCTATCCGGTGGATAGGTCATCGGTTGTTCAGTAGTGGATAACCCCTTTAAGGCTCTATTATCTGTTGTGGCTTCATATATAACCCAAGCCGTGACGGACGTAGTGCCAGACCTGTCGCACAATGGACACCAGCGGCGCCTGATGGACCAAGGTGTCTGACATTTTGACAACTGCGACGCAGATGTGAACAGAGCCCAAGCCCGTAAGTTGTACTTTACTTCAGAATGCAATCCGCAAATTCTCTCTTATTTGATCTTTTCTTCAAAGTTAAGGGGGTTCTCCAGGCATTTTAAATTGATGGCCTATCTTTCGGTGGGGGTCCGACTCCCAGCACGCACGCCGATCAGCTGACTGAAGAGGCCTCTTCCATGTTTACCATGCGCAGCCGCTGTGGATGTGTGACGGCCCTGTGCCTGGTAAACCTAAAAGAGGCAACAACGTTCGTCGCTGTAGCCCCTTCAGTCAGCTGATCGGCAGGGTTGTTGGGAGTCGCACCCCTACCGTTCTGATATTGATGACCTATCCCAAGCATAGGCCATCAATTTAAAATACCTGGAGAACCCCTTTTAAATAGGTAGCCCTCCTCGAACAACCGTTTAATTAAAGCGACCCTATGGTCCCGGGACAACATCTTAAATATGATGGTGTATATGGAGTAGTATTACCTGGTGCCCTCCAGTTGCCCCCGCTGCTGTGGATTTGCCATTTTAAGGTCCCCTCTGTGTTGTCCCAACATGACTGCAGCGCTTTTTAGAATCTGAGACACTCCCACTGTTCTTGGATTGGCTAGAGCTGCTGATGTGAACAGTTCTGTCCAATCCGTGAACAGAGGGAGTGTCTTAGACTCAGTCTGAGAAGCGTTGTGGCCGTTTTGCGACCACAAAGAGGGGACCATAAAACGGCGGATCCACAACTTGTGGGGACAACTGGAGGGCACCAGGTAATACTACTCCATGTACCCCATCACATTTATAATGGTGTCCTGAGACCGGGGGGTTGCTGTAAGCGGATCCCTGCATCTAAAGCCGGCAATACACCTTTCTACGTTTTGGACAGCCAAAAAAGCTGCTATTTCTTCTATTGGCCTCCATGTAATGCACTGACCCTGGTATTCCTCCAGAGGGCACTCTATGCAACGCTTTATCTAATGGAGAAAGACCTGCTTTTATTAACTCTTTATGGCCTGATGGGATATAAGGAGAGGTGTAATCCAAAGGATGACATTATAAAGATGGCCCCATTCACATGACCGTAGATTTCATTCATCTGTAAATACTGTCCATAAATACGGATCTGTAGTCCTTTATAGTCATCCCTAAATCCTCCGCATATACAGAATTGTCTGTAAATACGGTCCGTAGGTCATCCGTATCCGGGCACTCTCGGGGGAGATTACATTATAGTGTCTGAACTCGGAGCTGGACCCTGTGCAGTACCGGCCCCATAAATGACATTAAGGATGGATTCACATGACCGTGATTGGACTGTGAAAAATAGTCCATGTGTCGATTTCTCGATCCCGACCACAATACATGTGAACGGGACTCCTGCCATTCAGGCTACAGTCACACGACCGTGAAAAAAAATGGCCATGAAAAACGGATCAATTGTCAGTCTTTCATGTCCATTTGGTATCCGTGTCTCCAAATTCTCATCCATTTCCAGTCCGTCTGCCCGTTTTTTTATGACCGTTAGAAAAAAAAAAGCCTTTTCATTTGTCAGGGTTTGTCCCAATCCCCTGTAAACACCACAGTTCCCATGTAGATAGTGCCGCGATGTCCCTGTAGATCGTAACCCACCCCCTTGTAGAGCACAGCACCACACCCCTCCCTTGTAGATCGCACCCCAAAATGTAGCTCACAGCACCCCCCCTCCTTTTAGATAGCGCCACTGTAGCTGCCACAAGGAGCTGAATCTCCGGCCAGAGGTGGGGGTCCGATCTATATTTATTCGATTAATCACTCAGCCCTACTCTGTTGTATGAGAGTTACAGAAACACTGAGCCGCACTTGCTCGGCTTTTTCCTTAAGGCCGGATTCACACGAGCGTGTGCGTTTTGCGCGCGCAAAAGGTACTTAACCGCCTCGTGTGTCACCCTCGTATGATGCGTGGCTGCGTGATTTTCGCGCAGCCGCCATCATGATGACACTCTGTTTTTATGTTTGTATCACGTGGTGCTTTTCTGTTTTCATTCTGACTTTTCACTGCTGTTGCGCGAATCACGCGCGTCCCACGGAAGTGCTTCCGTGTGCTGCGCGTGATTTTCACGCACCCATTGACTTCAATGGGTTAGTGATGCGCGAGAAACGCAGAAATATAGGACATGTCGTGAGTTTTACACAGCGGACACGCTGCATGAAACTCACGGACATGTCATCTTGGCCCCATAGACTAATATAGGTCCGCGCGAGGCGCGTGAAAATCACGCGCGCTGCACGGACGTATATCACGATCGTGTAAATCCGCCCTAACTATCATTGAACAGAATGTAGAGAGCCGATGCATGAAATATGTGGCCAGGGGCAACCGCACTAGGCGATATGGGGGTCAGATATTTATGGCAATAAAAGAGGTTGGGAATATCCCTTTAGAGGGGTCTGCAGTTGTGACTAGGGGAACTTGGATACTCTGCACCCCCAAACAGTTCGATACCGTTATTTCATGTATTTCGATACTTAGCTGTGCAGCCGCAATATTGTAACACATGAATGTATGAGAGCGCAGCTGCCGTTGTGTGATACAGTCATTGCCGCGCTCTGGGTCCTGACAAGGATGATGCACTAATGAGCGGCGACACGGAAGACCGACCATGGCGTGCGCACTGCAAACACCCCCGTGTTCTGTCTTCAGTGCCTGCGCCGCCGCTTATTAGTGCAGCGCCGGCCGCATCACCTCACGCTGACCGCGCGCGCACTAGTTGTCAGGAGCGGGGCAATGACTGTATTACACAGCCGCAGCCCCGCTCTATAACCGCGGAGATCAGAGAAACCGCTCATCTCTGCCTCTATTCTCCAGAATGATGCGATCAAAGCTGACTGCAGCATTCAGGGGAAAATGAGACGGGGGGATGCCCCTGGATCGCGTCACAGGAATTCCTGTGACGCGATTGAGGGACATACCATATATGGAATTCCTGTGACGCGATTGAGGGACATACCATATATGGGCAGACAACCCAGAGTCCATTGAAGGACCCCAGGGCTGTCTGACCATATTTCCTGTTAGGGCATACTTAGTACACAGGCAGTTGTTAGGACATACCTATCCGTACACAGGCTAATGTACTGGCATATATCTGATCTATACCTGTACACTACTATCAGTATATAGATATATGCCAGTACATTAAAGTTTAAAAATAAAGTAATGTTAAATTAAATTTAAAAAAAATACACATTCACCTTTTTTACAATAAACATTAAAATAAGTCTCAATACATAAAATACACACTCGGTATTGGCGCGACCGTAATAACCTGCACAACAATTTTTTTGCGCCATTTATGATGTGTACGCTTTAAAAATCTAAACACTGCTTTCTATCACTTATTGTGAGGCACGAGATGTGATGAATTTAACCTCCGTGTGCCTGACATTAATAGTAATTAACCCCATTATGACTGAGAAACATGATGGGGTTAATTACTATTAATGTCAGGCACGCGGAGGTTAAATTCATCACATCTCGTGCCTCACAATAAGTGAAAGAGCAGTTTTTATTTTATTACTGTTGGTAAAGAATCGTTTTGGTATCGAAATCGCCATATTACACGAAGTATCGGTATCGAAGTCCAAATTCTGGTATGGCGACCTCCCTAGTTGTTACCGGCATAGTAGACATAACCGTACGCTGCACAATATCTGCACTGATTTAAGCGACGACTAGACACGTCTGATGCCACTTATCTCCGTGAGAAGCAAATAGAACAGGGATGTTACCAATCTGATCTTTTTGGCGCTCTGACGAGTCATCTTGGGAGGGGTGGGGGAGCCCATTGACTTTTTTTGGAATGATCCGTAGACAGCATATATATATATATATATATATATATATATTAGTGTCGTATCTCACCGCCTCTTCTCTGCCTGGGTATGTGGTTCTTCTACTTGCTAGTTTTCGGGTTTTACCAATTCATATCCCGCCTGGTTTCATTGTTGTGCCTGAAGCTACAGAGATGCCAGTGAGCATTTTGGCTGGCCTGATTTGCATATATTTGCATATTTTTGTAGAGTCGCTGACTTGCCATGTGTTCGTTCCTTTAAGATATGCCCAGTAATATTTAACATTGAAATATTGCTCTCCGTCACTGCTGCGGATCTTACTCCTTTTTTTTCTGTTTTTCCACGACAGGTCATTAAAGGGATCGGGAGAGTAGAGATGCTGAAATGACTGAATCGGAAGAGACCGTCCTGTACATAGAGCACCGCTACGTGTGCTCAGATTGCGGGGAGGAATTTCCCAACTTGGGGGACGCTGTCCTGCACCAGCAAAGCCACACTGCAGCAGCGCCTGAGCCCCAATACCAGGTGGTGGGGCTCGGTTCTCAGGAAAACCAGTATCAATGCCTAGAATGTGGGCAGCTGTTGATGACTCCTGCGGACTTGCTCACCCACCAAGAGCTGCATCTCCGGTTACTGAATACGACGAAGCCCGATAGCCCTAAAGCCAAGCGGACGTCCCGCAGCGAGATTCACTATGAATGCCCAGAATGCAAAGCATTGTTCTCCAGCCAGGACGTATGGATGGCCCATAGGTACACCCACATGGAAACCCAGGAGGCGGCACAGTCCAAAGTGGTGCTGCAAACAGAAGACCATGTCCTGGAGGATACGCTGCAGCTCGTGTGTGACCCCTCTGCCCCCGGCGAGGTCCATCTGGTGGCCGGACAGCAACATTTCCATGTACCCACCCAGTCGTCTACTGCGTTATCACACACCCAGGTGCTGGTGGACTTGGAGCATTCCTACAAGAAGAGCGAGGGTGTAGCAGAAGATTGCGCCGTTGAAGTTTTGTTTTATAAGTGTTCAGAGTGCACTCAGCTTTTCCAAACGCCCGGAGAGTTCTTGGATCATCAAGCTACGCACTTCCAGGGGCAAGAAGTCACAACCGAACCAAGTGGTCAACAGCCCGAAGCATCTGAACCCTCTGCAGTCGAACCGGCGGGTGACCAGGCGGCGAAAGAGTCTCCCACCGCTGAGAACTGTGGTGATGCCACTCGTCCTCCCGACGTAGAGCAAGGGTCCGAGGATGCGCTGTTGTCCTGTGCTCCATGTGGAATGACTTTTAAGGATGTCGGTGAACTTGAGGTCCATCAGTTATTTCATCAGACCGGCCCTTTTCATTGTCCGTTGTGCAGCAAAGTATTTCCGACACCCCCGGAGTTGAATGAGCACCTGAGATCACATCAGGGAGAGTCGCACTACCTTTGTATGGACTGCGGGCTCGGTTTCGCCAGCGAGGCTGTGCTACTAAATCACCGCCGTACACACCTCTCCGATCCGCTGTACTCCTGCGAATGCGGACTGACATTTGTTAACATGACAAAATACCTGTATCACCGGCGTCAGCATAGCAGCAAACTTCGAGAGCCCGCACCGGCAGAGGAGAAGAAAATGAAGAACTACACCTTCCCAAGTCCGGCCGGCGGGTTTGGTTGTTCTTGCGGTAAGGAGTTCCCGTCACTTCCTCAGTTGTTACGCCACCAGCATTTTGTGCATTCGCTTGAAAGGAGGCACAAATGCCCGACTTGCGGCAAACCCTTCAAAAAGCGCTCACATTTGCGAAACCACATGCTGACGCACACTGGCGAGCGACCATACTCTTGCACAGAGTGCAGCAAATCCTTCAACTCCCAAGCCAACCTGCTGCGGCACAAGCTGACCCACACAGGAGAGAAACCCCATAAGTGCCAGATCTGCGGTAAGGCGTTCAGTCAATCCTCCACCCTCCAGACACATCTTTTCGTTCACAGCAAGGCCCATCCTTACAAGTGCACCGAGTGCGGGGTCAATTTCCACCGCCCTTACCGTCTTCTCATGCATCAGTATCATCACACGGGAGAGTACCCGTATAAGTGTCAAGACTGTGGCCTTTCCTTCTTGCTCAAGAGGCTGCTCGAAGTACATCAACTTGGGCATAAGGGTGACGTGCCTTCTAGGTGTGCGGACTGTGGCACCAACTACCCCAGTGCCCAGAGGTTAAAGGATCATCGTTGCAATCGAGCAGGAGGCGGAGCTGGAGAGAAGCTGGAGTGCCCCGTGTGTGGCAAGAAGGTCAATTCTGACGCCCGGCTTAACGCCCACGTTGCAAGTCAGCATGCAGGTACCAAAACCGCCCATGGGTGTCCGGGAAAGGGTAAACAACCCGCATCTCCACAGAGCAGACAGAAAGGGGGCACCAAAAAGTTGGAGTGTCCCGACTGCCACAAAACCTTCAGCACTGAAACCTCCTTACAAGTTCACCGCAGGATCCACACCGGTGAGCGGCCGTATCCCTGCCACGACTGCGGCAAAGCCTTCCGACAATCCACCCACCTGAAAGACCACATGCGTCTACACACGGGGGAGAAGCCCTTTAAGTGTGACGTGTGCGGTAAAGCCTTTACCATTGCGGTTCGTCTGTCAGAACATAAACGCATCCATACCGGGGAGCGGCCTCACACCTGCCCGGACTGCGGCCGGGCTTACCGCTCCTTTTCGAACTTGTGGAAGCATCGAAAGCTGCATCGCGAGCAAGCGGTACTACCACCACCACCAGCGGCTGGCGAGTCCCACTCCAATGACCTCTCCAGCACTGTAGCTATATTAGAGACCGTAGAAACCATTCCCATCATTGAGACTGTGGAAATCTTCCCCGAGGGCAGCACAATAAGTGTACAAGACATTCAGTTTGAGACTTTGCAGGTGGAGAATATTCATTTGGGGAACATTCAGATTGGAACCTTATGAGACGATGAAGTGAAGGGCCGGCATGTGATCAGCCGGTGCGAACGCCAGGTTTCCAGTTCGGAGACTCTGGTTCTGCTAAAGCCGCCAGGCTGAGTTGCTGCCGTCAGACATCTCTGCTTTAATGACGGTCTTCCTGTATGACACGTTGTTGAAATTCATATTTTAATTAAATCCTCTAGTCATTAACCTCTTACTGGTGGATTGTAACTCCGTTGTCCATTGTTTTTATTTTGTTTCCCGCTCCGCAGCCGTCGGTTATTCGGCACGCTCCACTTACCTGACGCAACGTCTCTGGAGCTCTCGGCAAGGAACAAGGTTGTCCAGGTTTGGCTATAAAGTCCATGAACAACCCGTACAGTTGTAGATGTTTAGATCCCGGGCGTTTTCTGATGCCTGAGCGGAATCCTACTTAATGAGACTGCCTATATTAGAATGTAACAAATGTAGATTTAAAGGAGCACTCCAGCTCCCCCCCCCCCCACCACCCCAGGTAGTGCAATGTGTAGTAACTTACCTGGTGCTGTATTTCACGGGACGTTTAACGTGGGGGTCACGTTATCTCATTCTGACAGCCCAAATCCTACAGTGGAATCCAGAAGTCAGTGTCAATGCAAATCTGACCGATTCGATGTCCGTCTCATAGACTCGCATTGAGAGACCGACCTCCAATTTGGGGTGTCAGAATGACGATCTTGCGACCCTCACGGTGGAACGGGGATGTAGTCCTATGGTAAGTAAATTCACAGGTCTACATCACAATACACTTGCAAATGCAATGCAGACGCGGGGTTACCTAATGTGTTTGTTTATTGTTTTATTTCTTTTTATATGTGATCTGGGGAAAGGGGGCTGATTTGATTTATTTATTTTAACTATTTTTACATTGTTTTTTTACACTTTATTTAGACCCCCACTAGTGGGCATGAACATGCGATCATTAGATCGCTTATGCCATATCATAATATTGCAGTCTATGGCAAAATTAGTGCATTGCTAATGCTGTCTCTATAGCAGTGTTCCTCTAGCCGGCATGGGAGCGTTCAGAAGGCTCCCAGCTGCGAGAGGAATACACCGGCTCCCGCGATCTCGCTGCGCAAAAGCCGGTGACCGGCCCCAGAGTGAAAGGGGCTGTAAATACAGACCCCTGCATCTGAAGGGTTAAATGCTTGCGATCAGAAATGTTTCTGTTCGCCAGCATTGCCGCTGGGTCTCTGCTGTGCCACACAGCAGAGACCCGGCGGCTACGGCACCCGCCCTGCCTGTGAGCGAGCGCCATATTTAAATACCCTTAGATTTACAGATCTGCGATCGCGAAAGAGTTCAACTGCTAAATGTAGTAAATATTTCACCTGTACCAGTTCTGAGGCGCATACATTGTTTTGTAGATTTCCATTTACATCTAGGATTACATTCAGAATTTTCCTTTCTTCCTGTTAAGCCTCGTGCACACGGCACAGACTTCGAATACGATGCCCATAAAATTGTATTGGCACATACAGTCCCTCCGTAGCTCTCTGCTCTTAAATGGCATCTGTGTGAACAGAAATTGTCAGGTTATGCAGGTGTTCAATGCGGTGCCTCATGTAGGTGTCTTATGGCGTATATAGATTGTAGTATGGGTTCGTACTGCAGACTGCAGTGGTGTGTGGCGGCTCAGGTCGCATGGCGGCTCAGGTTAGGTCGCATGGCATTGCTGTTTGCAAGATCCCTTAGGCGCGGCGAAAGATAACTTCCCTGCGTGCACTGCACATAAAGTGAAGGTGGCTGCAATGTAGCCACACGTACTTTAATTACGCACGATGCACATAGCGATCTTTGGCCATGCGACCTGTCGTGGCCAACGTCGCCGTGTAGCCCGGGTCTTGGATCTGGAACTTCCAGCTCCAAGGTGTGAATTTCTCACCAGAAACCTGGTTGTAGCTTTTGATGTGAATAGAATAAGACGTGGGATGAGGAGGAGGTAACTGAGACAAGTGGCAATCACAATGTGATCTGGAGGACCTGCCACATTCCTGCATTACACCTGACAGTTCATTGATTTCACTGGGCTCCGTGTAATTCCTCGATTCTCCTGTGGTGGTGCTGCAGGGGGATTAGACACTTGCTGCCAGGTTTCCCCACAGTTGAACACTAGGGGTCCCAGCAGCAGCCTCCATAAATGGGCCATTGTAACAAAAAGTGATTGTCCAAAGCTGACCAAACTTTATTTAGAGCTTGATATAAATAATACAGGAACGTTCCTTTAATCTGGCACCAATATGACCTGAGCTGCCAGATTATGGGATGGTCTTAGAATATTAAAGGAGTTTTCCAGCCAATAAAAATTGATGGGTCGGGTCGACTCCCAGGACCCCCGCTGATCAGCTGTTTTGAAGGGGCCGCAGCACTTATATGAGCGTTGCTTCCCCTTCATTTCCCTTCCTTGCGCACACTGAATCACGGACACAGCAGTAGTGGCAGTTCACAGTATTGCAGCCGCCTTCTATTCACTTCAATGGGAGAAGGTTGTAATACCGTGAACCGCTGCTATGACCGTGTCGGCAACTCAGTGTGAGCAGGTGACCGCAATGAAGCGGAAGCAGCGCTAATCACTGTGGCCCCTTTAAAACAGCTGATTGGCTGGGGTCCCAGGAGTCGGGCCCCGACCCATCAGCTATTGACGGCCTATCCTGATGATAGGCCATCCATTTTTATAGGCTGGAAAACCCCTTTAAACTCGCCTCTAGGTCTACACATTTTAGGCTCCTGAGGGCTCTTAACCATTTGGCTAGGCCTACGCGGCCACTTTGGCCATCGCTGTGTAGGCGCCTGTCTGCAATGTACCTAAACTAAAGTCAATGTGGCCGCGTTGTGACCCGCAGGTTGCCGCCACTGACACCAGTCCCAAGAAATCAAACCAGCTGGATGTTTTCTGACTGTCGTGTTGCGGTCCCATCAATAGCCAAAATCGCTGTGTAGACCTCGTCTAATAGTTAAGAGCCCTCAGGAACCTAGCACAAAGTAACGTGTCACAGAAACGGTGCTGCGGGTGTGCCGTGGTACCCATGATGCCAGTGTGATCGTTGAGCAGCCCATTGCTTTTAGACAGGTGTCCTTTAATCCGGGGCATCTAAAATTTGAATCTAGCGGGTATGCAGTGTTCTTCAGGGTGACGCTGACCTTCTCAGTCATTCATTTGTTTTGAAGTAGATGTAATGTTGAGTGCCCCCCATACTGTGGGCATTTCCTGGTGCCCATATTTACATGCCTGTTGTAGATGCCCCTCTTGTGGCTGTGGAGGTTTTGGATAGATGGACTTGTGAATGAGTCCTGATGCTGTCAGTATTGCAGATTTCTGCTTTCTCTGTATCACATCATCGCTCGCCCCCGTGCATTGTCTCCTCCGCCCCGGAGTAGAGGGGATGTTGATGCTGCAGGCAGGTGTGTGCCGTTCTCCAGGCATCTCTAGTGCGCTGTGGCAGGAGCCTCGCTGGTTACCGCTGCCTGCCATACACACACATCCGGTGTGAGAACACGTCACCTCTGCTGTCCAGACAGCTTGTCTTCGCTCCGCTCCCCCATGTTGTGCGCACCCATCGCCATAGAAACAGAAAGCGGTGCAGAAATTTAATGTTCAGCCATAGTCTGAGCACTCGCCCTACTTAGTACTAAGCACCTGATATGCAGCTGTATCTTCAGCCATATCTAGTGGAGTACTATAGGGAATAGGACTCCTCTAATAACATTAAAGGGGTATTCTGACCATAAAAGGTATACAACTTTAATGTCCGATCCGTGAGAGTTGGGACACGGACCCCCACTGATTCCTCAGATGCACCACTTCTGACCAGGCAATGTCTTATAGTTGCTGGTCCCAGTATTGTATGTTTGAGACCACCTAAGGGGCTTCTGCCTTTATGTGCTAGGTATTGGTAGGGGTCTCGGTGATCGGACCCCACTGATGATATATCACAAGGAACATTTTAGTTCCACAACATTTGCAAAGCCACAGACAGGGTGGGAGACTATTGTCCTGAGGGGTCAGCACCTTCAGCACTCCAGCTTTTGTGAAACTACAATTCCCAGCATGCCCTTATAGACTGGCTGGAATAATAAGGCCTTTAGATGTCAGTGCATGCTGGGGGTTGTAGTTTTACAACAGCTGGAGTGCCAAAGGTCACTGACCCCTGCACTAGATATATACCATCAATGCCTAAAAGTAATGTAATATATAAAATATTAATTCCACCCTTATTCCCTCTGCTCAAGATTTTGGCTCATGTCTTGTGAAATTCCAGATTAGCGTGGAGCTCTGTGATACTGTAATAGACCGGCTCGTGGCTGTGTTATATCAGGTCCGGAGTCAGCGCAGCGTCTAGCAGGACATTTCCCAGCACTTCATGCTTCCCTCTGCTGACAGCTTTATGGAGATGATGATTTCATTTTCCGGCAGGACTCGGCACCTGCCCACACTGCCAAAAGTAGCAACACCTGGTGTAATAACCACAGGATCACTGCGCCTGATTGGCCAGGAAACTCGCCTGACCTAAACCCCATAGAGAATCTATAGGGTATTGTCAAGAGGAAGATGGGAGACCCCAGACCCAACAATGCAGACAAGCTGAAGGACGCTATCAAAGCAGCCTGGGCTTCCATAACACCTTAGCAGTGCCACAGGATGATCACCTCCATGCCACGCCGCATTGATAACACCTCAGCAGTGCCACAGGCTGATCGCCTCCATGCCACGCCGCATTGATAACACCTCAGCAGTGCCACAGGATGATCACCTCCATGCCACGCCGCATTGATAACACCTCAGCAGTGCCACAGGCTGATCACCTCCATGCCACACCGCATTGATAACACCTCAGCAGTGCCACAGCCTGATCACCTCCATGCCACACCGCATTGATAACACCTCAGCAGTGCCACAGGCTGATCACCTCCATGCCACGCCGCATTGATAACACCTCAGCAGTGCCACAGGCTGATCACCTCCATGCCACGCCGCAATGATCACACCTCAGCAGTGCCACGGGCTGATCACCACCATGCCACGCCACATTGATAACACCTCAGCAGTGCCACAGGCTGATCACCTCCATGCCACACCACATTGAAAACACCTCAGAAGTGCCACAGGCTGATCGCCTCCATGGAACGCCACATTGATAACACCTCAGCAGTGCCACAGGCTGATCACCCCCATGCCACGCCACATTGATAACACCTCAGCAGTGCCACAGGCTGATCACCCCCATGCCACGCCGCATTGATAACACCTCAGCAGTGCCACAGGCTGATCGCCTCCATGGAACGCCGCATTGATAACACCTCAGCAGTGCCACAGGCTGATCGCCTCCATGCCACGCCACATTGATAGCACCTCAGCAGTGCCACAGGCTGATCACCTCCATGCCACGCCACATTGATAACATCTCAGCAGTGCCGCAGGCTGATCACACCCATGCCACGCCGCATTGATAACATCTCAGCAGTGCCGCAGGCTGAACGCCTCCATGCCACAGTCGGAGCCGCGACCAAGTATTGAGGGCAGATACTGGACATACTTTACAGTAGGTCTACATTTCGGTGTTCAGAATTATTTTTGGAATTGGGCTTATATAATATTCTAATTTTCTGAGACACTAAATTTTGGGTTTTCATTAACTGTTACCATAATCATCAACATTATAAGAAAAAGGCTGTGGGGACCTCCTGTGACGTGAGACACGATACAGGATCTGTCCACTGCATTAGCTCCCCCCCCCTCCCCCCGGAGACAAGACAATGCAGCCGGCTGGACTCGACTCTTATCTCAATACCTGTCAAATTTTCAAATGGCCATATATGTGAATACCCACCCATTTCTTGAGGGACTGTGTGTGTATGTATGTATATGTATATATATATATATGTATATGTATGTATATATATATATATATATATATATACACACACTTCTCATTACAAGTGGTTTGAGAAATCCCAGAATGCTCCTCTGTATAGAGCTGTTGGTTTACGCTCGCTCTTCTGCCGTGTGTCTATATTTAAAAAAAAAAAGACAAACTAATTGTAAAGTTTCTCAGAGCCAGACACGCGGCTCCCGTTTTACTACTTCTGGATGCGCTCCAACCCTCCGCTGGCCTGTTTAGCTCGGAAGCACTTAAATGCCTCGGTCTCAGTCAATGGGAGACTTCACAGGGCGGCCCCCTGACCACTGCAGACTGCCTAATTAATAACCCATTAGGTGTTACAACAATTAGAAAGCAATCAAGTGCATTACCTGTTCGCTGCCAGAGGGGGGGCTGGGCGCATCCTGCTGATCTGTGCTATTTAGAAGATCGACGTTCCCTTCAGTCTGCAGCGACTGCTTTTACAGCCACCTAAGATTAATACGGATCTGACTTATCCGCTTCCAGATCACTGCCCAATTCTAATAGGTGACGTCATTATATTCTAGGATTTAACATTTCAACATCTTGGACAGAAAATAAAGAAAAGGAAATCAAGTTGGAAATATTTGATCGGTGGAGGTCCGACTCGCGGCACCACCACAGATCAGCTGTTTGGAGGGGCTGATTTCCTACCCTCATTTACTAGGCACAACGCTGTACGTATAATTGTGGCTGGTATTACAGCTCAGTCCCAGTCTCCTCTTGAATGGGACTAAGCTCTAGCCAATTGTGTTACCAGGAACATCCGCTACTATAAGTACGAACTTGTGCCTGGTAATCAAGGACGCGACGCTCGCCGGAATGCTAAGACTCCTTTAAACGGCTGACCTGCGGGGGTGCTGAGAGTTGGACCCCTACTGATCTAATATTGATGGACTTTCCTAAGGTTAGGACATAAATTAGAAAGACAAAGACCACGCCCACTGCGCTCTGAACTTGCAGTCCAACAAGTAGGTACCTGCGATAAAGAAGGTCTTAAAACAATAAGAAAATCTGCCAACAATATATTACAACTTGAATCTTTCCAGGTTCATAGATACAAAAGTGGACATACCCCTTAAAGGCTATGTACATCTTTGAAATTTTTTTTCTTTTTTTTTGGTGCAACTTTGTAATTAGTTTCTATTAAAAATAATTTTTACTTTTTCAGATACAGCTGCTTTGTGTCCTGTATACAGATCAGCTGTATCATGCACTGAAACCTGTATCCGTCAGGTCAGCGGGACTGACTGCTTCAGGGACAGCGGGTCCTGCGTGTCTCTGATACGCAGGGTCGAGCTGTTACCGATCACATCTAAGTTCATAACTTAGATGTGATGGACACGCAGGATCCACCTGTTATCGGAGACACGCAGGACCCGCTGTCACTGAACCCGTCAGTCCCGCTGACCCGACGGATACAGGATTCCGTGCAAGATACAGCTGCTCTGTATACAGGATACAAAGCAGCTGTATCTCAAAAATTTAAAATATTTTTTAATTAATTAGAAAGTTGCACCAATCACGCTGATACACATCTAAAAGATGTACATAGTCTTTAATAATTTGTGCTGAGAACAGACCATCGCGCAGTGGTTTCCATACAGATGATGACGCGGGCTCACACTATCGAGACCCCAGAAATGATTTACTCTATCGAGGGCTCAGGTTGGTACCCGGGGATTGACTCCAGGACAATAACTTGGACGCTGCTTGCTCAGCTCATTAAGTGACAGTAGATATTTTGGGTGCCCCAATTCACACTGAGAGATGAGCTGCATTACCAGATATTGCTTAAGGACAGAGGTGGCGCCGTTTCTGGAAAAAAAAATTGGAATTTTTTTTCTAATTCTGAACAACCCCTTGAAGGCCGGAGTCCCTGGAGCATATAACTGAACACTGCTGTACCGCGACCTTGTATTTGTGCTTGGTCAATAGTTATGTAGAAATCAATAGTAACCAGTCACATTATTCAGCTTTAAATGCAATTTACTACATAAAGTTGACCAAATGTCCACTCCATATACAGAGCAAGTCGCTGTTTTTGCTTTCCATATTGAAGTGATGACGTGGTTTTACTGCGACGGGCGGGTGACATTGGTTGCTGTGGAGGTGTAGTCTTATGTGAAAAAAGAGCATTCATGGACTGCATGGTAGGTTATGGTCAGTAGGCATTGTATTGTCTAAGTATCTCGTGGCATTGGTGTCCGCATCGTAGGTTGACTCGAACTTTTAAAATGCATCTGCAGTGCGACCGTCGGAATGCAACTGTAGAAAGAGGCTGCACAAATTCGTACTGCATGGGAGTTGCCTGGAGAAAAACGTTAGTCTTGCCCTGATGTTCTTTCTGAGCAGTAAAGTTGGAACAATGTGCTCTGGACTGACCATGCAAAGATTTAGCGGCATGGCGCAGGCGCTGTAATGCAGGGACCGCATGTCCTGGAGCGCTAACGTCTGTGGCCTATTAGAGCGAATGGTGGGGCAGGGAGCTGATGGCTCTCTGCTCCGTCATAGTTTTTACCTGTATCAGCATCCTAAGGTCACGGATACAGTGGTAAGTGGCGCCACTGCCATAGGGCGCAGTAAATTAGGACCCTATGGCCGACAGGTAAGGTGGCCTGCAGCTTTACCAACTCCTGTACTTATTTTTTCACAGAAAAAAAAAAGTGAAATCTGAAATTTATACAAAATAATTATTTTTTTTGCTTATATTACTTTAATTATATAGTGGTTGAATAAAGTTTAAATAATGATATGTCCACACAAAAAAACAGATAAAACTTTTCAACGGGTGTCCTTACTTTTTCACATGCGGCTTATGTATAAAAAGTCATCAAGTTTCCCATAACGATGTAGCAGAGTGGAATTTGCATTGAACCGTGTCTGGTATGTTCCTTGATAATTTACTTACTAAAACCTTGACCCTACTCCTGCTAAGAAAACAAAAAGATGAAGGACGAATGTTAAACCTATGTGTGGCCACATGGGGGAGCAGGTGAGCTAATTATGGCCCCTTTGCATTGCCAGGCCTTATAATAGTGCTGTATCTGTTATATTGACACATTATTCTGATAACGGGTCGCCAACCCTGAGACGTCAAAGTTTAACACATCTGGAGGTATTTTTAAGTAACTATTACGTGGGTTGGACTAATGGATTACAGCAATTTGTGTTTAATCACCTGTCAATGATTCGGTTTTATATTCAGGCAGCACTTAGGGATGAATCGGCATATTATATTCCATTAACCCCCCATCCTTGTGTATACAATGCAGCAGTGTGAATTTGTATCCTCCCTTTACAATGCCTTGCCCATATTTTAGTATTTCCTACCGTTCTAGTTAAAGGAATGCTCCAGAAAAATACACTGTTATGCCAAGTGCCGGGTCTGAGGGGGCGGGGCTTGACACTTGGGATTCTGTCTGACGTTCTTTAAAGTCCTGTGTCATTCACTTTACAGCATTTCACTTGTTAGCTCCATTTTAACTTGTCCCCAGCACTGCTGCTCTTAAGTCTAAGGGTATGTTCACACGGCGGGGGTCCGTAACGGCTGAAATTACGGGGATGTTTCAGCCTGAAAACATCCCCGTAATTTCAGCCGTACTGGCATGTGCAGGCGCTTGAACGCCGCGTCAATTACGGCCGTAATTAGCGCTGCTATTCATTGGAGTCAATGAATAACGGCTCCAATTACGGCCAAAGAAGTGACAGGTCACTTCTTTGACGCGGGCGTCTATTTACGCGCCGTCATTTGACAGCGGCGCGTAAATATACGCCTCGTGTGAACAGACAAACGTCTGCCCATTGCTTTCAATGGGCAGATGTTTGTCAGCGCTATTGAGGCGCTATTTTCAGACGTAATTCGGGGCCAAAACGCCCGAATTACGTCCGTAAATAGGCCGTGTGAACATACCCTAACCGAGAACCGTTCTTTACTAGGCCGGTGGTATACAGAATGGCCACAGGGGGGTGCAACACTTTTCTGCAGAAGGGCACATTCTCTTAACACGTTACACAAATAATAGTGGTAGAATGCTAATTTGCATAAGACCAGCCCCTTTTTAAACCCGAAACGGGACGGTTGAGAGGTATGCTTTTTAGGGCCAAAGGATAGGTACTGTCCCCATCTGCCTTTTATCAACTTACCACCACCCTCAGCGTGAGATACGTAGCGTCCCTATGCTAGATGCTTCTTTACCCTATAACGCAGTGAAATAAATCAGAAAATTGCCACATCCGCATTCTCCCGGCGCCACATTTAAGGACACAGTGCGCCACCACATGCACATTATCATGAAATAAACCCTTATAAATATATACGGTATACATAAGTAATACCTCCGACAGTCCCGCTCCTTATCTATACTCTCCATGTCAGTCTTGTGGCGGTCACTCCCAAAGTTCTGCCTTCTCTACCTACTCAGATAAGTACACAAGGAGGAAATACAACCACATGACAGCCCACATGCATACTGGAAGCTAGAAATGCAAATTAACAGGTTTTCATGAATTTCGATGTAAGGAACAGCGAGGCAGAATACACCTATAATAATGTAATTAGTGTCGGCCTTAGGGGGGGGGGGTGTGGACTTGTGAGGTCGCAATAGGCGCGTCAGCCCCTCTCAAGGGCGCGCCTCCGATCGATGGTCCGGAACCCAAAACTACCACGAATCTCAGTATTATTTAGACATCGTATAGAACTGTTATGAGTTTACTTTATGTCTGTAGCTGTTAGTTGGTCACTTTGTGGTGGTCATATATGGGCACTGTATAGCGGTATTCAGGCATGTGATCCCCGCGTTCCGTATAAGTGCTGGGCTCCCTTTACCCGACAGATGCCCAAAAAGTCTTTATCCAATACCCTTTTTCGACTGTACAGGAAAGGGATGTCTACTATTCTTTTCTATACTGAGACATCCCGCAAAATAGTATACAGTGTGGAATAGGTTTTCTTATAACATGGGAGCCTATTGGTGACCTATACAGCGGCATACGTCACCGCCTTCTGTCGGATGTATACATCAGGGATTCCTCTCAACCTATACGTACGACGGAGGTATTTTTGCAGCGTATGGTGGTGGCGGTACTTTATGGCATTGGGATTTAGGCGCTTATTATTAGGCAGTATTTGGTATAGTTGTGTGTGGGGTGCCAAGAAAAAAAAAATACTAATAGGGCAACTTCCAACATAAGGCTGGCTTTGTTTAGAAGGCAATGTTTTAATAAAAAAAATACGTTGGGGTAATAGCGTATGCCGAGATGTAGGTCTACAAGAAATTTCAGACAAGCGATACATAAACATTTTGGACTGCAGGGGTCTCTTCATCCTAAAATCCTCCAACCCGTTCTTCTCTAACATTATGAATGACTGCGGTATTGTGTACGCTCGGGCAAACTCTCCATCTGCCTATGTGACGCGTTTCTTCTATTCACCGATTCCAGCCATGTGCCGATCCCTTCACAGTACAACGTATAGAAGAACAACATCCAGTGAATATGTGACTTGTTTTCAGTGATTTACTTTTTTTTCCCCCTACAGCCACTTTTTTTTTTTATCAATGAAACGCCTAATTACATTGAAGAGGAAATCTATACCATTCCATGCAAATCAATACTGGCTCAAAACATTCGGGAGGCTTGCAGAATGCTGCGTGGTGGAGAAGCGGAGTGAACTATTCCAGATGACGTGTCCAATTTCTACAGGGAACAACATTCTGCTTCTTAAAATGATAACACTAATTTACTTTATTTCTTTACTCATAGGCGAAATCATCTCTTTTATGCGTTTATATTATCCCCCAGAACCATATTCAATAAAGTTGAAATGCACAGAGTACACCGAGTCCTCTCATGAACTAATATAAACCTTTCCAAATTCATTACCACATCCCTTACCATTCTGGTCAGCAGAATAGGCCTTTTTTTTTTTTTTTCATCCATCAGATTTCTGCCCTTTACAGCAGCTAACTGACATTGACCGAAATAGAAGCTTTTCACAGTACTACTCAATGTCAATCAGCTGCTGTAAAGGGCAGAAATCTCTTTCTCAATAAATATTAAAATTCACTGAGAAACTCTGACCGAAATAGAAGCTTTTCACAGTACTACTCAATGTCAGTCAGCTGCTGTAAAGGGCAGAAATCGGTTTCTCAATAAATATTAAAATCCACTGAGAAACATTGACCTTAATAGAAGCTTTTCACAGTACTACTCCATGTTTCTAAGTGGATTTTAATATTTATTGACAAGCAGATTTCTGCCCTTTACAGCAGCTGACTGACATTGAGCAGTACTGTGAAAAGCTTCTATTTCGATCAGAGTTTCTCAGTGAAGTTTAATATTTATTGAGAAACAGATTTCTGTCCTTCACAGCAGCTGATTGACATTGAGTAGTACAGAGAAAAGTTTCTATTTCGGTCAAAGTTTCTCAGTGAATTTTAATATTTATTGAGAAACATGTAATATATGGTATTATGTCATATACTAATATTTCTCCGTACAGTAAATAGTTTTATCTGTTGCTCATTTTGTTAATACATGCGTTTTGGAAATGCATATGAATGACCCATGGAGTACCTCATTCCAGGTTGTGGTCCATCCCTCGACTAGAATAGTTACTCCTGCAGAAAAAATTCAATTACACTTAAAATCTAAGAAATGTAAGACCCTATGGCCTTAATTACCAGTTCTCGTGTCCATCTTTTATTTATAGGTCTGCAGTGCTGGCCCCTTACATGACCATATTACCATTATTATGAGCGGATAGCTCCGACTTGCATTGCAGATCCCTGTATTCCAGCGAGCTGTCCCCGAATGGGGGGGGGGGGGGGTTAACACTATTATTTAGCCCTAAACCCCCTTCTCTCTTCAGTAAACTCTTTTCGGACACACATTATATAATAACATTATGAATTATGTAAGCAGATCTGTCACCTGAATATACTCTCCCATTTAAAGGCAGCAGAGTATGGATCCTGTTCCTGCATCCTCATTAAAGCATTTTATCCTATTTTATCTCATGCGGGTGGATGGATAAACCCTTAATGGTAACCCATCCAGGACACCCCAAAAAGTCTTCCCATTACAAGCCTCCTATGCCGATTCCCAATAGAAACTACAGTCAGTGCTTACTCATTTCGCATCCTGTACCCGGCAGAACAATGAGGTAAGTACATCAGATAATATAACTGAAGATCAGTACATTATATGTAGATACTATGAAATGACTTCTATAGGGAGAGCTATGCTTGAAATCTCAACAGGCTCCAGGGATTACAAATAAAATAAACTTTTAGGAATGTTCCTTAATGTGGCTCCCAAAACACTTGTTTCTGCGTCAATTAATTCGAAACGCTTGACAGCCAGATTCTAATAGCTGAATATAGTGAGAAGTGATAATTATTCCTTCCATACTTACAAAATCTTGCTGTCAAGTATTCAGGATTTATATTATTCCCCTTGTCTCCATTCGAGATCCTTTTGATGCCGTTCTTTAAGTTTAATTACTGTCTACACTCCACTCTCTGTAGGTCTTGTAGACTTATTCTTGAAAGCGCCCCCGACATATGAAGTGCAGCATCGACTTCTTAAAGGGAATGTATCATTAGAAAGTTAAAGGGGTTCTTCAGTCCTAAGAAATTGAAGGCCTATCCTCAGGATAGGCAAACAATACCTGATCTGTGGGGGTCCGACTCCCAGTGCCCTCGCCGATCAGCTGTTTTAACGGGGTCGCGGCGCTCATACGACTGCTGCTTCCCCTTCAATTCAACCTGCTCATACTGTGAACACTTTTAACCGGTGGTTCCTAGTATTACAGCCTTCTCCCAATGTAGTAAATAGGAGAAGGCTGTAATACTGTGAACCACCATTACAAGTGTGTCGGCGATTCACAGTACAAGTAGGTAAGGAATGAAGGGGAAGCAGCGCTCATACGAGCCCGCAGGGTTGCCGGGAGCCGAACCCCCACCGATCAGGTGTTGATGGCCTATTCCAAGTATAGGCCTTCAATCTTAGGACTGGAAAACCCCTTTAAATATTGTTGAAATCCGTTTTTTATTATAAAAACACACACACACACACACACACACACACACACACACACACACACACACACACATCTTTTTACGTGCATATCCATAGTAAAAAAGTAAAAATAAAACCTAAAATATTACAGTTTTTACACTGACCACTAATGCAGACACAAATGGCTGAAGTTTTCTGTAGCTCACTTTTAAGCTTTGCTGTGTAGACTGGGATAAAGTTAGCAGAGTCATCTCATTATCATTGGAGGGCAGGTGGTTTAGAAGGATTGTCTCAAGATGACAATCCCTGTCCATAGAGGGGGAGTTCACCTGCTCGGGATGGAGCCCCCGAAACAGAGGGAGCCGCTCAGTAAAAGTTGCTTCCTCTCTGGTGGACCCAGCACATCCATGGATTACATGGACAGCCATTTATTTGAATGGCTGCCATTTAATGCTATATTTCTCCTGCAGTGACCATCTAGATTAGGCTTCCCCCTGTGATTTTAAAAAGGGGTTGTCTTCATAGACCTACTCTTTTAATGACAGCTCTATTGTACTGCTGGGCGTCGAGATAGCAACACAATACACTATACACATATAGACTGCTCTGTATGCATTTTCCTCAGAACTCCCTGGTCTCTGGGAGATGGCGCTGTACTTCATCTCTTCCTGGAGACTAATAGTCTATGGACACTTTTCTGTCCATTAACTCCCATTCATTGCAGCTGCCGTAAAGCACTACTTGGTATTTTTACGTCACCAGTGACCTCACAAACTCTTAAACCTAAAAGACACATTCATTTCACTAAGGCATCATTTACACGAGCGTAATATACGCGCGTGCGACACGCGTGCTTTTCACGCGTGTCGTACGCACCTATATTACTCTATGGGCAGGGCAGACAATGCGTGAATTTTGCGCAGTACGAGTGTGTTGCGTAAAACTCACGACATATTCTATAATCGTGCGTTTTTCGCGCGTCACGCACCCATTGAAGTCAATGGCACACGGAAGCTCCTGCGTTGCATGTGCGTTTTCATGCATCACTTGTTATGTCCATGAAAAAGAGTTTATAAAGCTGGTCCAAACAAGCACAAACCAGGAAGTGCTTGCGTTTCCTCTGCGAGTGGGCCAGTCTGGAGAAAGTGCACAGAGAAGAGAACTGCAGGCATGTCGCGTGGGCTGGAAGTCGAGCCTAGTACAGGCCAAAGCTGCAACATGGGACACCCGCGCGGAGTCGTACCACGACCGCACGGCCAAGGAGGACGCCTGGGAGGAGATAGCCCAGGCACTTTTTGGGGCCGAATGGGAGAGCGGCAGAACCCGGGACCGCAGTAGGATGAGTGAGTACCATGTGTTTAGAAGCGATGCAATGTCATCCCTATTGAAGTACTGTGGCCCTGTATGTGTCTTTAGCTAAATGGCCAACTGACCTTTTCTGTTGCTGCCGCATCACCGTGTAGCATGTCATTTGCAAGGTAGGGCCCCTCATTTATTTTAGGGCGTTGTCGCAATGTGTGACCATGTGTTTGTTTGTCCTCCAACAGTCCAGGATATCAAAACGAGATGGCGGAGCTGCAGAGACCAGTTCCGGAGAGAAATTGGGGACCGAGTAAGAACTGGAGATGGTGGTTCGAGAAAGCGCCCCTACATATATCTGAAGCAGCTCATGTTTTTGAAGGACATCATGGAGATGTGCCCGTAAGAAATAGTGCTTTTGCATGTGTAAAATGTTTTCTTGACCAGGTCATGTTTGTCATCGTGTTGTTTGGGGCAATGATCTCTATTGTGTTCTCATGATGTTTTCACATTCCAGAACCACCGACAATTTGGAGGACACCACGGAGGACACTGACCTGCCAGAGTCACAGCCGCAACCTCCCGCGGGTCGAGAGCTGCCCCTTAGCCCGGAGCCTACACCCCTGGACCCCGCCCCTGTAGAGTCTGCCCGTGCCGTCGTCTCTCCGCCTGAGGAGCGCCCCCCGCGACCCACAACACGACGCCGACGAGCTCAGCAGCCACCTGCCGCGGGAGTACCTTAGGCGAGCGGCAGACGAGGACGGGCAGGACTTTTTCGCCCGGGAATTGTTCCTCTGCTAAGAAGGGTCCCCGAGGATCGGATGGCCCGCCTACACACGGCCATCATAACCTTGATCGACTCGTCCACACCCCCCCCACAATCCACACCACTGCTTCACTGCCATCGAGCAGTGGCGGGGATTTGCCCTGGCAGGCACCACACCTAATTTGCCCGCCCCATATCACCCACCCACCCCTAGCGCATGCCCTCACCCCTATATGAGACCCATGGCTCTCCCTTTCCCTGCCCCAAGTTACAAGGGGCATCATCAGCACCACTATGCTGGAGAGGAACATCCTCAGCAGCTCCATGGCCAGCATAGTGGTGCTGAAATGCACACTAAGGGTATGTTCACACGGCAGCGTCCGTAACGGCTGAAATTACGGGGATGTTTTCAGGAGAAAACATCCCCGTAATTTCAGCCGTAACGGCATGTGCAGGCGCTTGAACGCCGCGTCCATTACGGACGTAATTGGCGCTGCTTTTCATTGGAGTCAATGAATAACGGCTCCTTTTACGCCCCAAGAAGTGACAGGTCATTTGACAGCGGCGCGTAAATATACGCCTCGTGTGAACAGACAAACGTCACCCCATTGCTTTCAATGGGCAGATGCTTGTCAATGCTATTGAGGCGCATTTTTCGGACGTAATTCGGGGCAAAAACGCTCGAATTACGTCCGTAATTAGTGTGTGTGAACATACCCTTACTCCTCCCCGGGCCACCACTACCAGCACCTGTGAACGTGTTGGTGTGCTGGCCGTTTCAAGCCAGAGTTTGGAAGGGCTGTAAACTCTGCCCTCTGCCGTTTTTCCACCATGTTGGTGTTTCTAGTTGGATGACTACCTTGTGTTTCTTTGCACCTCGTGTTTATACTGTGAAGAGAAAACAGATAAACCAGGTTGTTCACTGTTTCAATTGCGTGGTGTTTTTATTTCACACCCCTCCACACAATGCTTGCCACAAATGTATTTTGACTATACACTCACACACTGCTGGGCTTGGGCCCAAATTCATGCACACGTGTTATGAGGTATTAGTTCATCTATAGGGGTTTGCCATTGTTTGCAAGAGATGAGAAAGTTTGGGTGCTGTCATGTGACTCTAGGCACACTAAGGACAGTCGCAATTGGAGTTGCCTAACTTTTGGCCGACCAGCATTCAATCTCTTGAAAACATGTTTCCGAATGGCAAATGTCCTGATCAAACCCCAACAGATGTAAGCTCGCAACCCACGTCAAGGGTCCTCATGTATTGCGAGTCCCTAACCCTACACGAACATAACCTAAAATAACAAACACTGGCCACTTGGGACCTGTGTCCTGAAACCTCCAAAAAATAGCCAACCCTTCAAATGTCATCACGCCCCCATGGTGCGGCTCCTGATGGGCTCTCAAAATATGCCGCCAAAGTATCCCGCACTCGAAGTCCGGATGTGAGAGATCGCCCGAGAGGAATAGCCGGGACAGTGTCGCTGGTGGCTGCATGTGTTAGGATATATTCTGCATCAAAGGTAGCATCATGAATGCGGCAGAAGTTATGCAGAACTACACACGCTTGTATGACACGTGTCACATTCTGCATGGACTATTGCATTGTCGAGAGAAAGACCCGCCACCTGTTTGACATAATGCCAAAGGCACTGTTACAGGAGAATATTGTTCCCATCCAGACACTCTGTCTTATGACCACATAAAATATACCTGGTAAATAGATATAGTATATACTGATATTATTCAGTGGTGTTCACCCTTTGAGGTGGCAGTATGCTCAGAAGCCATTTGGTCATAGATTCTTATCTACTGCCTTATTAGCATTACAATGGACCTCAGTACAGGAAGGAGCCATTGTAAACTGGATGTAGAGACAGCTGAGCATACTGGGAATAGATTTACCTATACTGTACAGATGCACATTGGAAGGTGTATGGGTGGTCATAAGGCGGAGTCAATGGAATGAGTGGGTTCAACCCAGGGATAGGAACATATAGGTCATGGGAAGCTCTTGGTGCCGGCTCTTTCCTGCCAGCCCTGGACGCTCAGCACTTAACATCAGGAGCAAGCTAAGTTCTATTATATGTGTGCTTTCTGTGTATGTATATAAGTATAATTATATTACAGCAGACTTTATATGTGTACATAGAGATATTCTAGGAATCTTATGTGGATTATAGATGAGTAGATATATATATGCTGTTTATGCATGAGTCTCTATATGTACATGTACTAATGGTCAGGCGCTGTATGTGGCTTTGGTTATAGTGGTAGTACCAGGAGACCGTATAAGGTTGGGACCTGGATTTATATTATATATACATACACATTACTAGTCACATGTGCCAAGTGTCCAGGGAAGGTAGGAAGAGAGGCCGCTGTGTGTGGTTGTGTTGTCTATGTAATGTATTGTATCTTGATGTAGTGTATATTGGTTTGTCACGTCTATGTTATGAGTAAAGTATTTTTATATATTTAAAGGCATGGTGTCGCCCCAAAAACATGTTTTTTTTTTAAAATTTAAACATTTAGTGTGTGGGTGATAAAACATTGTTCAAATTTTTTTTATTTTTTTCGCGAGTCAGGAAATATTATAAATTTTTTCAAATTTATAATACTACCCATTTTTGGTCACTAGATGGAGCTGTTTGGAGCTAGTTCCCAAAATTGCAGCATTGCAACATTGGGTTAAAAGCTATCGCTCTAGTGAGCGCTCAGCATCCCCCCCTCCTTTATCCTGGCTAGTGCCGGGATAAACGAGGGGTTTGAAAGGTTTAACCTGCTACACTGTGCGTCGCCATTTTTTGAGGTAACCCACAGTGTAGTAGGTTTACATGCAGTAGTAAACACACACAAACACTAACATACATTGAAATCGCTTACCTGCTCCTGCCGCCGCGGCCCGTCCGCTCCCTTTGCTGCCGCTGTTCCATGTGCACTTGTCCGGAAGCCGCGACCGGAAGTAGTAATATTACTGTCCGGCCGCGACTTCCGGTCCACAGGAAAATGGCGCCGGACGGCGCCAATTTCGAATAGGACTGTGTGGGAGCGGCGCATGCGCAGTTCCCACACAGACGCCGTACACGGCAGTCAATGGGACGGGAGCCGTTCGCAGTCCCTATGGGACTGTGGCTGCCGTATTCCATGTCTGTGTGTGTCGTTAATCGACACACACAGAAATGGAACAAAAAATGGCAGCCCCCATAGGGAAAAAAAAGTGTGAAAAAAAGAAACTGTAAAACACAAACACACAAATGAAAATAAACGTTTATATTAAGGCACTAACATCTTTAACATATAAATAAAATATTTGTGATGACACTGTTCCTTTAAGTATCTGCGAGGGTTGTATGTTACTCCTGTGGTGTGTGAAGGACTGGAGTGTGTGCACATTGTGAACAATACAAAGTAAGCGGACTATATAGGAAACAGAGGTAACGGACTAGGAACGGAGAAAAGGGAGATAATACAGATAGTCATTTGCCCCCTTTAACAATGGCGCCCGAACGTGGACTGTTTTAATTACTCTTTATTAGGATATAAGGTAGAAATCTTTGTTATACTGTGAACTTAGGTTATTATCCCTGAGAGGTTCGGACAGGTAGCACAGTTTCTTCTGAGGCCTAGTGTGAGCGATTAATTACAGCGAATCTAGTTAAGTTGAGTTCCTAGAATATTGGTTACTTCCTGTTTTTTTTTTTTTTTTGGTTTTTGTGTTTCTTTGTTTTGTATTTTCAGTCCTTTGGAAGAATCTTGCTGGTCGGGGAAAGAAGTTCAAAAGAGGATCTTTCCCATGCAGCAACCACTAGACAGCACTCATAGGAGTAGCACGGATCGCAGGGTAACAATGAGTGACAAAGCAGGACATGTAACTTTTGAAAAGTTAAGTAAATGCAGTACGTTTAACCCTGTAATACTGAACACGTATGAATCTACTAAGATTTTATGGGAATCCCTGTTAGAACAGGCTGGTTCCTATGATAAGTTGCATATTGCCAAGCGTAGTGTGTTGAACCAAACCTCTAAACGCCTTCACATGCTTGCTAAGCTGGTGTGCGTTTTTGAGGACAGCATTTGTAAGCTGGAGGAGGTTGACCAGCACAATAGGTCAGGGACAGTTATCTCTGGAAATTTACATTGCTATTGTTGTACAGAACGGGTTAAACAGGTTTGCAGTTTAGAGACACAACTAAAAGAAAACAGTGAGGTAACCGTAGAGAAAGACAGCCAAATAATCATGCTACATTATCAACTAGCTGAAAGAGAGAAATATTATGCAGCTAATAGCAAACTGCAACATGACCATGTGCTACAGGATACGGCTTCTAGCCAAATACCTGTGTATCCTAATGCATCCAAATTTGGGAAGTGGGAGAATGTCCGGTGCTTCCATTGCCTACAATTTGGGCACATAAAGCGATTCTGTCCACGAAGAGTTCACAAGAATCATGTGAGCTTAGATAATAATGGTTTCACAATGAAATCTAATTATGTTAGGTGGGCAGGTACTCCATCACAGGTACAGAGAGAACATCTGAGCACACAGGCTACAGATAAAGCTGGGCTGGTACAAGACACTGGTACAACAGATGCCCATATTGGGATACTGGTACAGTAAGACTTGTGGTTGGGGATCCCGAAACATCTGGCCCTAATATGTAATATTCAGGGATACCCCATAGAAAATTGGCCACAATTTATTATTCATGTAAACCTAAATAACTCTCAGTTGGTGGTGATAAGACATGATCACCAACAAGGGGGGGGGGGGGGATTTGGTTTACTGCTGTTACAGAACCTCTTTGTTGTATTGTTTTTCTTAGCAGAATGTAAATGTATTACAGTCCTGTTGTTTGCCCAGTGGATGGGGGTTGTCTACACAAGAGATATCTAGAGTTGCCTTGGTTTTTATGGCGTTTTTACTGTAGAAGCCATTCTATTCACAGGTGTGCCCCCCAGGGGGTAAGGCCATGCAGCTTTCACAGACATTGTGACTCTTGATTTCCCAGATACAACAGCAGTGGCAATGCACATTTAAACTTTGTGAGTTAACTACTGGCCTAACTAGTTTATGCACATTCATTGTAGTACAATTTTGTTATACTGGAAAACATAGCATGAAAACCCTTACTTTACACACACACATTTGGTGTTTTCTGTGAAAGGTATGCTCACGAATACCAATCTTTGACTTGTTAAAATGCAAAGTATTTTTATTATTTTGTTTGTCTCTTGGCATCTAATGGCAATAGTGGTGTTGATGGTTCTCAAACTATTGTAGTGCACAGAACTCCAAGCACTATAAGTTCTTGTAGAATTGGGCTGTTCAGTTCATGCTGGGAGTGCTAAAATGTTAATAACACCCCCAGATCATTGAAGAATGGTAAGGCAGATGCATAATGTACCTAAAAGACAAGAGTATGATGCAGAACACACCTAGCAGCAGAACTGCATGTGATACAGGCTGCGGTCTTGAAGATGGTGGTGTTGGGTCTTGATACGCGTTTTCCAAGGCCTATTGCTTATTCTCCTGTGTCTCTTACTAAATTAAACCCTGTATGTAGGCGGTTGGTCAGGCCGACAATTGCCGATCAATTGTCTAACCGGTCCAAAGAAATGTAGCGGATAGCTTCCACTAGGACCCATGGGGGCGTATGGTGCGATTTTGGCGTAAGCCTACAAAGTCTGCGGCGCAGCCAATAGGCCGTGGAGCATAGCTCTCGCTATTGGGGATTCTGTGAGGGAGTGGATAGTCCCACTGTGAATCACAGAGGCGCATTGAAGGAACAACGACCGCCCGGTCGGACGCAGGTCTTTGCCGCAGCCGGTCCAAGGGGGAACTCCAGAGAAGTCATGATCCCAAGCCTCTGTTCATACTGTAACTACTGAGGGTGCCAAGTGTTGTAGTCTGTTATAGATACCGTCCACAGGGGGAGCATCAAATCTCCTGATGGATTCTAATCATGTAAATGACAGATAACTGAGACAACAATGACAGGTGAAGGAAAGCATGGACAACATGCAGAGATGAAATGTCTTGAACCTTGTGTTTGGTACTAACTGCAGCTATTGAGGAGACCTCCTCCGAGGAGCATACTGTTCTCTTAATATCATTTCAGGTACAGAAATGCACAAAGAAACAATAAATGCCTTGGACGGTAAAAGTGACCTAACATCTGCCCAAACAACCCATTTCTGATGGGCTTCAAGATGGAGTGACAACCAGAACTGATGATGCCCAAGAAGATGAACCAACAGATTGGCCAGAGATGCAAAATGAATAAACTTATTCTATGTCTTATGTGCTTGCAAGAACATATGGACTGCCTCTAAGATACATGTTCTTGTGGACAATCTTCTCTCTCACATCCAAGGGAGAAGAAGTGATTTTTATTTTTCCACTGTGGACTTCCTAGGCGTTTTTCCTGCTGTGTGCCAATTACACAGATGTTTTTTTATACCTCCTCCACAGTGGTTGACAGAAGCGCTCACCTTTACTTGTTTTTGCAATGAAATGTAAGCACCCCACACACAAACGACCAGACTTCCAACATATTGTGTCGGTATACCGACAACAGGGGGAATGTTACAGGAGAATATTGTTCCCATCCAGACACTCTTTCTTATGACCACATAAAATATACCTGGTAAATAGATATAGGATATACTGATATTATTCAGTGGTGTTCACCCTTTGAGGTGGCAGTATGCTCAGAAGCCATTTGGTCATAGATTCTTATCTACTGCCTTATTAGCATTACAATGGACCTCAGTACAGGAAGGAGCCATTGTAAACTGGATGTAGAGACAGCTGAGCATACTGGGAATAGATTTACCTATACTGTACAGATGCACATTGGAAGGTGTATGGGTGGTCATAAGGCGGAGTCAATGGAATGAGTGGGTTCAACCCAGGGATAGGAACATATAGGTCATGGGAAGCTCTTGGTGCGGGCTCTTTCCTGCCAGCCCTGGACGCTCAGCACTTAACATCAGGAGCAAGCTAAGTTCTATTATATGTGTGCTTTCTGTGTATGTATATAAGTATAATTATATTACAGCAGACTTTATATGTGTACATAGAGATATTCTAGGAATCTTATGTGGATTATAGATGAGTAGATATATATATGCTGTTTATGCATGAGTCTCTATATGTACATGTACTAATGGTCAGGCGCTGTATGTGGCTTTGGTTATAGTGGTAGTACCAGGAGACCGTATAAGGTTGGGACCTGGATTTATATTATATATACATACACATTACTAGTCACATGTGCAAAGTGTTCAGGGAAGGTAGGAAGAGGGGCCGCTGTGTGTGGTTGTGTTGTCTATGTAATGTATTGTATCTTGATGTAGTGTATATTGGTTTGTCACGTCTATGTTATGAGTAAAGTATTTTTATATATTTAAAGAGGCTCTGTCACCAGATTTTGCAACCCCTATCTGCTATTGCAGCAGATAGGCACTGCAATGTAGATTACAGTAACGTTTTTATTTTTAAAAAACAAGCATTTTTGGCCAAGTTATGACCATTTTTGTAGTTATGCAAATGAGGCTTGCAAAAGTCCAAGTGGGTGTGTTTAAAAGTAAAAGTCCAAGTGGGTGTGTATTATGTGCGTACATTGGGGCGTTTTTAATACTTTTACTAGCTGGGCGTTCTGACGAGAAGTATCATCCACTTCTCTTCAGAACGCCCAGCTTCTGGCAGTGCAGATCTGTGACGTCACTCACAGGTCCTGCATCGTGTCGGACGAGCGAAGACACCGGCACCAGAGGCTACAGTTGATTCTGCAGCAGCATCAGCGTTTGCAGGTAAGATCGACTTACCTGCAAACGCTGATGCTGCTGCAGAATCAACTGTAGCCTCTGGTGCCGATGTGGCCGTCACGATGCAGGACCTGTGAGTGACGTCACAGATCTGCACTGTCAGATGCTGGGCGTTCTGAAGAGAAGTGGATGATACTTCTCATCAGAAAGCCCAGCTAGTAAAAGTAGTAAACACGCCCCGATGTACGCACATAATACACGCCCACTTGGACTTTTACTTTTAAACACACCCACTTGGACTTTTGCAAGCCTCATTTGCATAAATACAAAAATGGTCATAACTTGGCCAAAAATGCTAGTTTTTTTAAAAATAAAAACGTTACTGTAATCTACATTGCAGCGCCTATCTGCTGCAATAGCAGATAGGGGCTGCAAAATCTGGTGACAGAGCCTCTTTAAGTATCTGCGAGGGTTGTATGTTACTCCTGTGGTGTGTGAAGGACTGGAGTGTGTGCACATTGTGAACAATACAAAGTAAGCGGACTATATGAGAAACAAAGGTAACGGACTAGGAACGGAGAAAAGGGAGATAATACAGATAGTCATTTGCCCCCTTTAACAGGCACATTCCACACATCTGCGAGCTCGGCCTAGGCGGAGATTGAACATGCGGCGACGCTCATCCAAGCCCCTTCTTGCAAAAGGCCGCATGACTTGCCTTGTCAGGGCAAACCCCTCATCCGCAACGATGACATATGGGATTGGGGGTCCGCTGGAGCCAGGGAGGATGGAAGGTTCGGGCACCGCCAGTCGATTATTCAAAAGTCGCTTCCCCATTCTTGATGAACGGAATATGCGGGCATCTGCAGCGCTTCCATACGAGCCGATGTCAACAATAGTGAAACAATAATTTGTGTCCGCCAAGGCCAACAATACCATAGAAAAAAACTGTTTGTAGTTATAGTATCGCAAGCCACTGCGTGGGGGCTTCTTCACCCGAATGTGTTTGCCGTCTAGGGCCCCAATATAGTTAGGAAATTGAGTTGCTCGAAGAAATCCCTCCGAAATGCGTAGCCACGGTTCTGTCGTGGGCTGAGGCATGACCGTGGGCTTTAATCTCTGCCACAACACGACACAGGTGGATGTGACAATGAAGGAAATGGTGGTCACTCCCAAAAGAAATTCGAAATGCAACGAATGATAACTATTGCCTGTGGCCAGAAATCTAAAAATCCAAGAGAAACCAAAAGCAAGCAACAACACATGTTCGGGGGGACTTGTAAAACAGACAGCGTCATTGAACAAGTAATTGAAACTGCACACATACCTCAAGGTCACAAGCAGGCGTTCCTCTGGGGAAATGCAGCGCCGCATGTTGGTATTCTGGTAGGTGATGCCAGGGCGAATCTGCGCATGCAGAAGATCAAATGTGGCCACAGACATGCGGCAGAACGCTCTAAATTTTTCGGGGTGCCGGCGTAAGTCCTCATACAGAGTATGAAAATGCCCTTTGGAGGTTCGTTGGGCCACAAGTGGATGAACCCAAATGCGACATCTTCCACGCGTCTGGTGCTGCAGCATGGGTCGCCGTTCCCCAAAACGACGCGAGGTCATCCACGCAAGAAGCACACGTGCCAGCGACTGAGGAGGCATAACTGTGCCTTGCAACTCCAAAAACGTCTCAAATGGTGAATACACACTGGGGTTTCCGCAGGGGCTGCAATTAAGGCGCAAAACCTGTTTTTACAGCAAGCAGGGGTTGGGCCAGCAGGCCTATTTGTAGGCTGGCCTCGCATTAATGACCTCTGCGGTTTTTATGCGCGTTTTAAACGCTGGTCGTGCGCGTGTTAAAAACGCAACAACGCTGCGTATACGCATGGAAAACGCAATGGCAACGCGCGCAATAGGCAGCGTGTTTTTGGCGTGCAAAACGCACACGCTCGTGTAAATGAGGCCTAATAGTGTTTCTACTGCAGAAAAATACGCCAAATTTACAAAAAGGGTGCACGGACGTATGTGAATTTGCTTCTCTTCAGGAAACCCTTCTACAATGTACAATTGGTCTACACTGGCTGGCAGAAAGTTTTTTTGGTGCGGAAAAGGCCTCATGTGCTTTATGTATATAATGTACTTTTACGATATATTAGAACACAACCCCAAACTGAAAACGGTCACTCATGAAGAAAACACGGGAAATAAAGCGCCAAATATGGTTCATGCACATGTATCATTTTAGTATTATAACTACCCCAAAAAACGAATCTGTAGATGGTCTTATAAATGTGCTCCTAATGGTTTAGTATTTATTTGACTAAAAGATTTATAGATGGCACCACACAAATAAAGTTTTGTTTTTTTTTTACCTATGTGACTGATTATGTATCCAGACAAGTGGACGGGAACATGTTCTGTATATATAGGGGATGGGCCATCAGAGTCGTCTCATCTGGTGGGCTCAAGGAACCCCAGCTGACACTGTATATGACTACCACTTGTTATGGTCATGGCTGAACATGATGCCCAGCTCTGTGATGGAGTCAAGAGCCTCATGAGAAGCGTTGTAATTGGTGGCTGTAATCCTTGCGCAGCATATATAAAGCAAAAATAACCTCATCTGTGACTTCCTTAGGTCTACATTTGCTCTTGGGTGTCGGATTGCATTAATAAAGTCACTTATAACCGTTTTTGTGTGATTTATTTTTGTCCCTTCAAATGTAAATGAGGAATTAATCAACTCTCAACGCTTCCAACGCTGGTCGGACATTTCCGTAAATGGGTATTTCAAGCAGAGTACCTCTATGGAAGGTCCTCTAAAAGCAATGGTGCCCATTACAGCGCCACTAAAAAAAATGCACCATTCCAAGAGAGAAAAATATCCAGTCAAAACCAAAGTGGGAATCGGTGGTGGTACCAGCTGACAACCCTTCTCCAATGTTATCACAAGGACATGTCAGAATATAACTAAAAGTAGAAATCTGTTATATATAATGCTCTGTATGTAATATCTTCTCTGTTCAAATCAGTCCCTACAAATTATTAATAGGCACATACATATATATGACATCAGATACTAATAATAGGCACATACATATATATGACATCATATACTAATAATAGGCACATACATACATCACATAGTGATAATAGGCACATACATACATCACATAGTGATAATAGGCACATACATACATACATACATCACATAGTGATAATAGGCACATACATACATCACATAGTGATAATAGGCACATACATACATCACATAGTAATAATAGCCACATACATACATCACATAGTGATAATAGGCACATACATACATCACATAGTGATAATAGGCACATACATACGACATCACATAGTGATTATAGGCACATATATAGTACATCACATAGTGATAATAGGCACATACATACGACATCACATAGTGATAATACGTACATACATACGACATCACATAGTGATAATAGGCACATACATACGACATCACATAGTGATAATAGGCACATACATACATCACATAGTGATAATAGGCACATACATACATCACATAGTGATAATAGGCACATACATACATACATCACATAGTAATAATAGTCACATACATACATCACATAGTGATAATAGGCACATACATACATCACATAGTGATAATAGGCACATACATACGACATCACATAGTGATAATAGGCACATACATACATCACATAGTGATAATAGGCACATACATACGACATCACATAGTGATAATAGGCACATACATACAACATCACATAGTGATTATAGGCACATACATAGTACATCACATAGTGATAATAGGCACATACATACGACATCACATAGTGATAATACACACATACATACGACATCACATAGTGATAATAGGCACATACATACGACATCACATAGTGATAATAGGCACATACATACATCACATAGTGATAATAGGCACATACATACAACATCACATAGTGATAATAGGCACATACATACGACATCACATAGTAATAATAGGCACATACAAACAACATTACACAGTGATAATAGGCACATACATACGACATCACATAGTAATAGGCACATACATACGACATCACATAGTGATAATAGGCACATACATACGACATCACATAGTGATAATAGGCACATACATACGACATCACATAGTGATAATAGGCACATACATACGACATCACATAGTGATAATAGGCACATACATACGACATCACATAGTGATTATAGGCACATACATACGACATCACATAGTGATAATAGGCACATACATACGACATCACATAGTGATAATAGGCACATACATACAACATCACATAGTGATAATAGGCACATACATACGACATCACATAGTCATTATAGACAGATACATACGACATCACATAGTGATAATACGCACATACATACGACATCAAATAGTGATAATAGGCACATACATACAACATCACATAGTGATAATAGGCACATACATACGACATCACATAGTGATAATAGGCACATACATACGACATCACACAGTGATAATAGGCACATACAAACAACATCACATAGTGATAATAGGCACATACATACGACATAACATAGTGATAATAGGCACATACATACGACATCACATAGCGATAATAGGCACATACATATGACATCACATAGCGATAATAGGCACATACATACAACATCACATAGTGATAATAGGCACATACATACGACATCACATAGTGGTAATAGGCACATACATACGACATCACATAGTGATAATAGGCACATACATACATACATACATCACATAGTGATAATAGGCACATACATACGACATCACATAGTGATAATAGGCACATACATACGACATCACATAGTGATAATAGGCACATACATACGACGTCACATAGTGATAATAGGCACATACATACGATATCACAGTGATAATAGGCACATACATACATACATACATACAACATCACATAGTGATAATAGGCACATACATACATACGACATCACATAGTGATAATAAGCACATACATACGACATCACATAGTGATAATAGGCACATACATACATACATACGACATCACATAGTGATAATAGGCACATACATACATACGACATCACATAGTGATAATAGGCACATACATACATACATACGACATCACATAGTGATAATAGGCACATACATACGACATCACATAGTGATAATAGGCACATACATACGACATCACAGTGATAATAGGCACATACATACGTCATCACATAGTGATAATAGGCACATACATACGACATCACATAGTGATAATAGGCACATACATACGACATCACATAGTGATAATAGGCACATACATACAACATCACATAGTGATAATAGGCACATACATACATACATACATACATCACATAGTGATAATAGGCGCATACATACGACATCACATAGTAATAATAGGCACATACAAACAATATTACACAGTGATAATAGGCACATACATACGACATCACATAGTAATAGGCACATACATACGACATCACATAGTGATAATAGGCACATACGTACGACATCACATAGTGATAATAGGCACATACATACGACATCACATAGTGATAATAGGCACATACATACGACATCACATAGTGATAATAGGCACATACATACGACATAACATAGTGATTATAGGCACATACATACGACATCACATAGTGATAAT
Organism: Rhinoderma darwinii; assembly: GCF_050947455.1. Lineage (NCBI taxonomy): Eukaryota > Metazoa > Chordata > Amphibia > Anura > Rhinodermatidae > Rhinoderma > Rhinoderma darwinii. The sequence goes on along the minus strand of NC_134696.1, from coordinate 93,356,695 downwards.
AGGCACATACATACGACATCACATAGTGATAATAGGCACATACATACGACATCACATAGTGATAATAGGCACATACATACGACATCACATAGTGATTATAGGCAGATACATACGACATCACATAGTGATAATACGCACATACATACGACATCACATAGTGATAATAGGCACATACATACAACATCACATAGTGATAATAGGCACATACATACGACATCACATAGTGATAATAGGCACATACATACGACATCACACAGTGATAATAGGCACATACAAACGACATCACATAGTGATAATAGGCACATACATACGACATCACATAGTGATAATAGGCACATACATACGACATCACATAGCGATAATAGGCACATACATATGACATCACATAGCGATAATAGGCACATACATACAACATCACATAGTGATAATAGGCACATACATACAACATCACATAGTGGTAATAGGCACATACATACGACATCACATAGTGATAATAGGCACATACATACATACATACATACATACATCACATAGTGATAATAGGCACATACATACGACATCACATAGTGATAATAGGCACATACATACGACATCACATAGTGATAATAGGCACATACATACGACGTCACATAGTGATAATAGGCACATACATACGATATCACAGTGATAATAGGCACATACATACATACATACAACATCACATAGTGATAATAGGCACATACATACATACGACATCACATAGTGATAATAAGCACATACATACGACATCACATAGTGATAATAGGCACATACATACGACATCACATAGTGATAATAGGCACATACATACGACATCACATAGTGATAATAGGCACATACATACGACATCACATAGTGATAATAGGCACATACATACGACATAACATAGTGATTATAGGCACATACATACGACATCACATAGTGATAATAGGCACATACATACGACATCACATAGTGATAATAGGCACATACATACGACATCAAATAGTGATAATAGGCACATACATACGACATCACATAGTGATTATAGGCAGATACATACGACATCACATAGTGATAATACGCACATACATACGACATCACATAGTGATAATAGGCACATACATACGACATCACATAGTGATAATAGGCACATACATACGACATCACATAGTGATAATAGGCACATACATACGACATCACACAGTGATAATAGGCACATACAAACGACATCACATAGTGATAATAGGCACATACATACGACATCACATAGTGATAATAGGCACATACATACGACATCACATAGCGATAATAGGCACATACATATGACATCACATAGCGATAATAGGCACATACATACAACATCACATAGTGATAATAGGCACATACATACAACATCACATAGTGGTAATAGGCACATACATACGACATCACATAGTGATAATAGGCACATACATACATACATACATCACATAGTGATAATAGGCACATACATACAACATCACATAGTGATAATAGGCACATACATACGACATCACATAGTGATAATAGGCACATACATACGACGTCACATAGTGATAATAGGCACATACATACGATATCACAGTGATAATAGGCACATACATACATACATACAACATCACATAGTGATAATAGGCACATACATACATACGACATCACATAGTGATAATAAGCACATACATACGCCACACATAGTGATAATAGGCACATACATACATACGACATCACATAGTGATAATAGGCACATACATACATACATACGACATCACATAGTGATAATAGGCACATACATACATACATACGACATCACATAGTGATAATAGGCACATACATACATACATACGACATCACATAGTGATAATAGGCACATACATACATACGACATCACATTGTGATAATAGGCACATACATACGACATCACATAGTGATAATAGGCACATACATACATACATACATCACATAGTGATAATAGGCACATACATAAATACATACATACATCCATCACATAGTGATAATAGGCACATACATACATACATACGACATCACATAGTGATAATAGGCACATACATACATACATACATACGACATCACATAGTGATAATAGGCACATACATACATACATACGACATCACATTGTGATAATAGGCACATACATACATACATACATCACATAGTGATAATAGGCACATACATACGACATCACATAGTGATAATAGGCACATACATACGACATCACATAGTGATAATAGGCACATACATACGACGTCACATAGTGATAATAGGCACATACATACGATATCACAGTGATAATAGGCACATACATACATACATACATACAACATCACATAGTGATAATAGGCACATACATACATACGACATCACATAGTGATAATAAGCACATACATACGACATCACATAGTGATAATAGGCACATACATACATACATACATACGACATCACATAGTGATAATAGGCACATACATACATACGACATCACATAGTGATAATAGGCACATACATACATACATACGACATCACATAGTGATAATAGGCACATACATACGACATCACATAGTGATAATAGGCACATACATACGACATCACAGTGATAATAGGCACATACATACGACATCACATAGTGATAATAGGCACATACATACGACATAACATAGTGATTATAGGCACATACATACGACATCACATAGTGATAATAGGCACATACATACGACATCACATAGTGATAATAGGCACATACATACGACATCACATAGTGATAATAGGCACATACATACGACATCACATAGTGATAATAGGCACATACATACGATATCACAGTGATAATAGGCACATACATACATACATACATACAACATCACATAGTGATAATAGGCACATACATACATACGACATCACATAGTGATAATAAGCACATACATACGACATCACATAGTGATAATAGGCACATACATACATACATACATACATACGACATCACATAGTGATAATAGGCACATACATACATACGACATCACATAGTGATAATAGGCACATACATACATACATACGACATCACATAGTGATAATAGGCACATACATACGACATCACATAGTGATAATAGGCACATACATACGACATCACAGTGATAATAGGCACATACATACGACATCACATAGTGATAATAGGCACATACATACGACATAACATAGTGATTATAGGCACATACATACGACATCACATAGTGATAATAGGCACATACATACGACATCACATAGTGATAATAGGCACATACATACGACATCACATAGTGATAATAGGCACATACATACGACATCACATAGTGATTATAGGCAGATACATACACGACATCACATAGTGATAATACGCACATACATACGACATCACATAGTGATAATAGGCACATACATACGACATCACATAGTGATAATAGGCACATACATACGACATCACATAGTGATAATAGGCACATACATACGACATCACACAGTGATAATAGGCACATACAAACGACATCACATAGTGATAATAGGCACATACATACGACATCACATAGTGATAATAGGCACATACATACGACATCACATAGCGATAATAGGCACATACATATGACATCACATAGCGATAATAGGCACATACATACAACATCACATAGTGATAATAGGCACATACATACAACATCACATAGTGGTAATAGGCACATACATACGACATCACATAGTGATAATAGGCACATACATACATACATACATCACATAGTGATAATAGGCACATACATACGACATCACATAGTGATAATAGGCACATACATACGACATCACATAGTGATAATAGGCACATACATACGACGTCACATAGTGATAATAGGCACATACATACGATATCACAGTGATAATAGGCACATACATACATACATACAACATCACATAGTGATAATAGGCACATACATACATACGACATCACATAGTGATAATAAGCACATACATACGACATCACATAGTGATAATAGGCACATACATACGACATCACATAGTGATAATAGGCACATACATACGACATCACATAGTGATAATAGGCACATACATACGACATCACATAGTGATAATAGGCACATACATACGACATAACATAGTGATTATAGGCACATACATACGACATCACATAGTGATAATAGGCACATACATACGACATCACATAGTGATAATAGGCACATACATACGACATCACATAGTGATAATAGGCACATACATACGACATCACATAGTGATTATAGGCAGATACATACGACATCACATAGTGATAATACGCACATACATACGACATCACATAGTGATAATAGGCACATACATACGACATCACATAGTGATAATAGGCACATACATACGACATCACATAGTGATAATAGGCACATACATACGACATCACACAGTGATAATAGGCACATACAAACGACATCACATAGTGATAATAGGCACATACATACGACATCACATAGTGATAATAGGCACATACATACGACATCACATAGCGATAATAGGCACATACATAAATACATACATACATCCATCACATAGTGATAATAGGCACATACATACATACATACGACATCACATAGTGATAATAGGCACATACATACATACATACATACGACATCACATAGTGATAATAGGCACATACATACATACATACGACATCACATTGTGATAATAGGCACATACATACATACATCACATAGTGATAATAGGCACATACATACATACATACATCACATAGTGATAATAGGCACATACATAAATACATACATACATACATCCATCACATAGTGATAATAGGCACATACATACATACGACATCACATAGTGATAATAGGCACATACATACATACATACATACGACATCACATAGTGATAATAGGCACATACATACATACATACGACATCACATTGTGATAATAGGCACATACATACATCCATCCATCACATAGTGATAATAGGCACATACATACATACATACGACATCACATAGTGATAATAGGCACATACATACATACATACGACATCACATAGTGATAATAGGCACATACATACGACATCACATAGTGATAATAGGCACATACATACATACATACGACATCACATAGTGATAATAGGCACATACATACATACGACATCACATTGTGATAATAGGCACATACAAACGACATCACATAGTGATAATAGGCACATACATACATACATACATACATACATACGACATCACATAGCGATAATAGGCACATACATACGACATCACAGTGATAATAGGCACATACATACGACATCACATACTGATAATAAACATACATACTGTACATACATAGGACGTTATATATGGATTACAGATACATGCTAAATAGATTGCATACTGATAATTGACACATACTGTTCATAGTACATACATTTATACATAGGACATTATATACAGATACATACATATATATATATAGCACTTCACACACTAATAGAATAGATAGTAATTTTACAAACAAGTCACAAAGACAATAGATATACATCCATCCATAGTACATCACATACTGATAATAGACACATACTGTACATACATAGGACGTTATATACGGATTACAGACAAATACACACACACACACACACACACATATATATATAGTAAATCACATACGAATAGAACAGATAGTAATTTACACAAGTCACGAAGACAATATCTGTAACTACATTAGTGAGGTAGACAGCGGCACGTGAGGAGACCTGCCCTTTACCAGGCGCATTATCAGATATTCCATTGTTGCTCACACAATTAGATTTTAAATGATCTCCTGGAAAGTGGAAAATAGCGGCAGGAGGAGGCCGCAGCGAGGGAACGCGCTCTATTTTTAAGTATTTATTTTCCATTAACTACAGCGTAACAGCGAGTTGTTTTTTTATTTCGGGTTTTCTTTTATTCGGTCTCAATTTGATTCTTATATAAAATAATCTGATGTATTCTGTAATTTGTGCAGTCAACAGGGTCAGGAGCAGAAATCTTTATAGTGTAGGTTCACCCCAGGAGGTATAAGGCCGGTCTCAGGCGGGTGTAATATGGCCGCATTTACGTATCGCTATTCTAGACAATCCCCCGCCCCCCACGGCGGCTCTACCTTATGACTGAAATTGCCAGGTCCGCAAAAGCAGATCTCCTTTCTGGCACCGAGAGGGTGTCCTTACCATGGTATCCCCCTCTATGACGTCCATATGTCCTGATAGGACTAGATATATGTCAGTAAATTATATTTAAAGGGATATTTCTACTAACAACATTTACCATCTTTTTACATGATAGGTGATACATTTAAAATCGCTGGGGTTCCAAACACTGCAACCCCCAGGGTGACGAGTAGGGGTGTCCCCAAGTTTCCTGTTTCTCCTAACCAGCATGTCTTTCATGAAGCGACGGTCAGGCATGTGCGCTGCCGCTCCATACAACACTATGAGATGAAAAATAAAAGATACGAGAGATGAAAAAAATAAATAAATACCAGTTTCCAAAGTTGCAAAACAAAAAAACCCAACCAACAAATACAATAAAAACCATAAAGTTTATTAAATAAATGTCACAAACAGAAAATAATATACTCCTATTTGGTGTTGCCTGTATAATAAATGTAACTTTTCACTTTTTTCATTTCCCCTTAATATAAATGAAATGCTAACGTATATGTGCCCCAAAATGGCACCTAAAAAACTACAACTCAGCCCACAAAAACCAAGGCATCATACACCAACAACAACATACTAGTTATAAAGGAATGTAGAGGGTTAAAAACAAGAAAATTCCGCTGACCCTTTAAAGGCTATGGAAACCTTTGATGCCATTGTTGTATGTAATGTCTGTATTTTGTGATACTAAGCACTTTTCCAATAAATGTTTTAATTTTTTCCCCCTCCATTTCTGTTCTGCAGCTTCTATATATCCACTGTACATAGAAGCTGCAGAATGCTGCTGTAAACCAAATCCATCAGGGAGCTGGACTGACGACTCTGCTGACAGTGGCTCCTGTGTGCTTCTCACACACAATGTAACCCTAATACTAAGCGGCTCCTGTGTGCCCTGACACCACATCTAACCCTAAAACGGATCAAATCTAAGGTTAGCTGGGGTGCCAAAGGCACAAAGGAGCCAATGTAAGCCAAATCTGTTAGTTAGTTGGACTGACGGCTTGTCTTACAGCAGCCCCTGTGTGCCCTGATACCTCATCTAACTTTAGATTTGATCAGTATTAGATAAGGTGTCAGGATCACACAAGAGCCGCAGTCAGCGGAGCCGTCAGTCCAGCAAATTTACAGATTCTGCTGACAGTAGTGTTCTGCAGCTTCTATGTACAGTGGATACATAGAAGCTGCAGAACAGAAACAATGGAACATTTTTAATAAAACTATATAAAGAAAAGTGCGAAGTATCACATTACATTAAAAAAAATAAATGTATTAATGGTTTCCATAACCTTTAAACCTCGGGGAAAAGATTTATCAGAACTACTGCAAACAGGAGCCGTTGCTTATAGCAACCAATCAGATCAATGCTATAATTTTCCATTTTCTCATAAATGAGACATGGAGACGGACGGGTTGCTTGGGGCAACTGCTCCACTTTTGCGCTGGTTTTGATAAATCTCCCTCGCTGTGATTACCGAGCTGCATGATTACTAGTTGCCTCAGACTAAGGTCACATTCACAAAATACACTACAATACGTGTGAATTGGCTTTTCAAAATCCCATTCACATGTAGCAGATTTTTTCGCTATGGATTTACGGACATGCTGCAGATTTCCAAACCCTCCGCTTTCCGCTATTGTTACGGATTCGCCACAATACAAAGAGTGAAATCCACTGCAAGACCGAAATAAAATCCTAATGTAACATTGAATTGAAGTAGAGTTGAAATGTACCTGTTCCCCCTCCTATTTCTCTGCCTGTGTACTGTCTCAGCAATGCTATAATCCCGGCATTACATACGTGAACCAGGAAGATCAGGATGAACAGTGCCATAGGTCCTGTAGGTATTTCAAGGGGTTGCCAAGATTAGAAAAAACATGGCTTGTTTTTGAAAGAAACAGCGCCACTCCTCTCTACAGGCTGTTTGTGCTATTGCAGCTCAGCACTAGTCACTTCAATGGAGCTAAACTGCAATACCAGACACAACCCATGTCAGCGCCATAGCTGGCCTTCCCTTCACCCAGGGCAAAAGATTAAAATGGTTGTCCACTACCGGACAACTGATGACCTATCTACCGGATAGGTCATCAGTATATGATTGGTGCAGGTCCGACATCGTTCAGTTGCTCTGGCTGCCTCCGAGAACCAGACGTCCATGCCGGAAACAGATGGCTCTGGTCACGGAATAGCGGCTGAGCTGCAGTACTGCAGCTCTGCTCCCAGGGGCGTCACTAGGAAAGACTAGGCCCCATAACAAACTTTTGACTGGGCCCCCCCTCCCCTAGGTGCAAACCCCCCTTATAGATAGTGCCCCCCTTAGAGATAGCGCCCCCTGTAGATTGTGCCATACAGCCCCTGTAGACAGTGTCGCGCCCCACTTGTAGATAGCGCCCCCCAACTCCCCTTGTAGATATCTCCATAAAGCCCCCCGTGTAGGTAGCGCCATACTGCTCCCCCTGTATATAGTGCCACACAGCCCCCTGTAGATAGCGTCACACACAGACCCCTTTAGATTGTGCCACACACAGATCCCTATAGATTGCGCCAGTCCTCCCCCTTGTAAATAGTGCCATACAACCCCCCTTGTAGATAGTGCCACACCAGCCCCCCTTAGTAGTGCCACACAGCTCCCTTATATATACACAGCTCCCCCTCTTGTATATAGTGCCAAACAGCTCCCCCTTGTATATAGTGCCACAAAGCTCCCCCTTGTGTATAGTGCCACACAGCTCCCCCTTGTATATAGTGCCACACAGCTCCCCCTTGTGTATAGTGCCACACAGCTCCCCCTTGTATATAGTGCCACACAGCTCCCCCTTGTGTATAGTGCCACACAGCTCCCCCTTGTATATAGTGCCACACAGCCTCATCTCCATTGTATATAGTGCCACCCTGCTCCCCCCTTGTATATAGTGCTACACAGCAATCCCCCCTTGTATATTACCACACAGCTCCCCCCCAAAAAAATAATATATTCTCCTTACCTTGCCCTGCTCCCGCGACGGACGGAGCGCTGCATATTCTCAGGGCGGGACCCTTGTGCAGACCAGCGTGATGCAGTGACATCATCACGCTGGCCTGTGCAGGGAGTCTTCCCAGCGCCTATAGTGATCAATTGTATCTGCGTCCTAGCTAGCGACGCCACCAGGCATGAGGGGGCCCGTGCCACCCGGCCCTTAAATGTTAGGGGCTGGGCCCCGTTGTGGCGTTGCTACCGCTGTAGCAGCCATAACGGCTGCTAGCGGTGCCACCGGGCATGGGGGGGGCCGTATTGGCGGGCGGCATGGTCCCCTTCATGTCGCAGGCCCTGTAGCTGCTGGTAGTTACGCCACCGTTTGCTCCTATTCAAGTGAATAGGAGAAGTACTGTAGTTCTGCAGCACGGCCGCTATGCAATGTAAGGAGCCATCAGCTTCCGGCTCCGTACACTGCATACTGTGCAATGACATCCGGTGCCCGCAGGCAGTTGGAACAGCTGTGTCGGACCCGCACCGATCATATACTGATGACCTATCCGATGGATAGGTCATCAGTTGTACCGTAGCGGGCAACCCCTTTAAGGGGTTTACCCATATTCGATATTTATCATCTATCCACAGGATAGGTGATAAATATCTAACTGGAGGGAGTCCGGCCACTGGGACCCCCACCGATTCGAGAAGGGGCTTACTTAGCTGTCCCTGAGCTCCCCATATGAATGGAGCAGGATATTTCACATGCTCGGCCACCGCCATTAATTTTCTGGGGGAGCCTGTTGTAGCTCTATGAACCATGAGAGGGGGTACGCTATATTGTACCCTCTTTTCCGGGTTATATTAAACATGCAGCCGATTCTTTTTCGCCCGCTACTCAGTAAATCTGATTAAGAATTTGAAATGCCTGCTCATTAGAGGCTAAATTCATGAAATCCGATCGGTTGTAAGATTTAGTTTGTCACCCTTTAAATCCTGGCAGCGGGGTCTAGTAATGATGGCGTGTGCGGCCGAGCATCCTAGGAGACAGATGACACATCCTTATGTATGAATGTGATTTTACATGCTGTGCAGTGATCGTCAGAGGCTTCTCATACAGATCCTCCCCGCGGATGCTCGCGCTTTCCATTGTTTATTCTGCAGCTTATATGCCGTTCCCCGGGTGCAGTTCTTACATGATAAGTTGCTCGGAGTCATTACTATTTGCCGGCTGGTTGTAGCGGAATTCTGTAGCCCTGGCACACGGCCCAACCATGGCAGGAATAGGGTCTGCTATACCCAACCAGCTGGGGCAAGGGCATAACTACCATGGTAGCAGCTGTTATTGCGCCCAACAGCATATCGGGGGTCCAACTTCATTTCCAAAGGGCCAACGGTAAACTGGTAGACCTTCCTGGAAATACTACGGGTGTCTATCACATTAGCAGGATAAGATTCGAGACTTGCTCCCAAAAAAAAGAGGACGTGTCCACTCTCCAGACATACTTGTATTCTGCATAAAGTCTCTTTTCTTAGAACTCTGCGCTGTGCTGTTCCTCTGTTATTCCTCCTAGAAATGTATGAATAAATGGACAACTGGGCGTTACCAGTCCTCTTATCAAAACTGTGTATTCTGTACAACACTCTGACAGTCTAATCTTAACAAGGGGAATGATAGCACTCCGTTTTCAATGTATACATATATTTCCAGGAGGAATAACAGGAGGAACAAAGGGAATGCAAGTATTTACTTAAGCAGACATGTTAGGAGATCGGACAGGTCCTCTTTAAGAGTGGAAGCAGGTCCTGAGCCTGGACCTGCTGACCTGATATATAATTTATTAATAAATCCCAATAAGTGATCAACCCCAGCAGTGACCGTCTTTACCCCCAAATTCTCCTGTCATCTTCAAATAGGGGTTTCCACTAAACCTCTGGTCGGCCAGTCCCACCTGGGGGTTCTCACCACCAAATACATATGAGGTGTAGACATCATTCTGGACTTCCCATCACTAACCCTCTTGGAGAACACTATAGCCAGCCTCTCTACCCCTATAGTGGCTGATAACAGGGAACACAGTGCATTCACCAGCACATCAAATATACAGAAGTTTTAGTAAAGTCCCTTTAAAGTGAATCTTTACCTTTCACCCCATGTCATTTTTAGGTGCAACATTCTGTGCTGATTAAATTATATATCTTCATAGCGGTCAGAGCTTAATTTTCCTGCTCCAAAGCTCCAAATCTCCTACATAAACAAAGTTTAATGATAAAACTCTATCTGCCTGCAGTCACCACTAGAGGGAGCTCTGTAGCTTACTGCATACTGTTTTATCAATGATTTCAATGTATAATCAGTATGCAGTAAGCTCCTAGGCTCCCCCTAGTGGGGACTGCAGGCAGACAGAATTTTATCATTTAATTCTCAGGTATATGCACAAGATTTGGAGCTCTGTATAAGAAAAATGGAGCACTGACCGCCATAAAGATATATTAAGATATTAATCAGCGCAGAATATTGGCCCAATTTAGATTTTAAAAAAAATTCTTGAAGGCTTTGTGTCCGTTTAAGTGCGGCATGTTACTTTAAACCCCACTGGGGACCATCAATGGCTCACACTACCCATCTGCTGTGATCACGTTATCATACATATATGCAGCTCTGGACAAAATGACAAAGATACAATTGAAACCGCCCCCCCCTCGTCTGTTCTGAAGAGCTTACAATCTAATTGCTCATTCTTATCACAATTAGTAGTCGGGTTGCATCGTCTGCTTGTGCAAAGAATTAGTCTACTCCACCATAAACTACGAGAGTAAGTTGTGTGTATAAGCGTGGCTTCATTTAATAGGGTATATATATATATAGGTTAGGATGATATATTCTGTGCACTGTCCCCAGAGACCCTACAAAGGAAGACCCTAAGACGGAGCGTGACACATAGGGGATACGTGACAGTGGGGTAAAATGAGCGAGTCACTTCTCAGCCGGAAGGTGGAAGACGGAAGGACATAGATGCTGTATATAGGGGTGTCATTATATAGGGTATCACCATATTGGGGGGAGTATGGCAGCCATGGAGCTCCGTATCAGTGTCCGCCTCATAATTCTTTTTGCTCATTTTTTCATTACGAGTCCATCTGCCAGTCTCATCCTCCATGGCCGGTCTCTGTATCACCACTCCCTCCATCCACCCACCCTCCTCCACTCTCCCCATTGATGCCGTTAGCTCTTGTACGAGGAGAATATTGAAGGGTTCGATCTGTATTCAGAACACGGAACGAGGGAACGAGAGATGGGGGGGGGGGGATAGAGAGAGAGTGATATATAGTAGACTTGAGAGAGGGATGATGGTAGGAGGCATGTAAGACTATTCTAAAATCATCAGTTAGGGTATGCGCCGCTTATTGTGCAGGGTGACATCAGATGTAGCAGAGCTGAATTTGTTATTGGACTTGGAGCTGCATTATTTGCGCATGGTGATAACCCTCCGAGTGAAGATAATGCAGTAGGTTTATGTTCAGTCCAGAGAACACAGATGCACCCGATGACAAACACAGCTCTGTTATATCTGACAAGCTTGGCTCCGCTTAATATGTTTGGATCACACATGGTTGCAAAAAAATACCCAACAAAACAGGATCTGATCAGATGGGTCATTGCCTGTGGGATATCTTCATCCCTATGTAACAGGTTGCGCTATGTAAAGATGTATAGAGGAGTTTGTTATTTGGCACATACGTGATTTTAGATGTAAACAAATGAAATATATGGCAAACAGCTCTGCTACATCGGTACGAGCAATGCTTTCCGCAGTAAACCATTGTGATCTGCAGGATTTCTCCATTATTCGCTTCGCTCTCGTTGACCCTTGACTGGATGATTTCCTAAACATGCAGCAGCAATAACCGAGACGAGAAGATCAATTCATTACTGTACTGTAGGTCACTGCGCTGTTTTAACCCTTTAGGTGCACGCTGGCCTTTTAGTTGCGGGGTCACAGCTGGAATTTTCCCCTAATTTTTACTACAGTTTTTGTCATAATGGTTCTTAGAACAATCGACGGCCGTCCGAGAATGATAGAAACTTGTCATTTTGACGTCACGGGAAAATAACAGCCGAGGGCGGAGAAAAGAAAAATTCTATATTTCTGTTCATACATTGCCATTCTAGCTTAGGATCTGGGACTGAGGCCCCTAAAGTTGGGGGTGCCCTATAATAGTGCCAGCTACAGTGCCCATATAATACCAGATATAGTGCTGACATAGAGACTGCCACAGTGCTCATATAGTACCTGTTGTATTGCCCATATAATACCTGCCCCAGTGCCCATATAACACCTGCCACAGTGCCCATGTAGGGTCTGTCGTGTCCACATAGCACCTGCCCCAGTGCCCATATAATACCTGTCATAGTGCCAATATAGCATCTGCCACAATACCCCCAAAGGACCTGCGAGAGTGCCCATATAGTACCTGTAATACTAATAATATAATACCGGCCACCGTGCCCATATAGTAAAGGTTATAATACCCCTATAGCACCTGCCAGCATGCCTATATAATGTCTGTCACAGCGCCCATATAACAACTGCCATAGTGCCCATACAGCACCTGCCCCATATCCATATAGTACCTGTGATAGTCCCCATGTAACAACTGCCACTCTGCCCATATAATTTTTGTTATAGTGCCCCTATAGTACATGCCACTGTATCCATACAGTACGTCAGTTTCCATATTGCACCTGCCACGTGTCCATATAAAACCTGTCAGTGCCCCTATAGCACCTGCAACAATGACCATATAGCACGTGTCATAGTGCCCATGTAGGACCTGCCACCGTGCCCATATAATACTTGTCATAGTGCCCCTATAGCACCTGCTACTGCGCTCCTATCACACCTGCCACCGTGCCCATATAATACCGGACAGCGCCCATATAATAGATTACCTACTGCCTAATTTTATTGCCTTTCAAAATCCCAGTTCACAGAGATCATCTTAGGGCCGATGATCGGGGGACGGAGCGCTCGTTCGTTGGCTGATCACATCTTTTATCTTTTATTTTTCCCTGCCAACAATGATGCAAATTGTATGGGGATGTTCCATATAAATTGTGCCCCGGTCGAGGTGCTACGTGGTCTATCGGTGCCCGCTTACCGGCATTTATCTGCCGATGTAAAAGGTTTTTTGGACTTTGACGTTGCAGTAAACAGTTTGGCACGTCCGCCCATGTGATAAGTATTTATATCGCTTTACAAGAAGAGGCACAAGAAATACTACATGATTTGGTTGGCACTGCACTATCCATACGGGTACATTAGGAGGGTCAATAAATGGTCCCCTATATCACCCAAGCTATATTATAGGAATGACTGCACACCGCTAGACTGACGTACCCACCAGGGACCTAACAAATATCCATGAGGGACCGTAGAAAACAATCCAGGACCGGCAGTGGATGAAGACTTTCTTATTATGGTCTCCCCCCCCCCGCTTCAGCGCTAGTCATGCAGCGATCGCTCACTCTGAGAATCGGGCGGCGTGCTAAACTACGGAGATAAACGCCATTTTGTTCTTCATGAATAATGTCGGCACCTGCAGCTACGGCCGCTCAGTACACAGATTCCACATGAGCAGAGATTTTGTCACTGGCTACTTAGGAGTGATGCATATTTCAATAGTACACGTCTCCAGACCGCCGCCGTGCATCTTTCCTAGTTCACTGTGAACCCCCCCAAATCTTTGCACAGGAAAGCGGATCCGCATATTCCTGGAAATGGATGAAGACTCAAGGAACTTGGAAGCTCCGGGGTTAATTTCTGAGAAACATAAATGAGGACACGTCTATTATGCAGTCATAACATCGGTGGACGTGTGTGTAACATTAGAACCGGACGATTATACAGAGATGAGCGGCGTCTATAGACGCCGCTTATCTCCTCCTGAAGTAGTCGGACACAGATCACTTTTTCAGGAAGTTCTTTCTCCTGTGTCAACCGCTGATTGAAATGAGGGGCTCCCTCTCTCTTAAAAAAAAATTACAAATAAAATAGAGGTTCTTCAACAGCTACAGTGTGTATTATACAGTTATAAGTTCCAGCAGTCGGTAGAATCGCCTCTGCCAGGCAGGAAGAGGAGGTTACATGTCAGAGGCCATGGATGGGGGCGCACATCTACCAAGAACATTGAGCAGAATAGGGAACAAGCAGTAATGGGGCTGGAGTGTCTGCGGCTGACATTGAGGGACAATATAAATGACAATGGGGGCACTTTTTGATATTGGGCTGCGTTCAGGTATAGGCAGCATTGTGCCTGATATTTGGCTGCATTGATGTATGGGGCAAAGTGCCCAATATTTGGCTGCATTGGGGTGTGGGGGGCATAGTGCCCGATATTTGGCTGCATTGGGAATGAGGGCATAGTGCCTGATATTGGGCTGCATTGGGGTATGTGGGTCATAGTGCCTGATATTGGGCTGCAGGGGCATAGTGTGAACTGCACTGTGTGGGGGGTATTCTCTGTAAGGGCACTGTAACACACTTGAGTTGATGTAGACCAGGGGTCTCAAACTCGGCAGGGTAAGTGGGCCACATATAGAAAAAATGGGAAGTTGATGGGCCGCATTACTTTCAAATTTGAAACATTACAAAATTATTGTTAATGAATTAGTTATTTGAACTACTATAACACTATACCGCTAGGTTTAAACTTACTGGAAATTTGCGAGATTTCTCCTCGTGCTTATTTCAACAATCCACTTTTACAGTTTAAGTGTCGCTAAATGCAGTCCAGCGGCTCAGTTGGCAGCATTTGGCAGACACACAAATGTCAAACTTAGGCAGCCCCTTTTTAGATCGTGCCACAGAGCCCTCTATAGCTACTGCCACAGTGCCCTCTATAGATACTGCCACAGTGCCCTCTGTAGATGCTGCCACAGTGCCCTCTATAGATACTGCCACAGTGCCCTCTATAGATACTGCCACAGTGCCCTCTATAGATGCTGCCACAGTGCCCTCTGTAGATGCTGCCACAGTGCCCTCTGTAGATGCTACCACAGTGCCCTCTGTAGATGCTGCCACAGTGCCCTCTGTAGATAATATCACAGTGCCCTCTGTAGATAATGCCACAGTACCCTCTGTAGATAATACCACAGTGCCCTCTGTAGATAATACCACAGTGCCCTCTGTAGATAATGCCACTGTGCCCTCTGCAGATAATGCCACCGTGCCCTCTGTAGATAATGCCACCGTGCCCTCTGTAGATAATTCCAGTGCCCTTTGTAGATGCTGCCACAGTGCACTCTGTAGATGCTGCCACAGTGCCAGACGCTTTGGCCAGGGATTCCTCTGCTGGAGGAGCCCCTGATGTCACTGTTCATACACAGTGATGTGAGGGGATCCTCCTGTACCGGAATGTGATGTCAGGAGCAACCCCAGAGCCGGTGTCCCAGAGCAGAGCGCTAGTATAAGCTCTACTCCGGAACTCTGGGGAAGCAACTGACATCAGTGTCCATATATGGAGAGTGATGTCATGGGCTTGCCCAGAGCTGGAGTCCAGGAGCAGAGGCGCTTCTAGCACCCTGCCTGGGATTCCAGCTCTGCTCCTGACATCACTGTTCATATATGGACAGAGATGTCAGGGGCAACCCCAGAGCTGGAGTCTCGGGCAGAGCGCTACTAGCCCTACTACTGGGACTCCAACTGTTCTCCTGACATCACTGTCCAGTTCTGGGGAATCCCTAGACATCGCTGTCCATATGAGGACGATGTCAGGGGATTCCAGAGTCCTGGAGCAGAGCCTATGCTAGCGCTCTGCCCTGAGACTCCGCTCTGGGGAAGACCTGACAAAACTGTCCATATATGGGCAGCGATGTCAGGGAATTCCACAGAGTCCCGGAGCAGAACCTATACTAGCGTATATGGACAAAACTGTCCATATATGGACAGCGATGTCAGGGAATTCCACAGAGTGCCGGAGAAGAACCTATACTAGCATTCTGCCGGGACTCAGGCTCTGGGGAAGACCCTGACATCGCGTACCATTCATCTACAGCAATGTCAGGGATTTCACAGAGTACCGGAGCAGGGCCGATACTAGTGGCTCTGTGTCCCACGGGCCGCAGATGACAGCCTCAGGGTCCGCATGCGGCCCGCGGGCCGCGTGCTTGAGACCCCTGATGTAGAGCCTCATTTTGAAGAGGAATCAGTGATTGACATGACGCTACCATTTCCTCTTCAAAAGAAATAATTAGACTGCATGACAAGCGGGAACTGTAAGAGCGACCATATTGGCTGTCACCCAATTTTTTCTAAAACAGATGTAAACTAAACCAGAGAAAGTTTTTGCTCCACAACAGCCGCAGTTTGCGACCACGGAGGTATCACGGACCGGCAGGAATCTCCGCCATTTAATGCATGACCATTTATATGATTCTGTATCTGATCATAAAATCTTACATCAAACAACGCAACGTTCATCTGTTGTATATAATATAATTACTCCGGATACCGATCCACCTCTGGAATTGCTGACGTTGCCCTTGATCCACTTACGCTTTCGAATCGGAAGATAATATATACATTATATATATATTGGGTTTCAAGGACGTTGGTAATAACACATTTATCAGCAGGATACCTTGTTAGAACTGACTGGAAAATGTTTTGCCCTTTTCGAGGGATGTTGTGGTACATTGGGGAATATCTCTCAATGACCCTCGGGCACAGCGACTGCGAAGGAAAGTAAGGGTTAATTATATTTTACCCTTCTGTCCCTGCAGACCGAGATTGTATATCCAGGCAAAGCCTGCTCTAATTTCAGAATTCTTTGATTATATCAGGAAGGGAAGATTTCTTCAGAAGTACTAAATTACAAGGTCTACTTGTAGCTGAGATTTCCAGATAGCTTTTGCTCAAATAAAATTGTATGTTTTAAGTTCGGGCTCCATGGTTGAGGTGGAGAAAATGTCACAACTGCCCAAAAGTTATAGTCAACTTCATATTTTGGTGACCTCTTCATTACGGACCTTGTGCCACCGAAATTCCTTCAGAACCCTCCTCTCTTAGCCAAAGCAGAGAGCGGCTACAAAGAGAATCTCTCATTCTGGAGGACCCAGCAGGTCTGTGCATTCCATTGATTTGCATGTGTAATACTTCATTTCACCTGCGGTGGCATTGCAGGGAAATTGAACACTTGCTGCCAGGTTCCTCCAAAGATTATAGCGGATCCCTGGGACACCCTGTGATCAGCTTATCGCCAGGGTCCCTTCTGAACGAAAGGGATTGTCGCAGCAAAAATAATTAAATCAGTCATTATCTATTGGACGCTGGATGGCGTCAGGACCCAGTGCAGTGGCGCCCGGAGGTGGGCAACAGCCGGTAGCGAAGAGGGTTAATATACAGTGAAGGAAATAAGTATTTTATCCCTTGCTGATTTTGTAAGTTTGCCCACTGTCAAAGTCATGAACAGTCTAGAATTTTTAGGCTAGGTTAATTTTACCAGTGAGAGATAGATTATATAAAATAAAAAACAGAAAATCACATAGTCAAAATTATATATATTTATTTGCATTGTGCACAGAGAAATAAGTATTTCATCCCTTTGGCAAACTTAATACTTGGTGGCAAAACCCTTGTTGGCAAGCACAGCAGTCAGACGTTTTTTGTAGTTGATGATGAGGTTTGCACACATGTTAGATGGAATTTTGGCCTACTCCTCTTTGCAGATCATCTGTAAATCATTAAGATTTCGAGGCTGTCGCTTTACAACTCGGATCTTCAGCTCCCTCCATAAGTTTTCGATGGGATTAAGGTCTGGAGACTGGCTAGGCCACTCCATGACCTCAATGTGCTTCTTTTTGAGCTACTACTTTGTTGCCTTGGCTGTATGTTTCGGGTCATTGTCGTGCTGGAAGACCCAGCCACGAGCCATTTTTAATGTCCTGGTGGAGGTAAGGAGGTTGTCACTCAGGATTTGACGGTACATGGCTCCATCCATTCTCCCATTGATGCGGTGAAGTAGTCCTGTGCCCTTAGCAGAAAAACACCCCCAAAACATAATGTTTCCCCCTCCATGCTTGACAGTGGGGACGGTGTTCTTTGGGTCATAGGCAGCATTTCTCTTCCTCCAAACACAGCGAGTTGAGTTAATGCCAAAGAGCTCAATTTTAGTCTCATCTGACCACAGCACCTTCTCCCAATCACTCTCAGAATCATCCAGATGTTCATTTGCAAACTTCAGACGGGCCTGTACATGTGCCTTCTTGAGCAGGGGGACCTTGCGGGCACTGCAGGATTTTAATCCATTACAGCGTAATGTGTTACCAATGGTTTTCTTGGTGACTGTGGTCCCAGCTGCCTTGAGATCATTAACAAGTCCCCCCCGTGTATTTTTCGGCTGAGCTCTCACCTTCCTCAGGATCAAGGATACCCCACGAGGTGAGATTTTGCATGGAGCCCCAGATCGATGTCGATTGACAGTCATTTTGTATGTCTTCCATTTTCTTACTATTGCACCAACAGTTGTCTCCTTCTCACCCAGCGTCTCACTTATGGTTTTGTAGCCCATTCCAGCCTTGTGCAGGTCTATGATCTTGTCCCTGACATCCTTAGAAAGCTCTTTGGTCTTGCCCATGTTGTAGAGGTTAGAGTCAGACTGATTCATGGAGTCTGTGGACAGGAGTCTTTTATACAGGTGACCATGTAAGAGCTGTCTATAATGCAGGCACCAAGTTGATTTGGAGCGTGTAACTGGTCTGGAGGAGGCTGAACTCTTAATGGTTGGTAGGGGATCAAATACTTAGTTCTCTGTGCACAATGCAAGTAAATATATATCATTTTGACTATGTGATTTTCAGTTTTTTTATTTTTTTTATTTTATACAATCTATCTCTCACTGGTAAAATTAACCTAGCCTAAAAATTCTAGACAATTCATGTCTTTGACAGTGGGCAAACTTACAAAATCAGCAAGGGATCAAATACTTATTTCCTTCACTGTATAGTCTGGTCTGGGGTCTGAATAATTAGTTTTTTGTCTGATCTGGGGTTGGAATTAATTTAGGGCTCCGATCTGGGGTCTGAATTAAGTCAGTGGTCTGCTCTAGGGGTCTGAAATTAATTAAGGGGTCTGGTCTGGTTTCTTATATTAATATAGGTGTTTTGTCTGGGGACCGGTATTAATATAGGTGGGTCTGAATATAGTTACGCCCCGTTTCTATAAGCCCCACCTCTGTAAAAGGGCACTCCCATTTTTGACTCGTGCTGCTGCTGGAGTATCACCCTGTGAAGGGTCTACCAGGTTAACATCTCTGCAACTCTATATAATATAGTCATAGGTAGACGGGAAATACCTGGCACTGCTCAAAACCGGGAAAGACATTGCACATGCACAGAGTTTCTCCACGGCAATTCCACCCAAAAAGCGGACTCAGTTGCGATATTTGCCAATGTGGGGCTCAGCGACCAGGATTGCACCAGGAGATGGGATCCCTGCGCAGGCCGGCGTGATGAAGCCACTGGATCACGCCGGTCTACGCAAGGGTCCTGTCGGCGTTGGGGAGGCTTGTGTAGAAGTGGGGCTGTATGGCAGCATCTACAGTGGTGGGGGGGGGGGTTGTATGGCAGTATCTACAGTGGGGAGAGGGTTGTTTGGCAGTATCTACAGGGTGGGATGTATGGCACTATCTACAGGGGGACTGTATGGCGCTACATACAGGGGGTTGTATGGCGCTATCCACAGGGAGGGATGTATTGCACTATCTAAAGGGGGGGCTGTATGGAGCTACCTACAGGGGGGCTGTATGGCGGTATCTATAGGGGGCTGTATGGCGCTATCTACAGGGGGCTGTATGGCGCTATATACAGGGGGGAGATGGGGGGCACTATCTACAAGGGGGGCTGTATGGCACTGCTTACAAGGGAGGCACTATCTACAAGGGGGTGTTACACTGTCTATGGGGTGGCTGTATTGCACTGTCTACATGGGGGCTGAATGGCAGAACCTATGGAGGGCACTATCTACAGGGTGGGATGTGTGTGGCACCCAGGGGAGGGGGGGGGCAGTCAAAAGTTTGCTATGGGGCCTCAGTCTTTCCTAGTTACACCCCTGGCTGGGACTTATATTTGCAGAACAGCTGGAGAGCTACAGGTTTTTTTTGGTGTAGATCAGGGGTAGGCAACCTTTTTAGTATGGCGTGCTGATAAAAAAACAAAACCAAAAAAAACAGAGATGAAGTACCGAGTGTGCTACGCTACTGGACACCAGGGGGGGGGGGGGGTACACATAGGAGAGAGAACAGCCTGAGATTTCCTTGGGGGGTTTAAACATAAGACACAAAGCTGTCAGAGATTAGGTGGGGACGACGATATACATAGGGTAAAGAGCTCTGCTCTCCTGTTTATAGGGGATTGGTGAGAGCAAGTTGAAACTGAAGCGCTGGTCTTTTCTCCTGAGGAAGGGGAGCTCCGCTCTCCCCGCCGCAGCATACGGCGACGCAACGACCCTGGAAGCCGGGAGAGGGGAGCGTGCCAGAGATCGAGGCCCCACTTGCCAGCTGTGGCAGGGGTGCCACAGGTTTCCGACCCCTGGTCTAGACAATGTGCAGTAGGAAAAAATTGGGAAAAAAAACCAAACTGTAAATATTGCCACATGAGCAGGAAAAACCTATAACGACAGGAATCCATTAAAAATGAGACTTCATTGCCTCCTATATGTGAAGGACGCAGTATAAATTTTTAACTGGAGGCCACTATGGATTCCCCACACCAGTGCTTACATTGACAAATACTAAGTGCCTTGATATCCCGGCACAGACACAATCCACCAGAGCGCGCTTAATATTTATTGTAATGTTATCACATGGATTCTGGAATTATAGATAATTGTTCCCTATCTGCTATGTGAACCTCCGGCACCGAGCGCTTCTCTCTCTACTACTTGTTCTTGAGGCCTGGCATATATAGAGTGAGTTACGGGTTCAGACAAGAATACAGGGCTCGGTGCGTCCTAATAACACACAGGACTTCTATTACCAAGGGCAAATGCCGAGGGGCAACAGAAAATGTGCCTTTCACTCCACTTTGCATGTGGGGAGTGGAAATTCCTCGCCATTGACCTGTGAGCAGAATTCTGGCTGTTTTTACAGCAGCCTGTATTCTGCTTTAGGGCATGAGGGTCTGATGTGTCTCCATGGTCTTCTTGACTCATCTCGCTATTTCCTCATCTGTTGTGTTGCTGGTGGAGAGGATCGGTCCTGGATAGCTTCCCACCATCATGGCGAAATTGGATAGGGCCAGTCTGAGCTGGGGCCCCATCCTCTCCAGATAGATCTAATAGCAACGACTCATGCAGACCTAGAAGGAGAAAAGTTAACACTATATATATATATATATATATAGATCTAGGCCCTGGAGAAACGGTGTAAAAACCCCAAGTAAGAGCCATGATGGCAGCCATATTGGTTGTCGCTCAGCTTTCCCGGAGACGGATAAACTGCATAATGGTTTTTGCAATAGAAGATGTCACTCATATTAAAGATTCTTTATATAGTGGACTATTCTTATTTTTCCATGGCATTGGTGCCTATAACACTGCTCACCATGGGGCTGCTGATAAAGCAGAAAATGATTGGGATGTAGATATCTGCATGGCGCCGGAGGTAAGATGCTGTAGTGTTCTGTGCCCGGGCAAAGTGCCCATTGGGGGTAAGCATAGCGTCCCTGTTCATGTTTAGATAAAATGCAAGATCTTGGCAAAATGTGCATATAATTGAAAGTGTGTCTATATAATCATAATATATTATTGGATTTAGGGGGCGCTGGGTGCTTTGGTTGGTATATTGGGCATTAAGACATATTTAATAAGCCAGCTGGTCTTCATCTTTCATCAAAATTCTGCTGCTGCGAAAAATTATGTATAATTGCTGCCTGAAGGCTACAAAGATGATTGATGCGTGTGCATGAGCGAATCTGGGGTGGCCAGGTTTTATGGGTACGACGGGATGTTCAATCTCTTGTATATATGTTTATACTTATTTCCAGGGGATTTTCTAACAAATCCTGAAATCGTAAAATGATATTCAATTGCTTACAATACAGTATTTCGTGTTTTAGTTTCCCACCTGCTTGCTTTCAGGGGATGGAAACATTTATTACTCACATCCAGAAGCTGAAAACCTTGTTTGATCATGCCGACATGGCGGTTGTCTAAGTATTGATGGGATATCGCTAAGATAGGTGTCAAACCTTTGAGACAAAGTGGCAGTCGCAAAAGCTTTTGCGGAGGCCGTATGGTTGGCTTTTCAGTATAATGATCCGACCATGCGCCCTCCTGAGACATCGGAGAGGAGCCACCATGAGACCATTCAGGGGCATAACTAGGAAAAGGCTACGCCCCATAGTAAACTTTTGAATGCCCCCCCCCCTTTTCGAGCAAGAACATGTACCAGCTCCATGTAAAAGTTAAGACTTTGTGGTGCCTGGATCCTGTATCCGTAAATGCCCTGCCCCTCAAATAATTTTCCCTGTCATAAACACTAATGTAAATATGATAGTTTACCTCTCAATGATACAATCATGCCCTAACCAAATAATACCACGATACAAGGGCCAAATAATACTTTACATCTACACCATAACCACATATATACCACAAAGACCAATACAATCATTAATATCACCATACAGTGGTCACGTACCAGGAGTACACTGGCGCTCTGCAAAGTATTATAATGCTATGAATACAGAACAACTACATCCAGTGGCTTACAGGGGACATCTTCTCTGATTTTCGTTCAGTTTCCCTGTTCTCTTCATCGGATCCACACTGCCATGACGACTTCTCCCGGCCACGACTCGTATCTGCAGAATTTGCTTCCATGGTGTCTTTTGCTCTTCGATTTTCCAGCACATCCTCAGTCTGTACAGCAATGTCTCATCCTGCTGCCGACTTCAACAGTGTTCTAATGCTGCAAAAATAGAGCCCCACGCAGTAATAGTGCTTCCCCTTTGTGCAGTACACAGTAATAGTGCCCCATTTGCCCATTTGTGCCCTCACACTTTGATAGTACCCCCACACACAGGGATCATGCCCCTTTAGTTGCCCCCTCACAGTAATAATGCTCCCTTAGTACCCCTCACACTGTAAGAATGTCACCTTACAGTAATTATGCCCCCTTAGATCCACACACAGTTAGTGTCACGGCGCGGTGTGTGGATCCACTGGGCCATACAGGTACAATACAATGTCTATAGTCCAGAAAGGGTACCTGAGGCAATGTAGACAGTAGCGGTGATTCAGGCTTAAGATGAGGCTCTGGCAGCAGACAGACACCCGGTGGGTGTGACACAGTAGATGCAGCGGAAGACACAACTCGACTTCAACTCTAGATGGCACATAGGCTTGGTAGCACGGGATACAGGGTACAGGCAGCAGGAACGGGTAACACTGGGAATTGGAAAACACTAGGAGGCCATTTGCAAGACAAACTTTAGGTAACACAACAACGCTCAGGCAATGATCAAGAGGGCAGAGCCCTTTTTATAGTCCAGCAGCATTCTGGGCTAATTGCAGATTCTCTGCAACTGGACGCGCACTGGCCCTTTAAGACCGTGCGCGCGCGCCCTGCGGGAGACAGTCTCTGAACTAGGAAGTGAGTGCCAGCGTCTCTCAGGAGGGAGATGCCAACGAAACCCTCTGACGGCCGCGGCCATGGACGTGTGAGTTAAGTCAGAACGATGGTTCGCGGCCATAGACGTTACAGTATCCCCCTCTTCTTGGGACCAGAGCGGGAGAGAAACTTCTTCACGAGGACACGGGCATCGATGTTATCCTTGGCTCCCAAGACCTCTCCTCTGGACCAAATCCCCTCCAATCCACCAAATACAACGTCCTCCTCCCACTTTCTTGGTGGCCAGGATCTCCCTCACTTCGAAAGTCCCTGACGAGCCGCCAGGAGCCACTGCGAAACTAGGAGTCCTGGAGTAGCGGTTCAGGACCACGGACTTCAGCAAGGAGACATGGGAGGAGTTAGGGATCTTGAGGGTAGGAGGCATCCGAACCTTGTAAGACACAGGATTAAGTTGCAGCAGAATCTCGAGGGGTCCGAGGAACCTGGGAGCAAACTTGCAAGACGGCACCCTCAGCCACATATTCTTGGAAGACAGTCAGACCTCTGTACCTGGAAGAAACTGAGGAGGCTCTCGTCTTCTAGTGTCTGCCTTTCTCTTCATGTGGTCCACCGCCAGCAGAATAGAAGATCGGCTCTGTTGCCATATCTGCAAAAAGTCCCTGAAGGTAGTCAGCTGCAGGCACCTGGGACATAGTAGTGACAGGAAGAGGTATACGAGGATGTTGGCCGTAGACAATGAAGAACGGACTGGAGGTGGTGGACTCACCAGTATGGTTATTATAGGAGAACTCAGCCCACGGGAGCAGCTGCACCCAGCCATCATGCCGCCTGGAGACAAAGTGCCGCAGATAGTTCTCCATAATCTGGTTAACCCCTTTGACTTCACCATTGGACTGGGGATGGTAGGCCGAGGAGGAGTCCAACTTTACACCGAGGAGACCGCAGAGTGCTCTCCAGAACTTTGAGTTGAACTGGACCCATCGGTCCGAGACAATATGCAGGGGCAAGCCGTGCAGACGGAAGATGTGTTGAACTAAGAGATCGGCCAGTCGAGCAGCAGAAGGCAGGCCAGTCAGGGAAACAAAATGAGCCATTTTAGAAAATCGATCCACCACCACCCAGACCACACTGCATCCAGCAGAGAGAGGCAGATCTGTGACAAAGTCCATTGCAATATGTCACCAGGGTCCATCAGGCACAGGCAGTGGTTGGAGCAGGCCAGCTGGTCTGGAGTGGGCAACTTTATTTTCTGCACATACCGTACAGGAGGAGACAAAGTCCATGACGTCTTTGGGCAGCGTGGGCCACCAGAACTGATGGGTAATTAGGTCTCGGGTCTTACGGGCACCCGCGTGACCTGCCAACTTGGAACTGTAACCCCAGTGAAGGATTCTTCCTCTGTCTGCCAGACGTACAAAAGTACTTCCCGGAGGAATATCTCTAACTAGCAGAGGGTTAACAGAGAAGATACAGGAAGGGTAAATAATATTCTGTGGGGTCTCCACAGTGTTCTCTGTCTCAAACGACCTAGACAAGGCATCGGCCCTCACATTCTTGTCGGCAGGTCGGTAGTGGAGCTCAAACTGGAACCGAGCAAAGAACAGCGACCACCTGGCTTGACGAGGATTCAGCCGTTGAGCTGTCTGTAGATAGGTCAGGTTCTTGTGGTCCATGAAGACCAGGGTAAGATGAGCTGCGCCTTCTAGTAGGTGTCTCCACTCCTGCAGAGCCAGCTTCATGGCCAGTAACTCCCGATCCCCAATCGAGTAGTTGCGCTATGCGGGAGAAAAAAAGCTCAGAGTAGTAGCCACATACCACAGTCTTGCCTTTCAAACCTCTCTCGAAAAAAAGTGCGCCAGCACCAACAGAGGAGGAGTCCACCTCCAACTAAAACTATAGGGATACATCAGGATGATGAAGAATAGAGGCTAACATGAAGGCCTTTTTTAAGGTTTTGAACGCCTTGGCATTCATGCGCTTTTTGGTGATGGTAGAGATGGGAGCGGTCAATGAAGAGAAGTAGGGAATGAACAGCCGGTAGAAGTTGGCGAATACCAGGAAGCGTTGTATGACCCTTAAGCCTTGAGGGTGTGGCCATTCCAGGACAGCCTTTACCTTCTAAGGGTCCATTTTAAGGCCCTGATCGGAGATGATATAGCCCAGGAAGGGTAGAGACTTTATTTCAAACACGCACTTCTCCAGCTTGGTATAAAGAGGATTCTCCCTCAATCGAAGCAAAACCTGGCAGACATGTTTTCTGATGAGTTACTGGATCTGGGGAAAAAAAATCAAAATGTGATCGAGATACAACACAGACATAGAGGAGATCACGAAAATTGTCATTGACAAATTCTTTAAACACCGCGGGGGCATTACACAGGCCAAAGGGCATAACCAGGTATTCGTAGTGCCCATCACGTGTATTAAATGCAGTCTTCCACTCGTCACCCTGACGAATCCGGATTAGATTGTAGGCCCCCCGTAGGTGTAGTTTAGAAAAATGTTTTGCCCCCCGTATGCGATCAAACAGTTCAGAGATCAAATGCAATGGGTATCTGTTCTTCACCGTGATCTGGTTGAGACCCCGGTAGTCAATGCAGGGTCGAAGGGATCCATCTTTTTTCTTGACAAGGAAAAACCCGGCTCCGGCAGGGGAGGAGGATTTACGTATGAAGCCCCTCTCAAGATTCTCCTTAATGTAGGCCGACATTGACTGGGTTTCAGGTAAGGAGAGAGGGTATACCCTACCGCGAGGAGGGGACGAATCAGGAACCAAGTCGATAGGACAATCATACGCTTGATGTGGTGGCAACGTATCTGCTTCCTTCTTGTCAAAGACATCTGAGAACAGAGAGGAACAAGGAGGCAACCCTGCCAATTACTGATGTGAAGGAGAATGAGGCGGATGGATATGCCCCAGACATTGGTTGAGACACTTGGAACCCCACTTTGGATCCTCTCCGGAGTTCCAATCCAGGACTGGGGCATGTAGACGGAGCCAAGGCAAAACCAGCAGCACGGGGTTGACGGCCTTGGGCAGGACAAACAGGGAGATGAGCTCAGAGTGAAGGGTTCCCACTTGAAGCCTCAGCGGCTTGGTCACATACAAAATTGGGTCAGGCAGCGGCAGTCCATCTACCGAGGCAACGATCAACGGCCTTTCCAGCAGAACAGTGGGCAACTGAAGAAGATCCACAAGGTCTTGGCAGATTAAATTGGCTGCAGAGCCAGAGTCCCCACATTATAATGATGCCCCTTTAGTGAACCCACATAGAAATTATGCCCCCTTAGTGCACCTTACAGTGACAATGCCCCTTAGTACAACTCACACAGAAAGGATGCCACCTTGGTACCCCCATACAGTTGTGATGCCCCCTTAGAGCCCCTGGTCCACCATTGTTTTTAATTGTATAGGTGTCCTGAGGTTTCAGACACAATCAAAAGTGGTGCCGAACGCCCAGGCCCCCCCTAGGACCACGGGCCCCGTAGCAGCTGCAAAGGCGGAAATTACGCCACTTTATTCTAGCAATCAACAGGTGTCACAGTGGTTGAAACCCTCATCAATCTGATATCGATGGCAAATCCTAGCGATTATCGCTGTAATCAATGTCTGTATTCAAAAAATGTATTAGGGTATGTTCACACGGCAGCGTCCGTTACGGCTGAAATTACGGGGCTGTTTTCAGGAGAAAATAGCTCCGTAATTTCAGCCGTAATGGCATGTTGAGGCGCTTTTTGCTGCGTCCATTACGGACGTAAATGGAGCTGTTTTTCCATGGAGTCCATGGAAAACTGCTCCATTTACGTCTGAAGAAGTGACAGGCACTTCTTTGACGCGGGCGTCTTTTTTACGCCCCGCCTTTTGACAGTGGGGCGTAAAAAAAATAACCGTCGGAAAAGAACATCGTAAGACCCATTCAAATCAATAGGCAGATGTTTGCCAACGCTATTGAGCCGTATTTTCGGACGTAATTCGGGGCTAAAACGCCCGACTTACGTCCGTAAATAGTGTGTGTGAACCCAGACTTAGAGATTTGCAGAATGTTTCATTATACAATGATTAAAGTTTATCCACATGAACTAATTTATATTATTGTGAAACGATGGCTACATTTTTTGTAATGATGGTCCAGGATCTGTCATAAAGAGTCGCAATCTGACAGGGGTTTTCCAATGAAATCAGATGAGGCGCATTTTAAGGGGACCCCTACTGGTATCCACAACAAGAGGGTCCTGGTCTCAGTCCACAGCAGGGGAATAGCCGTGTACGTGTGGCCTCCTCTCCATTGAATTGAATGGAAGGTACAGGAAACTATGGGGGATATCAATGATCAAAACTGTTGCTAAGGAAAAAAGCAGAGTCGTTTCCCATAGCAACCAATCATATCGATTGTATATATATATATATATATATATATATATATATATATATATATATATATATATATATACACTACCGTTCAGAAGTTTAGGGTCACTTAGAAATTTCCTTATTTTTGAAAGAAAAGCACAGTTGTTTTCAATGAAGATAACATTAAATTATTCAGAAATACACTCTATATATTGTTAATGTGCTAAATGACTATTCTAGCTGCAAACGTCTGGTTTTTAATGCAATATCTACATAGGTGTATAGAGGCCCATTTCCAGCAACCATCACTCCAGTGTTCTAATGGTACATTGTGTTTGCTAACTGTGTTAGAAGGCTAATGGATGATTAGAAAACACTTGAAAACCCTTGTGCAATTATGTTAGCACCGCTGTAAACCGTTTTGCTGTTTAGAGGAGCTATAAAACTGACCTTCCTTTGAGCTAGTTGAGAATCTGGAACACTACATTTGTGGGTTCGATTAAACTCTCCAAATGGCTAGAAAAAGAGAGCTTTCATGTGAAACTCGACAGTCTATTCTTGTTCTTAGAAATGAAGGCTATTCCATGCGAGAAATTGCCAAGAAACTGAAGATTTCCTACAACGATGTGTACTACTCCCTTCAGAGGACAGCACAAACAGGCTCTAACCAGAGTAGAAAGAGAAGTGGGAGGCCCCGCTGCACTACTGAGCAACAAGACAAGTACATTAGAGTCTCTAGTTTGAGAAATAGACGCCTCACAGGTCCTCAACTGGCAGCTTCATTAAATAGTATCCGCAAAACGCCAGTGTCAACGTCTACAGTGAAGAGGCGACTCCGGGATGCTGGCCTTCAGGGCAGAGTGGCAAAGAAAAAGCCATATCTGAGACTGGCTAATAAAAGGAAAAGATTAATATGGGCAAAAGCACACAGACATTGGACAGAGGAAGATTGGAAAAAAGTGTTATGGACAGACGAATCGAAGTTTGAGGTGTTTGGATCACACAGAAGAACATTTGTGAGATGCAGAACAACTGAAAAGATGCTGGAAGAGTGCCTGACGCCATCTGTCAAGCATGGTGGAGGTAATGTGATGGTCTAGGGTTGCTTTGGTGCTGGTAAAGTGGGAGATTTGTACAAGGTAAAGGGGATTTTGAATAAAGAAGGCTATCACTCTATTTTGCAACGCCATGCCATACCCTGTGGACAGCGCTTGATTGGAGCCAATTTCATCCTACAACAGGACAATGACCCAAAACACACCTCCAAATGATGCAAGAACTATTTAGGGAAGAAGCCGGCAGCTGGTATTCTATCTGTAATGGAGTGGCCAGTGCAGTCACCAGATCTCAACCCCATAGAGCTGTTGTGGGAGCAGCTTGACCGTATGGTACGCAAGAAGTGCCCATCAAGCCAATCCAACTTGTGGGAGGGGCTTCTGGAAGCATGGGGTGAAATTTCTCCCGATTACCTCAGCAAATTAACAGCTCGAATGCCAAAGGTCTGCAATGCTGGAATTGCTGCAAATGGAGCATTCCAAGACCAAAGCAAAGTCTGAAGGAGAAAATTATTATTTCTAAACTTGTCAATGTCTTGACTATATTTTCTAGTCATTTTGAAACTCATTTGATAAATATAAGGCTGGGTTCACACGTGGCGGAATTTCACTTGAATTCCGCTGCGGACACTCCGCAGCGTTAATCCGCAGCGGAGCCGTTTCTCCATTGACTTCCACTTCTATTTAGAAGTGTTCGTTTAGACGATGCGTAAAATTCCGCTGCGGAGGATAGGCTGTGGAGCGGAATTTGGTGTCCGCAGCATGCTCTGTCTGTTGCGGAGCAGTGGCGGACTGGTTGTGGACTCATGGCGGAATTTCTCCATTGACTTCAATGGAGATTCTAAATTCTGCAATGAAGTCCGCAGCTGTCATGCACATGTTATGTGTGCTGCGGATGCGCCTTGCTTTTTTGCCATGACATTTCTTCATTCTGGCTGGACCTATGTATTTCTAGGTCTACAGCCAGACTGAGGAAGTCAATGGGGCTCCCGGAATTACGGGAGCGTTGCTAGGAGACGTCAGTAAATAGTCACTGTCCAGGGTGCTGAAAGAGTTAAGCGATCGGCAGTAACTGTTTCTGCACCCTGGACAGTGACTACCGATCCCAATATACAGCAACCTGTAAAAAAATAGAAGTTCATACTTACCGAGAACTCCCTGCTTCTTCCTCCAGTCCAGCTTCCCAGGATGACGTTTCAGTTTAAGTGACGGCTGCAGCCAATCACAGGCTGCAGCGGTCACATGGACTGCCGCGTCATCCAGGGAGGTCGGGCTGGATGCCGAAAGAGGGACGAAGATAACGGCCGGTAAGTATGAAATTCGTTCATTTTCACTAGGGAAAGTGCTGTCCCTTCTCTCTATCCTGCACTGATAGAGAGAAGGGAAGCACTTTTCCCGCAGTCCGCAGCAGCTAGTCCGCATCAATTTACTGCACATTTTGGGCACATCCGCAGCCGTAATCCGCAACCCGGATTAGGTGCGGCATTGATGCGGACAGTTGCGGAATAAATCCGCCACGTGTGGTCATGCCCTTAGTGTGAGTTTTCATGGAAAACACAAAATTGTCTGGGTGACCCCAAACATTTGAACGGTAGTGTATATATACAGTGAAGGAAATAAGTATTGCTAGTTTTCTTGGTGACTGTGGTCCCAGCTGCCTTGAGATCATTAACAAGTTCCCCCCGTGTAGTTTTCGGCTGAGCTCTCACCTTCCTCAGGATCAAGGATACCCCACGAGGTGAGATTTTGCATGGAGCCCCAGATCGATGTCGATTGACAGTCATTTTGTATGTCTTCCATTTTCTTACTATTGCACCAACAGTTGTCTCCTTCTCACCCAGCGTCTTACTTATGGTTTTGTAGCCCATTCCAGCCTTGTGCAGGTCTATGATCTTGTCCCTGACATCCTTAGAAAGCTCTTTGGTCTTGCCCATGTTGTAGAGGTTAGAGTCAGACTGATTAATTGAGTCTGTGGACAGGAGTCTTTTATACAGGTGACCATGTAAGAGCTGTCTATAATGCAGGCACCAAGTTGATTTGGAGCGTGTAACTGGTCTGGAGGAGGCTGAACTCTTAATGGTTGGTAGGGGATCAAATACTTATTTCTCTGTGCACAATGCAAATAAATATAGATCATTTTGACAATGTGATTTTCTGTTTTTTTTTTTTATATAATCTATCTCTCACTGGTAAAATTAACCTAGCCTAAAAGTTCTAGACTGTTCATGACTTTGACAGTGGGCAAACTTACAAAATCAGCAAGGGATCAAATACTTATTTCCTTCACTGTATATATATATATATTTATATATATGACCTCTGTGCTATCCTAAATGCAAAAATATCCAAAAACTTACATGGTCAGCATTGGGTCGTGATCCTGGTCCATTCTCCTATCTCAGAGATTGTCTAGATTCAGATAATTCCTTTTTCTGAGCAGATTCTCCTTTCCCCAAAAAAAAGACCTTCTAAATCAATGGGTGAGAATTCAGAAGGGGCAACAAAAGCACAAAACAAGTAGAACATTTAATCCTCTCCAGGGTCAGCGACCCACATGAATTTATACATCCCCTATAAGCGCTGCTCAATATTTTCATGCTGTGTAAATGAAATATAATTAAAGCGTTTTTCCATGAGGCTGCAGTCACAGGAAGCACATTGTTTGCTGAAAACACCCTGTGGTTTATTTGAAAAAATGTATTGATCTTACAACACTTAAATCACTGTTCATCCTGATCCTCCTGTTTCATGTGCAGAGTGCCAGAACTACTGGAAAGACCACAGTCAGTGCGGGGGGGGGGAGGGAGCAGGGGGAATGGAATGGCAGCCTTTTTGGGTAAGATCTAGTTCACTGCTCATCCTGATCCTCCTGGTTCATCTATAGAATGGCAGAATACTGTGAAGACTGATACTTAGTTCACTGCTCATCCTGATCCTCCTGGTTCATATATAGAATGGCAGAATACTGTGAAGACTGATACTTAGTTCACTGCTCATCCTGATCCTCCTGGTTCATATATAGAATGGCAGAATACTGTGAAGACTGATACTTAGTTCCCTGTTCATCCTGATCCTCCTGGTTCATGTATAGAATGCCAGAATACTGTGAAGGCTGATACTTACTTCACTGCTCATCCTGATCCTCCTGGTTCATGTATAGAATGCCAGAATACTGTGAAGACTGATACGTAGTTCCCTGTTCATCCTGATCGTCCTGGTTCATGTATAGAATGCCAGAATACGGTGAAGACTGATACTTAGTTCCCTGTTCATCCTGATCCACCTGGTTCATGTATAGAATGCCAGAATACTGTGAAGACTGATATTTAGTTCACTGCTCATCCTGATCCACCTGATTCATGTATAGAATGCCAGAATACTGTGAAGACTGATACTTAGTTCACTGCTCATCCTGATCCTCCTGGTTCATGTATAGAATGCCAGAATACTGTGAAGGCTGATACTTACTTCACTGCTCATCCTGATCCTCCTGGTTCATGTATAGAATGCCAGAATACTGTGAAGACTGATACTTAGTTCCCTGCTCATCCTGATCCTCCTGATTCATGTATAGAATGCCAGAATACTGTGAAGACTGATACTTAGTTCCCTGTTCATCCTGATCCACCTGATTCATGTATAGAATGCCAGAATACTGTGAAGACTGATATTTAGTTCACTGCTCATCCTGATCCACCTGATTCATGTATAGAATGCCAGAATACTGTGAAGACTGATACTTAGTTCCCTGTTCATCCTGATCCTCCTGATTCATGTATAGAATGCCAGAATACTGTGAAGACTGATACTTAGTTCCCTGCTCATCCTGATCCTCCTGGTTCATGTATAGAATGCCAGAATACTGTGAAGACTGATACTTAATTCACTGCTCATCCTGATCGTCCTGGTTCATGTATAGAATGTCAGAACTACTGTTGAGACTGACAGAGACAGACGGA
Source organism: Rhinoderma darwinii (assembly GCF_050947455.1). Taxonomy (NCBI): domain Eukaryota; kingdom Metazoa; phylum Chordata; class Amphibia; order Anura; family Rhinodermatidae; genus Rhinoderma; species Rhinoderma darwinii. Next base: position 93,322,506 of record NC_134696.1, on the reverse strand, counting down.
GCTGCAGGAGAGAGGGGGCAGGGGGAATGGAAGCCTAAGGGCTCATGCACGCAACCATTGTTTTCTTCAACGCCCTATCCATTTTGTTTTGCGGATCTGTGTGTCCGATCCGCAAATTATAGAATAGGTCCTAATCTTGTCCATATTTGAGGTCCGTCTTACCCATTCTAGTGTATGAGTTCGTTATTTTTTTTGCGGACAGCACACGGAAGCCACCAGGATCCGTGTTTTGCGGTCCATAAAACGGTCGTGTGCATGATGCCTAAGGGTTATTCACACAAGGCGGTTTGGTTGCAGAAATTTCTGCGACTGAAAATCCGTTCCATACATGTGAATGGGATTGTAGGTGCCTGGAGTTCTTCATGCTCTATTCTTCTGCGTGTGAACATACTCTACTGTATCATTCAGGGTCTGGGTGGCAATACCTATGGGCACCTTGACTGGCGGTCAGGACCAAGATTACTTACAAGATATTGGAACCTCAGGGCCGATAATGAGAATAAAACATGATGACTATGTACCACGCTATATCCGGAGCCCCTGTATCACTACTCCCATCATGCAGAGCTGTGGCTTTTACTTGCAGATGGTCCCTGGCTGATCACTAGGAAACTGTGTTGTCACCGATCTCTCCAGTCATCTATTTTTTTTTAAAGCCGCCTTTAAATATATATTTTTTTTAAATGCCTGTCAGTAAATCTACTGACGGCTGGCCTCCACGCATGAAAGGCTATACGAATAAATTAAAGTCTACACGCATGGATTTATTTGCACCAGAACAATGGGGGTCTATGCGTTAATAGAGGGTCCATAGTAACGCAGATCTGGATATATAATGATGTGGGGTCTCGGGGGTCTGGAGCGCACGGATAATTGTATTAGATTGTTATAGAAGTGAAATAGGACACACGGCATAGACACATATGAACCCTGACACACTCGGATATGATGAGTATCCTTCATGACTCTGCTGCATAGCTTCCCCTCTAGCAACCCTTGAATGAATGAGGATGAGGAGGGAGGGGTGGGCTGAGATGTAGGAGAAGAGTAGGTCTCATGGTGTGGACACAACCTCAGCACCAGAGCCAAAGGGCACAATGATGAGGACCAGATTAGGGACTGGGATAGACCAAGGGGTAAGGGCAGGAAACTAAGTGGAAACCTATACAGAACCGGTCTCGGAGACTGAAAAAGTGGTCAAGGAGGTCCAGATTGGGAAAAAAAAGGATGAAAGCGAGGGTGGATGGATGGAGGCGTGGTGTACGGATGTGGAGAGAAGTGTGAGAGACTCCTGCAAAGGAAGTGACTAGGAAATGGGAATAGAGAACGGAGACTGCAAATCTGGAATTCTCCCTGCACTCACTGCACCTGCTCAGCATCCTCCTGCGCACCATGTCTAAATGTACAATCTCAGCTCTGCTGCATCCTCTCTACAATGGCATCACTGCTCTGCATTCATAGCTTTCTCCTCTCGCCTCGTCTCCCCGCACAGCCCTGCTCTTCGTTTCTCTGCACTGACAGCCACATTACAGGCATAGTCTGCACACACCGCTATACTAGTGCAGAGCCATAGTCTTCATCGGTGCGATTTTGGAGAAGACCTATAGTCTGCCTCCCACCCTCCCGTCTTCTGCTCGCTGTATTTCTGGATGGAGAGGAGCCTTTCTGTTGGAAGAAGGTGAGCCAAAGAACTCAGACCCAAATACTTTGGACCATAAACCTATTTTTGGTTCCCGATCCTTCACAGCAAATCTCCCATTTCTCAGGATTTTCCCCATTTCATACAGATTCTATGCTACGTCCCGTCTTCCTGCGGTGAGAACCTTGATCTACCTCTCCAACCCTACATCCCCCCATCCCCACCGCTCGGAAGTCTACACATCTGTATTTCACGGCCCCTATGGACTTCCCGTTCCTTCCCCATGGACATCAACCTCCCGTCTGTCAGGACTGTTTCTTAGCTGGGTGGGGGTCAGTATGGCCTGTTATAAATTCCCCCCTTTTAGACTTCTAACCTTGTTTCCCCAAACCTCTACCATCACAGGGGGATTTTCGTGATCACCGGCTAAGTCTAAGGAGGGGGCTTCGAAATTTGTTTAGTCTCTTTCTGGTACCGTCAGCGGAAGCCCCCTCTCCTGTGGGACTCTGTGCCTTAATGACATTACCCGTGTCTTGGATCGGCTGGCTGGGGGGATAGAGAGTGTCAGCTGTCTCCCCCTCGCCAAAAGGACGTGATTGCCCCCCTGCAGATGAGGCGGAATCCCCCCCCCCCTCCTCGCGCCGTCTCCGGGAAACGAAGAAGGAATTGAGGAGGGAGAGCAGAATTGTGTAGAAGAGGGAATGGATTCCTTGTGGTTTGTCTTGGGGGGATCTCGGAGAGGAGTGTGAACCACCCCTTCCTCCGTCCACATTGTATTTCCCTCCAGCGTCCCCGCATCCCTCCGGTGTGAGCTACTGAGGAACCAAGGATCAGAGAAGAGAGGGCTTCGTATCCTGTACTGCTCCGGCTGCATCCTCATCTATCTGTGAGTGCATCCGTCTACTCTTTTCTTGGGGGGGCGACTGGAAAATAAGGAATGGGAGGGGGGTACATTCATGTTTGAGTGGGCAAAAAAAATGTCATATGATAATTGATTAAAGGGGGCCCTTTAAAAATGGCGGTGCAGGGGAAACGCTGAGCATCACAGGTTTGGGTCTGTAGACAAAGGGGTAAAAGAAGGAGGGGGTGCAGCTGCAATTGTGTGTAAGGGGGGCATTCATAAGAACCATTTTCGAACCCCCCCCCCCACCACCCCGTGAAATTGTAGAGGGCCCTGACAATAAATGAAGGGTGGCAGCAGCTCCCCAACAATCTTTATGACAGGCCTGGTCTGTGTGCAGCATTATGAGTGGGATGGAGGCATCTTAGGGGTTACATTACCACTTGATGAGCCGCCATGGTGCCCGGTTGGCAGGACCCTAATAAAATATAGACATATCTGGGTATACATGAGAACAGCTGATCTATATATATTGAATGCTGATTTCTTGCACAGGTATATTACATGTACTATGGTGTATCCTACGGTAAATATACAGGTTTGCCCTTACTACTTCTTGTATATATGTTGCACTGTGTGAATAGTTACCTACAGTATACATGTCATTGTATGTACATTGCAGCCATCTGTTTGGACACATGGATAGGCAGTGACTGGCACATTGACACGACTGGTAACACTTTTGTGTAGCACCCGGGATGTATAGATACAAACATGTATTGTGCCGCCGTAAACCTATACAATCATCTATGGAGAGAAGTTTTCTTCCTGACCTGTACACATGGCGGTGCCTGAAGGCAAACTCATGGCTACAGTGGCGGACACAGACTGCAAAAGGCCCCTGTGCAGATAATGTGCCAGGGCCCCCCCGCCCCCCCCCCAATACCGACAAAGTTACCTAAACATATATATGCATATAAAAATAAACCTTACTAATAAAAATTATGAAGGAAGATTTATATTGTACATTTTATTACCAGTTTAGAACACAAGTAACACATTTTTTTCCGGGTTAAATTCTTATCTAAACTAAGTCCCTAAATGTGGGCAAAGAAAATGAAAAACCTATACTCACCTCCTCCGGCGCCTCCGTTCCCCCTCCGCAGCCCCTATCCCTTTCTGTGTTTACAAAGCTGCTGTGGTGACGCGCGGTCGATGGCACATGACCGCTGCAGCCAATCAATGCCCTCAACAGCGATTTGCTGTGGAACTACTGTCCTCAGCAGCACACCAATGAGGAGTTATTGGCAGCAGCGGTCACGTGCCATCGGCAGCGCGTCACCAGTGCAGCCTTGTACACTTGTAACACAGACCGAGACAGGAGGATGGGGGCTGCGGCGGGTGAACGGAGGCGAGGGAGGAGGTGAGTATAGTTTTTTTATTTTCTTTGCCCACATTTAGAGACTTAGGTTAAATTGAATCATTGAATATAACACAAAGCACTCATGCAACTGAGATGCAATAATTTAGATGATCTTATCATGCTTAGCTTACTGCACTGTTACCTATCAAGCAGGACTGAATCTCAAGATATCTACAGAGGGGGCTGTATGGCGTTATCTACAGGGGGGACTGTATGGCGCTATCAACAGAGGGGGCTGTATGGCGTTATCTACAGGGGGGACTGTATGGCGCTATCTACAGAGGGGTCTGTATGGCGCTATCTACAGGGGGGTCTGTATGGCGCTATCTACAGGGGGGACTGTATGGCGCTATCTACAGGGGGGACTGTATGGCGCTATCTACAGGGGGGACTGTATGGCGCTATCTACAGGGGGGACTGTATGGCGCTATCTACAGGGGGGACTGTATGGCGCTATCTACAGAGGGGGCTGTATGGCGTTATCTACAGGGGGGCTGTATGGCGTTATCTACAGGGGGCTGTATGGTGTTATCTACAGGGGGGACTTTATGGCGTTATCTACAGTGGGGTCTGTATGGCGTTATCTACAGGGGTTCTGTATGGCGTTCCCTACAGGGGGGGTCTGTAGGGAAAGTCATACAGCCCCCCCCTGTAGGGAACGCCATACAGACCCCCCTTTAGGGAACGCCATACAGACCCCCCTGTAGGGAACGCTATACAGCCCCCCCTGTAGGGAACGCTATACAGCCCCCCCTGTAGGGAACGCCTTACAGCCCCCCCCTGTAGGGAACGCTATACAGCCCCCCCCCTGTAGGGAACGCCATACACCCCCAATCACTCAAAAAAATGCGACCTACAGTGTGAAAAGACAAAAGACATGTATCCCCTATCCACAGGATAGGGGATACATGTGTGATCGCTGGCATTGATAGGGAGAGCGGGGGACCGAAAGTCCCCCGAAGTTCTCCATCACTCACCTCTGACTTCCGGTGTCTGCGCAGCTCAAGTGTGACCGGCGCTCCATTCATTTCTACGGAGCTGCCGACACAGACCCCGGAAGTCCGAGGTTTGTGATGGAGAACTTCAGGGGACTTTCGGTCCCCCGTTCTCCCTATCAATGCCAGCGATCACACACGTATCCCCTATCCTGTGGATAGGGGATACATGTCTTATGTTTAATGGCAGAGCGGGGAGATACTCCCTGCTCTGCCGTAGTGTTCCGTGGCATCGCGCTGTAGCAGCCATAGCGGCAGCTAGCGGAGATTCCGGCCAAGGTGGGGGCCCGTGCCGGCAGGTGACGCGGGCCCCCTCATGCCGCGGCCCCGTAGCAGCCGCTACGGCTGCTATAGCAGTAGTTACGCCCCTGTGTTAGGGGGAGTTCACACTGAGGTTTTTTTCGCGAAAAACGTCAGAAAGTGCCTCCCATTGAAATCCATGAAATTTTTCCTGCGAGCAGTAAAAACCGCATGCGGGAAAAAGAAGCGCAATGCCCTTTCTTCGGGCGTTTCTGTCTCTGACTTCCCATTGACAACAATGGCAGGCAGAAAATGCGTTTTTTGCTGCGTTTCCCTGCCCACGGCCCGATGGCCGAAAAACGCCACAAAAAAACGCAATGAAAAACGCGGGAAGTGTTCTACCGGCAGGTCAAAATATGCCTCAAAATTCCGGAAGGAATTATGAGGCAGATTTTTCTACATAAAAACTTCTCCCTTCTGACATGAACTTTTTAACTTCATCTACCTGTCCTCTGCAGTCTGCACGTCCTCCACTCGTCCTGTGTCTGTCCTCCGCTCATCCTATGAGTTCTCCGGCAGTCCTGACTGTACTGTCCAGCCGCCCGAAGTCTTACGTCGCACCGCCCCCTGTCCTCTCCCCTGCCTGAGCGCTCCTCCTACCACCAGCATCGCCGTCCTGTCCTATTCATCTGTGCCAGATTGGCAGTGCAGTGTAGCGGCTATCACCGGGCCCGGGCACCCGCCCCCTCCCTCCCGATTGGTAGTGCAGTGTGGCGGCTATCACCGGGCCCCCGCCCCCTCCCTCCCCTCATGCCTAGTGTTGTGATGCTACTAGGCATGAGGGGGCCCGTGCCGCCAGGCCTGGTACATAAAATGTAATGTGCCTGTCAGGGCGACACGGGCCCCCCCATGCCGCGGGCCCCGTAGCAGCTGCTACGGCTGCTACTGTGGTAGTTACGCCACTGAACGGGCCCCCTTCCCACGCGGGGCCCTTGTGCAGCTGCACCGGCTGCACATGCGGTATGTCCGCCCCTGCATGGCTACACTTGTATATTTGGCTTTCTTAAAATGCAGCGACCAGATGGAGTTCTGGATGGAGATGGATTTTTGTCGTCTTCATGTCATAATAGTTGACGTAAAATAATAATTTCTGGTTTGGTTAATGTAATGTATTGACACCCGCTTCCATTCTTCTTCCATTGACCTCAGATGAGGTCCCCAAAAATGTCTTCTCCCTCCAATATCTGGTCTTTCATGGTCTTGCTGGAGGTGGTCACCACAATGGATCTCTTTATAATTCTACTATGGGTTATTGTAATGAGTTCTGTTACACTTATTACATTAGCGGTATGCCCTTTATTTTGCCCTTTGCCCCGCCAAGAAACTCATTGAATAGTCGGCCATAACCCCTTCCATCCGCAGCCATTTTTTCTTTTTCCTCCCCACCATCCAAAAGCCCTAACTTTTTATGTTTCCGTCGCTATAGCCGTATGAGGACTTGTTTTTTTGAACGATGAGTTGTAGTCTTTCACGGCACCATTTATTGTACCATATAATGTACTGGGAAACTGGGAAAAATGTCTTTGGAGGGGTGTAATAGGAAAAAAACCTGAAATTCCTCCATTGTTTTGTTTTCATGGAATTCACCTTGTGATAAAAACAACATTTTAGACTTTACTTTGTGAGTCAATACAAATACGACGATACCAAATTTATAGTTTTACTACTTTTACAAGGAAAAAACATTTTTAAATATAACATTTTTTTTGTCACCATATTCTGAAACCCATAAAATTTTTATTTTTCTGTTGATTGAGCGTTGTCAGGGCTTGTTTTATGCAGTTTCTATTGGTAACATTTTGGCCTATATTAAGACTTTTTTAATCACTTTTTATTCCATATTTTGCGGGAGATGAGGTGACCAAAAAACAGCGATTCCGGCAGTTTCATTTTTTGGGTAAAATGGATATATATATATAAAGAATATGAAAACTTTATTTAACTTTTTTTTGTTAGCCCCCCTAGGGGACTTGAACCAGTGATCTTTAGATTGCTTGCATGATATACTGCAATTACAGACTTCTATACAGTGATTTTTACAGCCTCTGGCAGGACTCAATAGGAGCACAAAAATGACCAGGAGGCCTTCATTAGGCCACCAGGTTGAGAGGACAACCATCCGCACCCCGCATTCGCGTTGCGGGTTGGCTGATGGGACGTCAGAGGGGGCCACCCCCTCTTTCTAGCGGCTTAGATGCCACGGTCATTATTGACTGTGTTATCTAAGGATTAAGTGAGTGTGATCTCACTTGTTGCATGGAAGTAACATATACCCGACACGCGCAACTTATGCCCGCTGCATACTTTCCCTCCTGGCCTCCGCAGTATGTATACGGTGGATGTTGGGAAGTGGCTAAAGGGTATGTCCACCTTAAGCACAATGACAGCTTATATATATAGATATAATCCATATAAAAAGTTGAGTAATTTACATTGTATTACTTATCCTGTACTGATTCAAAATTACAGCCTGTATTATACTTCAGAGCTGCACTCACTATTCTGCTGGTGGAGTCACTGTGTTTACCACATTACATTACTTATCCTGTACTGATCCTGAGTTATATCCTGTATTAGGGCGGGTTCACACATGGCGGAATTTCACTTAAATTCCGCTGCGGACACTCCGCAGCGTTAATCCGCAGCGGAGCCGTTTCTCCATTGACTTTCACTTTAATTTAGCAGTGTTCGTTTACACGATGCGTACAATTCCGCTGCGGAGCATAGGCTGCGGAGCGGAATTTGGTGTCCGCAGCATGCTCTGTCTGTTGCGGAGCAGTGGCGGACTCATGGCGGAATTTCTCCATTGACTTCAATGGAGATTCAAAGTTCCGCAATGAAGTCCGCAGCTGTCATGCACATGTCATGTGTGCTGCGGATGCGTCTTGCTTTTTTAACTTGACATTTCTTCATTCTGGCTGGACCTATGTATTTCTAGGTCTACAGCCAGACTGAGGAAGTCAATGGGGCTCCCGTAATGACGGGAGCGTTGCTAGGAGACGTCTGTAAATAGTCACTGTCCAGGGTGCTGAAAGAGTTAAGCGATCGGCAGTAACTGTTTCTGCACCCGGGACAGTGACTACCGATCTCAATATACATGTATCTGTAAAAAAATATATAAGTTCATACTTACCGAGAACTCCCTGCGTCTGTCTCCAGTCCGGCCTCCCAGGATGACGATTCAGTGTAAGTGACGGCTGCAGCCAATCACAGGCCAAGCACAGGCTGCAGCGGTCACATGGACTGGCGCGTCATCCAGGGAGGTCGGGCTGGATGCCGAAAGAGGGACGCGTCACCAAGACAACGGCCGGTAAGTATGAAAGTCGTTTACTTTCACTAGGGAAAGTGCTGTCCCTTCTCTCTATCCTGCACTGATAGGGAGAAGGGAAGCACTTTTCCCGCAGTCCGCAGCAGCTAGTCCGCATCAATGTACTGCACATTTTGTGCAGATCCGCAGCAGAATCTGCAACGCAGATTCTGTGCGGCATGGATGCGGACAGTTGCGGAGGAATTCCGCCATGTGTGGTCATGCCCTTATACTCCAGAGCTGCACTCACTATTCTGCTGGTGGAGTCACTGTGTACATGCATTACTAATCTTGTACTGATCCGGAGTTACATCCTTTATTATACTCCAGAGCTGCACTCACTATTCTGCTGGTGGAGTCACTGTGTACATACATTACATTATTTATCCTGTACTGATCCTGAGTTATATCCTGTATTATACTCCAGAGCTGCACTCACTATTCTGCTGGTGGAGTCACTGTGTACATGCATTACTAATCCTGTACTGATCCGGAGTTACATCCTTTATTATACTCCAGAGCTGCACTCACTATTCTGCTGGTGGAGTCACTGTGTACATATGTTACATTATTTATCCTGTACTGATCCTGAGTTACAGCCTGTATTATGTTCCAGAGCTGTACTCACTATTCTGCTGGTGGAGTCACTGTGTACATACATTACATTACTTATCCTGTACTGATCCTGAGTTACATCCTGTATTATACTCCAGAGCTGCACTCACTATTCTGCTGGTGGAGTCACTGTGTACATACATTACATTACTTATCCTGTACTGATCCCGAGTTACATCCTGTATTATACTCCAGAGCTGCACTCACTATTCTGCTGCTGGAGTCACTGTGTACATACATTACATTGCTTATCCTGTACTGATCCTGAGTTATATCCTGTATTATACTCCAGAGCTGCACTCACTATTCTGCTGCTGGAGTCACTGTGTACATACATAACATTATTTATCCTGTACTGATCTTGAGTTACAGCCTATAATATGCTCCAGAGTGGCATTAACAATTCTGCTAGTTGTCATTGGAAACAGTCAACAAGCTCCTAACAGCTCACCTGAACTCCTATAATGGGAGCAGTTACTTTTTCAGATTACTCTTGGGCACATGATGTAAAGACAGCACTTCCGAGAATGTAAATCACCACATCAAGATGCGCAGACACTAAACCAGCAAGGAATGCTGGGAGATTTTAAATCTGAAGTCAGCAGAATTGTGAATGCAGCTCTGGAATAAAATACAGGCTGTAACTCAATAAGTCACGTAATATATTTACAAACTTTTTATGTGGAATATTTCTATCTTTATAGGCTTATCCAACTTTTTGACCCAGATTGTCTTACATTTCGCTTGTGCCGAGAACTACAACAATTTATTGCCCCATAGATTGAATTGAGGAGGGCAGTATTAGCTCTTACCATGTAAATAGTTTTCTATATGTCTTCTAACAATTCTATGCACTGTAACACAACTTTCAAACACTCTTCTTTCTGGGTGATACCTGTAGCTCTATTCTTCCCGATTTTCTTTATGAATAGAATGCCAGAACTGCAGTGACGACTGACACAGATGTGGCTCAGGAGGTGATAGGGAATCGTAACATTGCATAAAGGTGCAGAATGTAGCTTTACATGTCATTGATAGTCTGTGGAAAGCTGAGGAACACCCTCAAGGGATGCTGCAATGGATAAATCTGTTACTTGTATAGGACACCAAGTAGCAGCTGAATAGAAAAGAATATTAAGCGATTCACAAAAGATTTTTCCGTCAGGTGAGTTCAAGCGTTGTGGATTGTATAGAACATCAAGTTATTTTGTATGATAAGTGACGCTGAGCACTTTATTACTGGAGTTCTATCTACAGGAAGAAAAGATTGGACTCTCCAATTTAACATAATGGAATAAGAGGTTGGGTGATGTGTGTCTGCCTGGTGATGCACAGCTCTGCTTGCTTTAATATATTTTAGTGGAAAATTTATTTTCTATAATTTTTTTTATCCTGACTACGAAAGTGTCTATGAACTGTAGTCAGGGTAAAGACGGCAATCACTGAAGATTAGACAGAATAATGTATGGCAGATTTCAAGACTTGTAATTGCTTATCCTACTCCCTGCACTTTTTTGCTGCAGTAAGTCTATATTCACACGTAGCATTATTTTTGTGTTTTTTAGTGCGCCCAGATATTATATTAAAGTCTATAGTAAATATAAAACGCGTTACATACAACTGCGTTTGAGGCAATTTTGTGGTCCGCTGCATTTTTCTCCAAATGCAGCAAGCTCTGGGTACGGCGTTTTTTCAGGCGTTTCTCCCACAGGTTTATTTATAGGACTTCAACGATGCCAGAAAAAAAGCACGTACAGAATGACACAAAAATAAACGGCACTAAAAATGGCATAAAAAAGCGCCGGTTACATTTTAATAATGTTTTTTTTTTTAGAAGAGTTTTTTTATACAGTTTAAATTGCATAAAAAATTCTGTATGTGTAGGAGGTCTAATGTCTGGAAGTCCAGGTCATGCAAGGACGGATTCCTGAAGTCCGCCATATTTGATTAATAAAAGTTTAGGCCACCTTCATTATACCGGGCATCTTTGGCTAAAAGTTTAACAAAACTTTGGCACCCTCTGTGTCACTAAAGGATGTGTATAATTTTGCAACCATTTTTATTGCTCCAATGCATCTAAAATAAAAAATTACGCAACTTTGCAAATAGTCTTGATTAAAAATCATCTACTGTTTAGTGTATACACGCAGAGCTATGTGTCTCCATAGTTACAGACTACAAACCAACCCTGTGTAGTCTGATGCTGCAGTCATCCTCTCTTCCATCTGTCCCCTACTTCTTGCTTACCTACCGAACACGGTTTGTTTGTAGTCTGTAACCATGGAGACACATAGCTTTGTGTATACATTAAACCGTAGATTTTTAATCAAGACTATTTGAAAAGTTGCGAAGGTGGAACTCAACTTTTAGGCAACTTATGCCCAAAAGTGAAGGGTAGCAAAAAAGTTCTTGCATGGAAGCGGGCAATGAAAGCCAGATCTATAGAGTTCCTGCTGACGAGGGATGAGGGAGGCGATCATTGACTGATCGCTTCCATCTCCAGTATATTGGAGAGCAGTTGGCATGCTAGGAAGGGTAGTGCCATTTCACCAGTACGGACCTTTAATGCTGGGTTTGAACTTTTTCGATGTAGCGGTCATGCTGTTAATAGCCGATATGAGCAGAGACATCACTTCCAGTCCTGCCCTCATTGATCGGAGAAGGCCACATTTTTAGATGAACTCCCTATTCCACAGGTGACCTCACCAATTTAAGTCATTTGAATTTTTACAGAAACACAAGTCTATGAGAGGCTGATGACCATGTGCTGTAATACAATCACTTAAAAAAATTGTCTTAGATTAGAAGAAAATGATTTTTCTTTCCAGAAACAGCGCCACTTTTGTCCATGGGCTATGTCTGGTATTGCGGCTCAGCTTCATTCACTTGAATCCTGCAATATCAGGCACAGCCATGTACAAAAGTGGCGCTGTTTCTGGAGAAGTAAAGCAGATCTAATTTTCATGGATGACATTTTCATAACAGAAAATATATATGCGGGCATGGTAAATGCATCTTCCTTTTAGCACCAGTGGTTCAGTTGTTACTCATTCTATGCTAGCTGCGCTTGTACTGGGTTTGTGCTTATATGCAGCAGCCGATCTAACAATTAAAACTGCAGTGTAAATCATGGGGGATGGACAGAGAAACAAACCAAGTCTCTGATGAGTCAAGCGTTAATTTCAACGGGTTGGGGCAAAAATGGGAGTGTCCTTTCAAGGGGTGTGGCTTATATAAAAGGGAATGGCTAAGTATACCCCTATGTTACTATCCAGACCAGAACCCTATTTTAATATCAGACCCCTTTAATATATTAAGACTCCAGACCAGACCCTCTAAATTTATCCAGACCCTAGACCCTCTATATTAATTTGAGACCCCTTATTTAATTCAGACCAGACTATACTTCTCTTTCAGCTCTGCTACGTCTTGACACTGGATGGCATCAGGATTCCGTGCAGAGGCGCCCAAACCTGAACAAGATTCGGGAGCGAGGAAGGCAAATATAAAGTCGGTTATCCATTAGGGTATGTTCACGGCTTATTTTCAGCCGTTGTTCGGGGCGTAAACGGCCAAAAAATCGGAAGCAGAATTCCTCCAAACATCTGCCCATTGATTTCAATGGGAAAAATGGCGTTCTGTTTCGACGGGCTCTTCTTTTATGCGGCCGTTTTAAAAACGGTTGTGAAAAAGAAGTGCGTGTCACTTCTTGAGCCGTTTTTGGAGCCGTTTTTCATAGACTCTATAGAAAAACAGCTCCAAAAACGGCCGTAAAAAACGCAGCAAAAAACGCGAGTTGCTAAAAAAAACGGCTGAAAATCAGGAGCGGTTTTCCCTTAAAAACAGCTACGTATTTTCAGACGTTTTTTAGTAAGCGTGTGAACATAGCCCCAGATTAATCCGATAGATAACGGCTGATTTTCTATTTTTTGCAGCGCCTGTGCCCTATTTTTATCCTCCATGCCCGGCCACGGGGTGACAATAGGGTGACTCGCGTTAAAACTGGGAGAGTTGACAGCCCTGAGGTATTCATGTAAGCAATGGACGAATAAATCATTGAAGAATTTTAACGTTACTCACTTTATGATTCTTCTTTACCCAAACAAACTATAAAATATTCAGGAAAAAAAAAAAAAGTCTGATTCTGATCACCAGGTTCCTTCTATGTATTAGGAGCCGGCCCGGGTTTAGGGCTAAAGCGGTTTTAATTTCCTTTATTTCTCGTGTATTAATCATAAGCAATAACAAATAAACGTTGAGTTGAAACATTAATAATCAGATACTCGGCTCAGCCGTGGATCCCCTCAGGGACGGAACACAGATTTGGTGTCATTTAGGGTGCAGTGAGAGGATGGGGTGCTGTCCTGGGGCGAAAACCAGGATGGGGGATAACGGGTATAAAGCCGCCGCCTCACATTACAATCACGGAGGTGCAGCCATGTCTGTAGAGGTAGCAATCACAATAGGGCCACACCTTTGGGGCCCATAGTCCATATAATCAGCTCCGACATTTCTCCTGGTAGTGGTAATTGTCCTGATTTGATCATTTATGATTTTTACAGTTCAAATGATAACCATTGTCGTAAGTGGAATGGCAGCCATATTGGTTGTCTCAGGGCATTCGGGACCTCCCCAAAAAAAAAGTTGTCACTTGTTCTACCTCAAATGTTATTAAGCGGTTGTTCCATCTGGAGAACTCATTTTTGGAACGAAGCTGCCCCAGCGACCCTTCCCTTGAAATCTGCCATGTGGAGAGAGATGGGACGCCGCCATACACATTAGTTGGTCGGTCACTCCCGCCGAAATTGTCAGGTTCGGCTGTCATGCATCTAATGGGTATGACCAGCCTAACTCCTGCTTTTTTCCACTCCATGCCTCCGTTGCAGAGAGAATGTAGTATTACATGGGGCCCATCTAAATGAATGGCCGACCATGTAATACATCATCAGAGTTATTCTTTGCACTGGCTCCTCTTTGGCGTCCATGTGCCATAATAGTTCATATGAAAAGGGGTTGTCTAGATGGGATAGCCCCTTTAACTACTTGCCGACTAACAACGTGTATGCTCGTCATGAGCGGCAGGCCGCATCCACATCTTGACCAGCATACTCATCCTTCTGATCGCGCGGGCACCGGTACCGTTGTGATCAGGAGCGGGGCCAAGTCTGTAAAACACAACCGCCGTCCTTCTCTAACAGTGGAGTTCAGAGAAACCTCAGATCTCCGTTGTTTAACTCTTTATTTGCCACAGGGAGAGACGCAGGGGGACCCCCTTTGATGACGTCATCGGGATTTCGTGTGATGCGATCTGGGACCATACTTTGACATCCCAAGGGCCATTGAAGGATCCGAACGGCTATGCGATCACATTATCTATTGTTCGGGCATACTTATGTGTTATGCCCTAACATCTGCCTGTGCACAGGACAGAGGCTAATGTGTCAGTACCTTATAATGAAAAAATAAAAAAAAATTGTTCTTGTCCTCAAGTCCAAAATTGGCACCGTCATCAAGAGGTTAAGATATAATGAGGTCACCTCTTACTACATTACCTTGAAGAGAGTTGTGTCACTGTCAAAGAACAGCCAATAGCAACCGATCTACAATGCAATGGTTTTTGTCTGATGAAATCAAGAATCTGATTGGTTGCCATGAATGCTTCGTTGTATATACCCCACTAACTGCCTGTATCCCGAAGCTGTTTATACACACTGTCAAAATGTATCAAAGGCAGTCACAATATTCCACACTATGTGATAATGTGTCCCTCACTGTCACACACGGCAGTCTAATGCAATTAGACTTCTGTCACTATACTAGCGAGAGAGAAATTTTAATTTAAAAAAAGAGGTAACGCATCCGTCAGGTCGTCTCAAGGCAACAAATGGCACATAAACGAAAAGGGAAACGAGGAATTTGTCAGCAATTGCGACCAGTGTATTATTCATGTTAATGAGTTGATTGGAGGGGGTGGGGGAGGCTATAGATCAATAACTTATTAACAAAAGAGGCAGCGACACGGGTGCCACAAGTCATCGGTTATGACGGTTATCATTCCCAAATACATAGAAAAACAATCCATTTTATTCTGTTCTTTTTTACAGTGGGAGAAACGAGAAGTAATTTTTACTGCTAACATTTTATATTGTATTGGCTGATATAGGATACAGTATTCCCGTAAGGTTTAGGTTGATAAAAGAAAATATTTCACCCCAGCACATTAAAGAGTTAAACACTAGAAAAAAAAAACAAAAACAACCCTTATATGGAATAGGACTCGGGGGGATCAGTGGACAGAAAAATGAAATTTGGCAACCAGTGTCAAGCAGCTGCTGCCAAGGCAAATAAAATAATGGGATGCTTTAAAAGGGACCAAGGTGCACATGATGAAAACATAATTTTATCCTTACAATAAATCACTAGTCAGACCACACATGGAGTACCGTGTACAGTTTTCGTGCCTGTGTATAAGAGACATAGCAGAGCTGGAGCGGATTCAGAGGTGGGCAATAAATGTAATTAAAAAAATGGGTGGATTACAGTATCCAGAAAGATGATAAAAATTAGGGCTATTTTGTTTGGAGAAAGGACGGCTTAATTTAGTCTTCGTTCACATCTTCGTCAGGATTCCGTTCATGGGTTCCGTCAGGGGAACCCATGAACGGAACCATGACTGAAACAAACAGAAACCATAGGTTTCCATTTGCATCACCATTGATATCAATGGTGACGGATCCGGTGCAAATGGTTTCCCGTTGTTTAAGGGTTCCATTGTTTTGACGGAATGAGTAGCGCAGTCGACTACGGTATTGACTACCCGTCTTCAGGAGACCACCTCTTTAATACCCAAGTTGAAGACATGTGTAGATTGAGGTAGAAATACCCACATGTATGTCCTGGTAACTAACAATGGGAATCCCTGTTCTCCGGGTTCCCATTTTCTAGAATAGAGGGCACAGCTGCTAAAATATGGTAAGTGGTGCAATTTGAAATGAATAAGTAAAGCATTTTAATAATCTACCCTGAGGCGCGTCTCCATAACAAATTTTAAACAAATAACTGGAAATTGGCTTTGAACAATCGGGGAAAAATGATAAAAAAGTGCAATATAATTGGATTTACTAGGCTAAGGAATAAATAAAGCACTAAAACAGAAGGATATACAATTCATTTACCATGCTATAAAATTAATACCAATATAAAAAGATAACAAAAATAATAAAAAAGTAACAAAAAATTCCTGGAAATACCAGTAGAGCAAAAAAGTTAATAAAAAACAAACATTGAAAATATGTTCTCAAGTTATGAAGGGTTTATATAAACCACACAGTGTATTATTGCTATTTTATCCTATCTCCCCTTCCCCCATTGACGAGGCACCAGCCGGTGTAGGCATTGTGTGGAAGAGGAAGGGCAATTTGAAAGTTGTATAGAAATAACATTATGAATGGCTCCCGGCTAGGTTTAATTACACAAGGTCAGGTCCGGAGCCGTAGTATAAATTTCATGCATGCCATAATATTTACTCTCCTTGATAATCCTTGAAACGGATTCATAGGCAATAATTTCATCCTTTGCTTGTGGGACCTTGACAAGCAACAGAAGTAAAGATCTCCCGATTGGACAAGCAGGATATGCATCAGAAAAATGCCTTCATGCACCGATATTGCCAGTGACCCTCCATCATGATCACTTATTTGTAGGGGGTACATACTTTTTCAGATGATAATATAGAACTTTTCAAAGCATAGCCATTAAAGGTTTCCATTGGGTAAAACTGCCATAGGAATGTCTGTTTTTAATGGTTTGATCCTTAAAGGGTATCTCCACCTTTCAACTCCATTTTAAAGTTTCCATATAGATATAATTTACATAAAAAGTTTATTCACTTTGTAAGTACATTGCAATACCGTTCCGGAGTTACAGTCTGAATAAGGGCGGGTTCACACATGGCGGAATTTCACTTAAGTTCCGCTGCGGACACTCCGCAGCGTTAATCCGCAGCGGAGCCGTTTCTCCATTGACTTTCACTTTAATTTAGCAGTGTTCGTTTACACGATGCGTACAATTCCGCTGCGGAGCATAGGCTGCGGAGCGGAATTTGGTGTCCGCAGCATGCTCTGTCTGTTGCGGAGCAGTGGCGGACTGGTTGCGGACTCATGGCGGAATTTCTCCATTGACTTCAATGGAGAGTCAAAATTCCGCAATGAAGTCCGCAGATCTTATGTGTGCTGCGGAGCGTATTGGTTTTACTACCATGACATTTCTTCATTCTGGCTGGACCTATGTATTTCTAGGTCTACAGCCAGACTGAGGAAGTCAATGGGGCTCCCGTAATGACGGGAGCGTTGCTAGGAGACGTCTGTAAATAGTCACTGTCCAGGGTGCTGAAAGAGTTACGCGATCGGCAGTAACTGTTTCTGCACCCGGGACAGTGACTACCGATCTCAATATACATGTATCTGTAAAAAAACATATAAGTTCATACTTACCGAGAACTCCCTGCGTCTGTCTCCAGTCCGGCCTCCCAGGATGACGTTTCATTCTAAGTGACGGCTGCAGCCAATCACAGGCCAAGCACAGGCTGCAGCGGTCACATGGACTGGAGCGTCATCCAGGGAGGTCGGGCTGGATGCCGAAAGAGGGACGCGTCACCAAGACAACGGGCGGTAAGTATGAATTTCTTTGACTTTCACTAGGGAAAGTGCTGTCCCTTCTCTCTATCCTGCACTGAATAGGGAGAAGGGAAGCACTTTTCCTGCAGTCCGCAGCGGCCAGTCCGCATCAATTTTCTGCACATTTTGTGCAGATCCGCAGCCGTAATCCGCAACCCGGATTAGGTGCGGCATTGATGCGGACAGTTGCGGAGGAATTCCGCCATGTGTGGTCATGCCCTTATACTCCAGAGCTGCATTCACAATTCTGCAGGCTTCAGAGCTGACAGCTCCCCACATCTCCTGCTTGTTCAATATAAGTTCAGAGTTTGCTTTAGCAATTGGCTTTTATCTTTACTCCATACACTGTGCAATTATCTGATGTAGGAAAAAACATTTGTTCAAATACATCATCGGATCTCAGCTGAGCTGTTAGGGGGCGTGTCTGTTGATAAGCTGGCTGACTGTTTCTAACGACCAGCAGAATTGTGAATTCAGCTCTGGACTATGATGCAGGCTGTAATACAAAATCAGATAAGTACTTTTATGTATTTTCAAAGAGACTCAGCTTTTCATATAGATTAGATTTACATAGAAGCTGTAAAATGGCGCTCAAAAGGTGGACATACCATTTAGGGTAAATTCACACATAGCGGAAATCCGCAGCATAATACAGTAGCAGCAGAGTGAATGAGATTTCAACAAATCTCATCTACATGCTGCGTAAATGATAAGCAGAAATTAATCCGCAGCATGTCGGTAGCGCAATTGTTGCGGGGTTTCCCGATTGTATTCAATGGAGAACTAAAACCCGAAATAAGCAGATGCAGCGATTCTGCCGCAATAAACGCAGGTCAGAAAATAAAATGAAAAATCTTATACTCACCCAGAATTCTGTGTTTCTTCATCCAGGCCGGCCTCCTGAGATGACATTTCATCCCATGTGAGCGCTGCAGCCAATCACAGGCTGCAGTGGTCACATGTGATGAAACGTCACCCCAGGAGGCCAGGCTGCAGGTCGGCAGAGGGGCGAGTCGCCATGGCTACGTAGGTATGAACCTTTTTATTTTTATAGGTGCAATTTTCCGCAGCGGACAATTTCTGGCCGAAAAATTGCACCGCAATTTGGTGCGTTTTTTTTTTGCCTGAATTTCCTGCGGCGCACAGAGCGGATACGCGGTATGTGCTTTTACGCAGCGTATCTGCCTTGTGTGAACATATCCTTAATGATATTTGTTGCATCTATGCTGCATTTTGGATGAATTAATTCATTGGTGAAGTGCATTATACAATCTTCAGTAGTAGGAAAGCCGCCCGTACCGACCACCTACCGTGTCTGTGTATATAATAGAAGCACGACCCTTTTACAGTTTAATATGAAGTTTTATTATTTTATATATTATATGACCTGGACTGGGCATAGGTAACAAAAATATTGATCGTAGAATGACAATGATGCACTTCCTGTACGGTATGTGTCGCAGATGTCTAAAAATTGTACAAAAAAAGCTAAAATTATCAATAAAACAAAAACTTTAAATGTACATCCCTTAATAAAAAAAAACCATTTCATGAGCATTAATGTAATGCCCGCCACTCAGTCCCTGCCTACTTGCAATGACCCGTCCTAAGCGACGGGGTACAACTGGGCGACGGTCCCTACGCTCAGTAAGTGCAAGACAGACAAACAGACAAGGGTACACAGAAGCTAGGGAAACGGGGCAGCTGCCCACGGAGACACCGTGAGCAACAAGAGTAGTGAGCGAGCCGAGTCAAACCAGGAGAGAACGAGGTACAAATCGCAGAGCAGGAGAGTGGTCAGAAAGCCAAGGTCAATAACAAGCAGAGGATGAGTAGTACAAGCAGCAGCAGCAAGCCAGGAAACAAGCATAGAAGAATCACAGGCAAAGGAGGAACAGGAAAGGCAGGTATAAATAGACAGTGGGCGGGAGCTAGCTCTGTCTGGCCAGGCTGTGATAGGCTCTCCCACTCCTAAGCCTGCCATCCTGAGTGGTGGAAGATGGAGTCAGTCTCACAGACATAGGAGCAGGTGCAGACTGATTGCCCACGGGCGTCGACACAGAAGCTGTGCCTGGCAAATCCTTTACAATTAATCTTATTTTAGCCTTAACAAAATTACGCTTATTAGAACAGCAGTTTGTGCTCCAGAGCCTCGCTCTAGATATTATAAATGGTAACAATTTGTGTTTTAGGAGTGTACCCCAAGGAACTAGGGACAAATAGCTGTAAATATACTTTAATTTAGCTCTATTAAAAATACGGCTCTACTAAATATATTGTATGAGACTAAAAAGGTACATAAAGACCATATTATTCTCTTCATCGGAGCCCACATGTTACAAACTTCCCTTCTCCTACTCCTGGTGCCCACCAAATGTACCCAATGAGGTACAAGATGGAGGACGGGACACAGATGAAGAAGCTCAAGGGGCCCTGCCTTTTTGATTGTATGGGGCCGAGATATACCAAACTGCAGCCCTACTCAGACGATTCCTTCTCTAGTAACAGATGATGGGCCCGTTGCGACGGCACAGGTTGCATACCCCTAAGGCTGGCCTTGATCACAAAGAAGCTGCTAATAACATGTATACTGTAGACAGGTTTGCTTTTAGTTAATGTTTAATAATCTGGTTGATCAAAAAAACCAGTGTGGCAGCCTAACCAATAAACAGGATAATGTTGTTATGTTATCGATTGCCTTAGAGGTTCACTTAACATTTCCTTTAGATCCCAAAAATAAATAAATCATAGATTAACCCCCCTGGGGAAGTAGGAGGCGAGGGAGGGGGTGGTGTGGAGAGTTATTCCATATTGACTAGGTCTGGTGCTACCATTTCGAAAATTCAAGCAAATTTATATTTTGTGCATGAAATATGCAATATTCTAATGAGACAAGAGTGAATTGATTCACCCGATTTGCTGATCTACTGACCCACTGATTTACCAGTGAACACAATACGTGGGCAAATCAATTTGCAGATTATTTGCTTTGATTCACCCAAGTGAACCACAAACATGTCAAATTGCCCAATGTTTTCTAATGATGGACGGATGGAGAGTCAGCAGATGTAATATTAACTCTATGGCGATATAAAGTGTTTCATATTCAGTTTAAAAGGGGTTATGTGGGGACCAAAAAGTATTAGCAGTGCAGTACCTGCAGTATGTGATACACTCGCTAATATACATTCCGGTCCTCCGTCGCGCTGATTATGAGATTTTCATAAAGTGTTATAGCGCTGTCGGGGGACCGGAAGTCTAGTTGCAGTCTTCTTTGATGACGATACGACTCTTCGTCATGTGACCGTCCCCGCTGTACTCTATGTAATCAATGTACTACTGCTTGTACATAGAGTACAACGATGCCGGTCACATGATGAAGAGTCGTATTGTCATCATAGGCGGCTATGCAACTTGACTTCCGGTCCCCCGGCAGCACTATAAAAAAATCTATGAAAATCTCAGTATCATCGCGACGAGGGACTGGAATGTATATTAGCGAGTGTACTCACATACTGCTAGCAGGTCATTGGCCTTATGATTCTACCTGAAGAAACATAGCATTCATGTAACAATGGGATTAGTTGTGCTCTCAATTATATGGTGCCACCTAAAACACGGCTCCTTAGAATGACATGGTTATATGGTGCCACCTACAACACACCTCCTAAGAATGACATGGTTATATGGTGCCACCTACAACACACCTCCTAAGAATGACATGGTTATATGGTGCCATCTACAACACACCTCCTAAGAATGACATGGTTATATGGTGCCACCTACAACACACCTCCTAAGAATGACATGGTTATATGGTGCCATCTACAACACACCTCCTAAGAATGACATGGTTATATGGTGCCATCTACAACACACCTCCTAAGAATGACATGGTTATATGGTGCCACCTACAACACACCTCCTAAGAATGACATGGTTATATGGTGCCACCTACAACACACCTCCTATGAATGACATGGTTATATGGTGCCTTCTAGAACAGAGCTCCTGAGAATGGCATGGTTATATGGTGCCACCTATAACACACCTCCTAAGAATGACATGGTTATATGGTGCCGCCTACAACACAGATCCTAAGAATGACATGGTTATATGGTGCCTTCTAGAACAGAGCTCCTGAGAATGGCATGGTTATATGGTGCCACCTATAACACACCTCCTAAGAATGACATGGTTATATGGTGCCGCCTACAACACAGATCCTAAGAATGTCATGGTTATATGGTGCCACCTACAACACACCTCCTAAGAATGACATGGTTATATGGTGCCATCTACAACACAGCTCCGGAGAATGACATGGTTATATGGTGCCATCTACAACACAGCTCCTGAGAATGACATGGTAATATGGTGCCATCTACAACACAGCTCCGGAGAATGACATGGTTATATGGTGCCACCTACAACACAGCTCCTAAGAATGACATGGTTATATGGTGCCATCTACAACACAGCTCCTAAGAATGACATGGTTATATGCTGCCACCTACAACACACCTCCTAAGAATGACATGGTTATATGGTGCCACCTACAACACAGCTACTGAGAACTACATGGTTATATGGTGCCACCTACAACACAGCTCCTAAGAATGACATGGTAATATGGTGCCACCTACAACACACCTCCTAAGAATGACATGGTTATATGGTGCCATCTACAACACAGCTCCTAAGAATGACATGGTTATATGCTGCCACCTACAACACACCTCCTAAGAATGACATGGTTATATGGTGCCACCTACAACACAGCTACTGAGAACTACATGGTTATATGGTGCCACCTACAACAGTGCTACTGAGAACTACATGGTTATATGGTGCCACCTACAACACACCTCCTAAGAATGACATGGTCATATGCTGCCACCTATAACACAGCCCCCGAGAATTACATGTTTATATTATTTTAGATTAGTTGTGCTCTCAATTATACGGTGCCACCTATAATACGGCTCCTGAGAATGACATGGTTATATGGTGCCACCTATAACACAGCTCCTGAGAATAAAATCTGGTGCCACTTATAACAAAAGAAGTGCAACGTCATGAGAAAAGATTAAAAAGAATTACATTTATTTAGTCTTGGCAAGAGACGTCTGCGGGGTGACATTATTAACTTGTATAAATATATAAATGGCCAGTACAAAAAATATGGTAAAAACCTGTTCCATGTAAAATCCCCTCAAAAGACAAGGGGGCAGTCCCTCTGGCTGGAGAAAAAAAAAGGTTAAATCTACAGAGGCGGCAAATCTTCTTTACCATAAGAACTGTAAATCTGGGGAATAGCCGACCGCAGGGGCTCGTCATAGCAGTACAGATTTCCAAAAATCGGCGCCTATGTCAATGTATAGAATTCTTGCTTGAATGTTGATCCAGTCTGATCACCACTTGGGATCAAGAGGGACTTTTTTTCCTATTTAGTGCAAATTGCTTCATGTCTTATGTTTTTTTTTTAATTTTCTTTGGATTAATAGGGATAAAACAAAGTTCTATAGTTTCCCTTTCTCCCATCTCTTGGTTGAACTTGATGGACATATGTCTTTTTTTCCACCGTACTAACTATAAAAAGTCTATATGAAAAAAATGGCCACTTAAAATGTGATCAACAGTCATACAAATATATTATCTTACAAATTAAGGTGCAGACAGGCCAAGTGTAATGGATATTCCATATTTTGTTAGTCTAATAGAAATAAATATAAACATATTAAAAAGACAGAATAACATACATTAAAGGAGAACGCAGTCTGGCTGCACAGTATACAAAGAGTAGGTAAATGCAATAGTAAAATGCAATGATACAGTACATGAGTGCATGACCATGATGTATAGGGCTATGTTACATCAGCAGTACATATATAGGAAATTGAAAGGAACAACCCATCCCCATAGTACTATTAGACAAGACAGTCTCACAGGACATATGAATGTAAGGGTGGGAAACAGAGGTAGCAACCACCCACTTTATTGAAGATAAAGACTCCAAATAATTACTATATAAACAAGAGAAACAAGAAGTCCATAAATATCAAAAGAAGTTGAAAATAGAAAATCTTACAAGTCAAAAACATGAGAATCTGAGGCTATGTTCACACGGAGTATTTTGGGGGAGGAATATCTGCCTCAAAATTCAGTTTGGAACTTTGAGGCAGATATTCCTCTCCCTGCACGCCAATTTTCGCGGCAATTATCGCGCCGTTTTTCGCCCGCGGCCATTGAGCGCCGCGGGCATAAAACAGCGAGAAATACACTTTCTACTGCCTCCCATTGAAGTCAATGGGAGGTCAGAGGCGGAAGCACCCGAAGATAGGGCATGTCGCTTCTTTTTCCCGCGAGGCAGTTTTACTGCTCGCGGGAAAAAGACGCCGACGCCTCCCATTGAAATCAATGGGAGGCGTTCTCGGGCCAATTCTGCCGAGCTTTGCGACGCGGTTTCCGCGTCAAAAAACTCGGCAAAATACCCCGTGTGAACATAGCCTAAAACAGGTCTTTATAACTGGATCACAGTATGACACAATATATCACAAATATAGGTAAACAATGTCAAGTATACCAAGGAACAGATCTATATTGTATCCTAAACCAGCAAGGTATGCAAGGTATTCAAAAGTAGATGTATGTCAGGTAAAACAAGCAGTAGAGTTGAAGTCTACACCTAACAAGCATAAACAACATAAATAGTATCTAAATGACCTGACATAGCCTCCATGGTGTGCTTACCCATATGTCCGTAGTGTAGTGGTGACCCAGAGGATAAGGTAGCGCCCCGACGCGCGTTTCGCGTGTAGCTTTTTCAAGGGGTGCCATTCTTGTGTCCATGTCTAGTTTAAATAGTAAGCCTTGGTGATCAGGCTTTTGCAATTATGTTGCTCTGTATGTACTATGGGTACGGGTTTTTTTCCCATAAAATTTTCTGCATATGTACTGCTTATGTAACAGCCCTATTCATTATGTTAATGCATTCATGCACTTTATTATCCTATTTACCTGCTTTTTGTATACTGTACAGTCAGCCTGTGTTCTGCTTTATTGTAGGTTATGCTCCGTCTTTTTAATAGGTTTATATTTATTTCTATTAGGAATTAATAAAACATTGAATATCCATTACACTTGGCCTGTCTGCACCGTAATTTGGAGGATTTGTAATTATGTAATATCTCCTGAGAATGACATGGTAATATGGTGCCAAATATAACATGGTTCCTAAGAATATCATGGCTGTATGATGCCACCTATAACCCGTCTCCTGAAGATGACATGGTTATATAGTGCCGAATATGTCCCTGAAATTATATGGCTATATGTTGCCACCTATAACACTTCTCTAGAGAACGGCATGATTATATGTTGCCACCTATAACATGTCTCCAGAGAATGACATGGTTAAATGGTGCCACCTATAACATGTCTCCAGAGAATGGCTTGATTATGTTACCACCTAGAACACGTCTCCAGAGAATGACATGGTTAAATGGTGCCAAATATAACAAGGCTCCTTAAAATGGCATGTCTATATGGTGCCACCTATAGCATGTTTCCTAGGAAAGACATGGTTATATGGTGCCATGTATAACATGGTTCCTGAGAACGACATGGTCATGTGATGCCACCTAGAACAAGTCTAATGAGAATGAAATGGCTATATGGTGCCACCTATAACACAGTTCCTGAGAATGACATGGTTATATGTTGCCACCTATAACACAGCTTCTGAGAAGGACATGGTTAAATGGTGCCAAATATAACACGTGTCCTGAGAATGGCATGGCTATATGTTGCCAACTAGATCACATCTCCCGAGAATGACATAGTTAAATGGTGGCAAATATAACATGGCTTCTAAAAATAACATGGCTATATAATGCCACCTATAATATCTCTTGAGAATGACATGTATGAATGGTGCGAAATAAAACATGGCTCCTTAAAATGGCATGTCTATATGGTGCCACCTTTAACACGTATCCTAGGAAAGACATGGTTATATGGTGCCCTGTATAACATAGTTGCTGAGAATGACATGGCTAGGTGATGCCACCTAGAACAAGTCTCCTGAGAATGGCATGGCTATATGTTGCCACGTAGATAACATCTCCCGAGAATGACATGGTTAAATGGTGCCACCTTTAACACGTCTCCGAGGAAAGACATGGTTATATGGTGCCTTGTATAACATGGTTCCTGAGAATGACATGGCTAGGTGATGCCACCTAGAACAAGTCTCCCGAGAATGAAATGGCTATATCGTGCCACCTAAAACAAAACTCCTGAAAATGACAGAGCAGCAGAACCACTTCTAACAAGCCAACCCGCTGCTTTGCCGTACATGATGGAGTCAAGTAGTGAAAACATAAAATCTCAAATGTATATTCTCAGCCCAGTAATACAAATTGTTCAATATAGACTCATGTCAAACACTGGCTTTACAAATGCTTGGACCGCAGCATCTCTAAATATCGTCTTGTGGATACAGAGGCTCTTGGAATTTGTATTAATGAATCCGTACATGCGCCTTGAGAGTATTAGTACATGTCTTGAAAGAAGAGCAATGTTAGGAATATATTTCGCTCATAGGAGAAAAGAAAAAAAACATACAAGAAAAACTCCACAGACAGCAAATCCCAGCTTCAATCTTTAAGATCGACTGTTACATTCCGGCAATTGGTCTATTGCATCTTAATATAGTATTGTAATGGGCCACTCAATTCTAAATGCAACTCACTGGCTCCATGAACAGCGATCATACCTTTATAAGTGCGCCTATCTCTTTAAAACATTTTCCTAGTTTCTTCTTCTTGAAATATTCCTGGAATAACTAACGGCATTTGCAGTAATTATTGTGCAATACATTAAATATTTTTGAGCATTGAAGCAGTTTAGTGTCATGTTTTTTTCGGTTTGTTTCATAACTTTGTATATAACAATAGGCAGCATTTCTTGAAAAAAACTAAAAAGTTTTTTAACATACGTAATATAATATGTAACCAGATAGAAACTGACGCAGGAAAGTCTATGATTATGTTGTTACATAGACTGGGCCCGAGAAATATTTGCGAAGGATTCCGCAACGAAATTCTGCCTCCCAATTAGCAGGAAAAAGAAGCGTCCTGTTCGATCCTCGGGCAGATTCCGCCCGACTCTCCCATTGAAGTCATTGGGAGGAGGAATCTACCTGCCGACAGCAGGAATAATTCCGCTTTGGATTTTGGGGCGGGACCCGCCACGGTAAACCTGCTGTGTGAACTAGCCCTTACATGGTGCCACTTAACACAGCTACTGAGAAAGACATGGTTATATGGTGCCACCTATAAAACAGCCTCTGAGAATGGCATGGTTGTATGGTGCCACCTATAACACAGATTCTGAAAATGAGATGGTTGTATGGTGCCACCTATAACACAGCTCCTGAGAATGACATGGTTATATGGTGCCACCTATAACACAGCTCCTGAGAATGACATGGTTATATGGTGCCACCTATAACACAGCTCCTGAGAATGACATGGTTATATGGTGCCACCTATAACACAGCTCCTGAGAATAACATGGTTATATGGTGCCACCTATAACACAGCTCCTGAGAATGACATGGTTATATGGTGCCACCTATAACACAGCTCCTGAGAATGACATACTTATATGCTGCCACCTATAACACAGTTTGTGAACTACATGGTTATATAGTGCCATCTAGCACAAAGCTTCTGAGGATGGCATGGTTATATGGTGCCACTTATAAACACAGCTCCTGAGAATGGCATGGTTATATGGTGCCACCTATAACACAGCTCCTAAGAATGGCATGGTTATATGGTGCCACCTATAACACAGCTCCTGAGAATGACATGGTTATATGGTGCCACCTATAACACAGCTCCTGAGAATGACATGGTTATATGGTGCCACCTATAACACAGCTTCTGAGAATGACATACTTATATGCTGCCACCTATAACACAGCTTGTGAACTACATGGTTATATAGTGCCATCTAGCACAAAGCTTCTGAGGATGGCATGGTTATATGGTGCCACTTATAAACACAGCTCCTGAGAATGGCATGGTTATATGGTGCCACCTATAAAACAGCCTCTGAGAATGGCATAGTTGTATGGTGCCACCTATAAAACAGCTTCTGAAAATGAGATGGTTGTATGGTGCCACCTATAACACAGCTCCTGAGAATGACATGGTTATATGGTGCCACCTATAACACAGCTCCTGAGAATGACATGGTTATATGGTGCCACCTATATCACAGCTCCTGAGAATGACATGGTTATATGGTGCCACCTATAACACAGCTCCTGAGAATGACATGGTTATATGGTGCCACCTATAACACAGCTCCTGAGAATGACATGGTTATATGGTGCCACCTATAACACAGCTCCTGAGAATGACATACTTATATGCTGCCACCTATAACACAGCTTGTGAACTACATGGTTATATAGTGCCATCTAGCACAAAGCTTCTGAGGATGGCATGGTTATATGGTGCCACTTATAAACACAGCTCCTGAGAATGGCATGGTTATATGGTGCCACCTATAACACAGCTCCTAAGAATGGCATGGTTATATGGTGCCACCTGTAACACAGCTCCTGAGAATGACATGGTTATATGGTGCCACCTATAACACAGCTCCTGAGAATGACATGGTTATATGGTGCCACCTATAACACAGCTTGTGAACTACATGGTTATATAGTGCCATCTAGCACAAAGCTTCTGAGGATGGCATGGTTATATGGTGCCACTTATAAACACAGCTCCTGAGAATGGCATGGTTATATGGTGCCACCTATTAAACAGCCTCTGAGAATGGCATGGTTGTATGGTGCCACCTATAACACAGCTTCTGAAAATGAGATGGTTGTATGGTGCCACCTATAACACAGCTCCTGAGAATGACATGGTTATATGGTGCCACCTATAACACAGCTCCTGAGAATGACATGGTTATATGGTGCCACCTATAACACAGCTCCTGAGAATGACATGGTTATATGGTGCCACCTATAACACAGCTCCTGAGAATGACATACTTATATGCTGCCACCTATAACACAGCTTGTGAACTACATGGTTATATAGTGCCATCTAGCACAAAGCTTCTGAGGATGGCATGGTTATATGGTGCCACTTATAAACACAGCTCCTGAGAATGGCATGGTTATATGGTGCCACCTATAACACAGCTCCTAAGAATGGCATGGTTATATGGTGCCACCTATAACACAGCTCCTGAGAATGACATGGTTAGATGGTGCCACCTATAACACAGCTCCTGAGAATGACATGGTTATATGCTGCCACCTATAACACAGTTTGTGAACTACATGGTTATATAGTGCCATCTAGCACAAAGCTTCTGAGGATGGCATGGTTATATGGTGCCACTTATAAACACAGCTCCTGAGAATGGCATGGTTATATGGTGCCACCTATAACACAGCTCCTAAGAATGGCATGGTTATATGGTGCCACCTATAACACAGCTCCTGAGAATGACATGGTTATATGGTGCCACCTATTAAACAGCCTCTGAGAATGGCATGGTTGTATGGTGCCACCTATAACACAGCTTCTGAAAATGAGATGGTTGTATGGTGCCACCTATAACACAGCTCCTGAGAATGACATGGTTATATGGTGCCACCTATAACACAGCTCCTGAGAATGACATGGTTATATGGTGCCACCTATAACACAGCTCCTGAGAATGACATGGTTATATGGTGCCACCTATAACACAGCTCCTGAGAATGACATACTTATATGCTGCCACCTATAACACAGCTTGTGAACTACATGGTTATATAGTGCCATCTAGCACAAAGCTTCTGAGGATGGCATGGTTATATGGTGCCACTTATAAACACAGCTCCTGAGAATGGCATGGTTATATGGTGCCACCTATAACACAGCTCCTAAGAATGGCATGGTTATATGGTGCCACCTATAACACAGCTCCTGAGAATGACATGGTTATATGGTGCCACCTATAACACAGCTCCTGAGAATGACATGGTTATATGCTGCCACCTATAACACAGTTTGTGAACTACATGGTTATATAGTGCCATCTAGCACAAAGCTTCTGAGGATGGCATGGTTATATGGTGCCACTTATAAACACAGCTCCTGAGAATGGCATGGTTATATGGTGCCACCTATAACACAGCTCCTAAGAATGGCATGGTTATATGGTGCCACCTATAACACAGCTCCTGAGAATGACATGGTTATATGGTGCCACCTATAACACAGCTCCTGAGAATGACATGGTTATATGGTGCCACCTATAACACAGCTTCTGAGAATGACATACTTATATGCTGCCACCTATAACACAGCTTGTGAACTACATGGTTATATAGTGCCATCTAGCACAAAGCTTCTGAGGATGGCATGGTTATATGGTGCCACTTATAAACACAGCTCCTGAGAATGGCATGGTTATATGGTGCCACCTATAAAACAGCCTCTGAGAATGGCATGGTTGTATGGTGCCACCTATAACACAGCTTCTATAAATGAGATGGTTGTATGGTGCCACCTATAACACAGCTCCTGAGAATGACATGGTTATATGGTGCCACCTATAACACAGCTCCTGAGAATGACATGGTTATATGGTGCCACCTATATCACAGCTCCTGAGAATGACATGGTTATATGGTGCCACCTATAACACAGCTTCTGAGAATGACATGGTTATATGGTGCCACCTATAACACAGCTCCTGAGAATGACATGGTTATATGGTGCCACCTATAACACAGCTCCTGAGAATGACATACTTATATGCTGCCACCTATAACACAGCTTGTGAACTACATGGTTATATAGTGCCATCTAGCACAAAGCTTCTGAGGATGGCATGGTTATATGGTGCCACTTATAAACACAGCTCCTGAGAATGGCATGGTTATATGGTGCCACCTATAACACAGCTCCTAAGAATGGCATGGTTATATGGTGCCACCTGTAACACAGCTCCTGAGAATGACATGGTTATATGGTGCCACCTATAACACAGCTCCTGAGAATGACATACTTATATGCTGCCACCTATAACACAGCTTGTAAACTACATGGTTATATAGTGCCATCTAGCACAAAGCTTCTGAGGATGGCATGGTTATATGGTGCCACTTATAAACACAGCTCCTGAGAATGGCATGGTTATATGGTGCCACCTATAACACAGCTCCTAAGAATGCCATGGTTATATGGTGCCACCTGTAACACAGCTCCTGAGAATGACATGGTTATATGGTGCCACCTATAACACAGCTCCTGAGAATGACATGGTTATATGGTGCCACCTATAACACAGCTTGTGAACTACATGGTTATATAGTGCCATCTAGCACAAAGCTTCTGAGAATGGCATGGTTATATGGTGCCACTTATAAACACAGCTCCTGAGAATGGCATGGTTATATGGTGCCACCTATTAAACAGCCTCTGAGAATGGCATGGTTGTATGATGCCACCTATAACACAGCTTCTGAAAATGAGATGGTTGTATGGTGCCACCTATAACACAGCTCCTGAGAATGACATGGTTATATGGTGCCACCTATAACACAGCTCCTGAGAATGACATAGTTATATGGTGCCACCTATAACACAGCTCCTGAGAATGACATGGTTACATGGTGCCACCTATAACACAGTTCCTGAGAATGACATGGTTATATGGTGCCACCTATAACACAGCTCCTGAGAATGACATGGTTATATGGTGCCACCTATAACACAGCTCCTGAGAATGACATACTTATATGCTGCCACCTATAACACAGCTTGTGAACTACATGGTTATATAGTGCCATCTAGCACAAAGCTTCTGAGGATGGCATGGTTATATGGTGCCACTTATAAACACAGCTCCTGAGAATGGCATGGATATATGGTGCCACCTATAACACAGCTCCTAAGAATGGCATGGTTATATGGTGCCACCTATAACACAGCTCCTGAGAATGACATGGTTATATGGTGCCACCTATAACACAACTCCTGAGAATGACATGGTTATATGGTGCCACCTATAACACAGCTTCTGAGAATGACATACTTATATGCTGCCACCTATAACACAGCTTGTGAACTACATGGTCATATAGTGCCATCTAGCACAAAGCTTCTGAGGATGGAATGGTTATATGGTGCCACTTATAAACACAGCTCCTGAGAATGGCATGGTTATATGGTGCCACCTATAACACAGCTCCTAAGAATGGAATGGTTATATGGTGCCACCTATAACACAGCTCCTGAGAATGACATGGTTATATGGTGCCACCTATAAAATAGCCTCTGAGAATGGCATGGTTGTATGGTGCCACCTATAACACAGCTTCTGAAAATGAGATGGTTGTATGGTGCCACCTATAACACAGCTCCTGAGAATGGCATGGTTATATAGTGCCACCTATAACACAGCTTGTGAACTACATGGTTATATAGTGCCACCTATAACACAGCTCTTGAGAATGATATGGTTATATGATGTCACCTATACAGTGACACAATGTAATATAATTTTAAATCAAATGGGGGAAAGAATCCTATACTATACATACAATTGAAAGGGGTACTACAAATGCAAGTCAATAGACGGGCTAGTTGTAGGTTGCTTTTTTATATCTTTCTCTTACCTGGTGTGTAGCTGGGTGGGGGGGATGTTATCTCATTCTGGTTTATTGATGGACCATTGCACATGGCCATCCCATCTGCACCATAAACACACACATATATATACACTACCGTTC
The DNA here is from genome assembly GCF_050947455.1 of Rhinoderma darwinii. Classification (NCBI taxonomy): domain Eukaryota; kingdom Metazoa; phylum Chordata; class Amphibia; order Anura; family Rhinodermatidae; genus Rhinoderma; species Rhinoderma darwinii. The sequence goes on along the minus strand of NC_134696.1, from coordinate 93,289,887 downwards.
AAAAGTTTGAGGTCACCCAGACAAATTTGTGTTTTCCATGAAAACTCACACTTATATTTATCAAATGAGTTGCAAAATGACTAGAAAATATAGTCAAGACATTGACAAGGTTAAAAATAATGATTTTTATTTGAAATAATAATTTTCTCCTTCAAACTTTGCTTTGGTCTTGGAATGCTCCATTTGCAGCAATTCCAGCATTGCAGACCTTTGGCATTCTAGCTGTTAATTTGCTGAGGTAATCGGGAGAAATTTCACCCCATGCTTCCAGAAGCCCCTCCCACAAGTTGGATTGGCTTGATGGGCACTTCTTGCGTACCATACGGTCAAGCTGCTCCCACAACAGCTCTATGGGGTTGAGATCTGGTGACTGCGCTGGCCACTCCATTACAGATAGAATACCAGCTGCCGGCTTCTTCCCTAAATAGTTCTTGCATCATTTGGAGGTGTGCTTTGGGTCATTGTCCTGTTGTAGGATGAAATTGGCTCCAATCAAGCGCTGTCCACAGGGTATGGCATGGCGTTGCAAAATGGAGTGATAGCCTTCCTTATTCAAAATCCATTTTACCTTGTACAAATCTCCCACTTTACCAGCACCAAAGCAACCCCAGACCATCACATTACCTCCACCATGCTTGACAGATGGCGTCAGGCACTCTTCCAGCATCTTTTCAGTTGATTCTGAATATGTTTTACAATGTTGATAGATTTGTGTAGTCATCTCATAATGGGACCAGTGCTATCGGAGCAGCAGCTGTCAATCACACTGCTTGAACTACAGTCTGCCCACAGTGAGCTGCTTAGCAGTATAAACATTGGTGGCACTGGCAACACAGCAGTGGTGAAGTTTAGAATGTATTCCTTTAAGTTTTACTTTTCTGCAGTTACCTTCCTTTTATTATAAGATGTCATAATACAACATTTTCCATATATGTTAAACTCATGGAGAACCCATTTGATACAAAAATGGTGTCATAACAGATTATAGTAATTACCCCTCAATTCTATAGCTCTTTATATAACTGTCGATGACAGCTGAAGAAATTCTGGAAATATTAGAAGTTCTTGGCTTAAGAGGAAATACAAGTGTCTCTCAATTAGACGAAATCTTATGACTGGATACAATTTATGATGTGATAAAGCAGCTTGTTCACTACTGTATGTCTCATGATATAAATAATAATCTGCATTGACAGGGTACCATGTGCACCAGGGGCGTAGCGAAGGTTGAGGGTCTGACAATAACATGGGCCCCAGGTGCTGGACTCCAGAGGGGGGCGGCAGAGTATTTAGATACACTAACACTATAGGTGAAGGAAAGCCTCTGATGGGTTATATATATATATATATATATATATATATACACACATATATACACACACATCTCAAGTTTGAACAATATATATCAGACATAATCGAAACTTTTCTGCCTTGAGAGGCATATGTACGTACACATCCAAGGTCTGACAAAAGAGACACTTGGCTGGAGGCCATGATGGTAAAATCTAAAACACTATGTGCATCGTATGGAAATGATATAGATGGGACTTAAAAACTGCAGCCTCAGAGGTCTCCTTGCAAAAATAATCTAATTTGTAGGGTATGACATTCATTAAATACATCGGAAAATGTGCACTCTGCACCTTTAAATCAGATTTTCACAGTGGTCTTATATCAGCTCATGTATTAAATATGTTGCTGGACAGAGTAATATAGTCCTTCAGTCTTTTAAAATGGTCCTATATTCATGAACCCAGGGTGATATAGTTTTTAGCTTATTCTTGACACAAAGGTTTTAGGACTTGATGGCCATCGCATGTATCATACTTCAAAAATCATCTCTGGACACCCGGTAGACCTTTGCATTCCACTGACTGTCCATTGATATCATTGAGAACTGTGTAATGCTTCATTTCTCCTGCGGTGGTGCTGCAGGGAAATTGAACAGTTGCTTTCAGGTTCCTCCACAAATGACAGCTGTTCACTGGTTTTCCCAACTGTGGGCCACCCTGGGATCAGCTTATTGTCACGAGACCCTTCTAACAAAAAGGGATTGTCTAAAGTGGACATCCCCTTTAAACATAACTAAAAAAACATTTTGTTCAAAAGGGAACAATACCACTAACTTGACTCCTGACTTGTTCAAACTCCCAAACTCTTGGTATAGATAAAATGACAAAAATTGTTTCTTGTAAGAGACCTCAAAGTATAGGACCTTCAAATCTAAAATTACGGACCCTCAATGAAAGGTGTGCGGGGAGTAGGGGGCAGCTCAATTTCCAATGAGAGGTTGTGTCACAAGCAGGAGACTAGAGATTTGGTAAGCTTTAGGTGGAGAACAGATCTGGTCTTGTAATAATCCATGTAACGCGTTTCAGCCACTTCCTCAAGCACAAGAGTGTAGAACAAGGGTAGTCTTGGAATAATTCTGGTCACATATTTCCACATAAGGTTCGCTTCTTCCTTTAGGGATATTAGGACATCTTGTCTTTTATGCCTGAGATAGAAAAGATTCTCACCTCGAAACGCATTGCATGGCTCATTCCAAGACCTCATTTGTACATTTTTGAGAATAATTCTTGACCTATATGCATCAGGTAGACATTACTCTCACTCTTAAGCACGTTGCATTGCTTGTTCCAAGACCACACTTGTTCTCCGTTCTTGAGAACAAAGTCCATATGACATGTCTGAGGAAGATGTTACCCTCACTTCAAAATTTCATAAATAGCTTGCTCCAAGACCATACCTCAAAGATTATCCTATATACCTGTGGAAGGAGTAACCCTCACTTCGCAACAGATTACTTGTTCTAAGACCTCACCTGTCTTCCGTTCTGGAGGTGTAACAATCGCAGTTGCAGAGGGTACGACCAGGCTCAGTGGGGAAGGGGTTCTCCTTTTGATCCCCTCAGGCGGTCGGTGTTTCACTGTAGACAAGGATCTGACGCCATGCGGTGTCAGGACGCATATGTGATGTACCACTCAATGTCCTGATCCTTCCTGGTGTCAGGACTTTGTATGCGCGGCGGCACAGCCCAGGTGCGATGTGGCAGCCTGAGGGGATCCAGTCGGGCCCCCTGCGGACAAGAAAAAATGGTGGAGTGGTGAGTAAAGCCCTTTTTTCTGGGGGAGTGGTCTGATTCTACGGGGGCTGGCACGGAATGGTTACGTCCCTGAGAAAAAAAGCTTGTCCTATATATGAGGAGAAAGTTACCAGAACCGCATTGCAAGGATTGTTACAGGACCACTCTGTTCTCCATTCTTGAGACTAATGTACAGTTTTTGTAGTGTGACTTTCCAATTTTGACTATTCAATTACAGCTGCAGTCCCCAGGAATACTCTAAGTTGCATACAACTCACTGCACCTTGTGGACTGCAGTAGTCATTCAATAGTAGAAATCTGAAAGCCAGGCTACAAAAATTCTCTATATAGTGCCAGTCTAAAACTTGTTCTATGTGCCGAAGAAGATATTACCCTCACAATGCATCAATTGATACGAGACCATACCGGATCTACGTTCTTTTAAATATACCTTGTCCTATATGCGGGAAGCAGTAACCCTCAATTTAAAACGCGTTGCATGACCTCTTTCAAGACCTCACTTGTTCTCCATTTTTGAGAATACAACTTGTCCTAAATGTATGAGAATGATATTATCAGAAACGCGTTGCATGGATTGTTACAGGATTACACCAATTTTCCATTCTTGAGAATAATTCTTGTCTTATATGTCAGAGTCGATTTACCTGAAACGCGCTGCATGGATTGTTACGGGTTCAAACCTATTTTCCATTGACAAAGCTTGTCGTACTGTGTATGTATGAGCAGAAAATTACTCAAAACGCGCTGCATAGAGGACCAAAGCAGTTTCCATTCTCAGTGGGTTTCTGTATTATTATTTTCCCTTTATGTGGGTTCTAAGTCAATGACTATTCGATTCCCCATTAGAATTATTCAGGTTGTGTTATTCCATATGGTTATACGCTGCACAGCCATATTTGTATTCTCTCTGTACGTCTTTTTCCCCTGCTAAAAGCACCATGGTGAGATAGCGCTTTATGGCGCTGGTATATAGCTCCTTTATAATGGCCTACCATGGACTACTACTGTTTTACAGTCCTAATTTACTACAGCAGTAATGGACCATCCCGATTTATAGCGGAGGGAGTAGTGCATCAGATTAGTGATTGTGATAACGTGGGAAAACTGATGTTCCAAAATTGAAGCTGTTAAAAACACACAGTTTTATGCGACCTACCAGCCAAGTGAAACAAAACGCTGAAGTGCATTACTGAACGCTGGGGATATATGGTGCACTTACTTACCGGTAAATGTATGAAATTCCTGCAGCATTATACTTTTATATATAAAAATCAATTAACAGGAAGCATTTGTCCACAGTAAGGCCGGGTGTTGTCTTTTTCCTACACATAAACTTTGATGTAATTTACGAACCTCTTAAAATTTATTTTTTTCATTTGTTTCCAAAATGAAGACCTATAAATGATAAAGCATCGGAGACAAGGGGGCGCTTAGTTAAAGGGCCTTTTCTGTTAGATTTAAAGAGGACCTGTCATCTTCCCAAAAAATTGCAGTTGGCATCTCAGTTAGATTGCAGGCGCCTCACAGATTCTGATGCTTTTTATTTTTTTCTTCTAGCACCCACCGTTCCTGAGATATCGAGTCCGTTACTTCTGGTGTCCGATATGAAAATGAGACCTTTGACTGTCAAGTGGGTGGTTACCCCTTATCAAGTGTCAGGTGTTACCCGCCCACTTGACATTCAAAGGCTTTATTTGCATATCGGGCACTAAAATTAACGGCACCGATATCTCAGCAACGGTGGGGGCTAGAAGAGAAAAATAAAAAGCGGCAGAATCTGTGAGGCGCCTGCAATCTAACTGAAATGTCAGCTGTCATTTTTTGGGCAGGTGACAGGATCCCTTTAAGACTAAGGTCATGATATAGTAAAGGTTTATTCTTACAAAATGTTAATTTTAAGTTCCCTTCCATGAAGCCTCAGGTGGAAACATTGATTTTATATTCTTCTTAACCTGGGAGGAGTTTTCTTCTTGGCTCATTATCGCCCCCTGCTTCTTAATGTACAATATATGAGAGGGGGTGTGACATCTACTATGAACACATGTCTGACTAAGAAAACGGTTGTCACTTCTCAGGGCCATTCATAAGTTGGTTAGATGCACTCAGATGAATGCTTTTATTATACCTACACCGACTACTATAACATTGCCCCATACGGATAAGCCGGACCTAAAAGTGTTTCTGGCTGGAGTCACCATTTCATATAAAGCGGAAAAATATCACTTATCTTTCACTGATAACAGCCTGTTTTATATGTCAGAATTTACAATTCTACTGGTTGCCATTGGAAACAGTCAACAAGCAAGTTGTCAGAAACACAGCCAACAGCTTAGCATAATGCAGCGGGACAGTACAGTGTCCAGTGCAAAGAGAACACTTCTTAAAATGCAAATCACCAGAACATGTGCAGATAATAATCCAGCACGGAATACTGGGAGATTTCAGCTCTGAAGCCAGCAGAATTGTGAATGCAGCTCTGGACTGAAGCATTCCAGATTAAGTAATATTGTTACAAAGTAAGTTTAAAAGAATATTTGTCAGTGGAATCAGCTGAACCAGTACTGCTAACAATCCATATATCCCATTGAAATGGACATTTCGACGTCAGGGTATACAAAAAGGACAACTTTGGACTTCATAATATTAAGAGAGTGTTAAGAAATTAGTAAATTGAATGTGTTGTTATCTCGCCGATGTCACATGCTCTTGAAAAATCCCAAAAATATATTCTTTTCCAACCCTAGCCGGCTTAATCCCTGGATTTTGAGGGCTTATAAACTCTTCAGGGCACTATTAAGACAATGTGGTAGGTTTTTACCTGCAGTCCCATGTAAACCCACACATAATATATTCTGGTATCACAATGAATTCTGACAAAACTTGACTCTGTTGCTTCTGACAAACTCAGCTCTACTACATCTATATTTGTGTTCTTGAGTAGCTTTCCCGGTACTTTCATACGTATCTACATTGTACTTGTTTGCACATAATGTTGGATGCTCTATCTACTTGTCTACACTAGAACTGCTATAACATTCTGTCTGTCCAGAAGAATACAAGATGTTAAGACGGGATACTAAAATTTTAGGGGAATTCATTGGTTACATGATTTAGTGTTTTGTGAAAAGTATATTGTAGCATTAGGAGCATGAGATGAGCCGCAAATCCCCCGCTACCCTTCACACAGCAAATGAGTTGAATTATATTGATTGCCTGCAGCCAACACTAGGTGGAGCTTAGGAGCTGGCTGTAGACTATTATTGATTTCAATGTATGAATCGTATGCAGTAAGGTCCCCCTAGTGGTGACTGCAGTAATTAGCCAGAATGGTATAATTTATATCTATGCAGGGGGATTTAAAATATTATCAAAATAAATATAAAGATATTTTAACAAATTAATTAACACTGAATTTTGGACCTATTTATATACGACAAATAAAAATGCTTTTAAGAGTTAACATTCGCTAACGCTTTTATTCAAAATTAAAAAGAAATAGTAATTTTCTGAGCTGGTTCACTTCTAACACTATAATTTCCACAAATCTTAGTTTAGAACAGAGGTCGTCAGATCGAGGAACATTAGGACTGAAAGCTTTGTTTGCATGAAATTTGCCTTGCAGAGCTGCCTTGAGGTACCTTTTACTTGGCTGAGAAACCCCATGGGGAGGTTTATATGCCCACGTCCCACCCACTGGGTCATTGTAGCACTCTAAAACTGGTGGTTTGGCTCTCTGTAAGGGTTGAGAGATGCTGCAAAGTGCGGTTTTACCTTTTAGAGGAAATTTAGATGGGAGCCATGTAATACCACATTTCCCCTCTAGTTGTTGATGATCACCAGAGGTTTCAGCTGCCGACCCCACGATGATCAACTGATTGCAAGCAGGTTCTTGTGTCGAGAAAGTGGATACTCATCAACAATGATCATCTATTCCTTAAAGGGTTACTTATGTCCTTTTTACCACATATCCCACCTCCGAGACCCTCAACTAACAGGAGAACTTGGGTCCGGTGGCATAGGCCACAGCTTCTGGCTGCCACAGTCTTCATTCAGCTCAATGGGGAGCGCAAAGTCTATGGGAGCTATAGAAAGAGCCAAGCGCTATTTGCTTACGAGGCCACCTCATGATTGCTTAGGATGGGAATACCCCTTTAACCTTAAATGTCAGCGAGAATCATTGCAGAGCAAATATTGATACTGATCTCCGTCCTCCTTATAACAGACTCCTATAGAAGCCGCCATATAGAAAGGGGGCTTGGCGTCAACTGTGGGACTGATGTCGATGCGGCGGAGATAAAGGGGGATTTATGAGACTCAGAAAGTGCAGCCCGGGTATTAGCAATGTAATTATTATTTGTATATAAATCCAATATTTTCTTCACAGCTTCTAAGTCCCCAGATCTGGTGTAAAGGACAGGGCACAAAGGCCCAGGACATGTTTTCTAAGTCTGTCATTTTGCGGCTGGGGATTCAAGCTTCTCCTGGACTGAAATACTAAAGTTAATTGTAGTTCCGAGCTGGAAACCAGAGCCAGATTATGAGACTTTCTGGATTATCGGATGCTGGAATAAATACATTTCAATGTATTTTTTTTGTGTTCAAGTCTATGCTTATTTGGATACTGCATATTATGGGGGCACTATATGATGCGTTCATGTGGGCTGTATACGGCAATATCATCATGGCCCAATATTTTGTGGTCTGTATGGACAATACTATGTGGACCCTTATTTGTCAGCATTTGGGAGTGAAAGTTTGGGCAAAAATGCCTATTCCTCATCTGCGTTGTAAGCTCTGGTAGGGGTCTCTGTCGCAGATCCGGCCAAGAATACCGGAAACAATTAAAAAATAATATCTGTGGTTTTATATTGTTTCCGGTAAAACCACAGACATGCCGATGAAAACCCTACGGAACCTATTAAAGTCAATGGGTTCCGTTGGCAGTTGGCGGTGCCGGAGGTACAACGGAACGGTCGTTTTCGATTTTCCCTTGTTCTGTTCTTCTGACAGAGCCGAACAACGGAAAGACCCGACGCAGGTGTGAACCCAGCCGAATAATGTATGTATGTTTTATAGTCTATAGGGCTGGCACCATTATGATGAAAACTTTGGGTCTTCTTATTTTAGACTTGTGCATGATCAGTACCAATGTTTTCATGCAGCGCTGGAGCTGCCACACAACTACTAATTGGCAGATTTTCCATGCCCGATCAGATCTGTCAGTGCCGAGGGTGTTCTAAAACGGTGGTCACACAGCATTACAATGCAGCCGCTGAGCAGCGATGCCATCTAGGGACAAGAACCCAAGAAAAGTTTATGTTTTTTGCCTTTTCCATCACCCATACCTTTCCCTGGTACATCCTACACAAGTTCTCGCCACCCAACGGAAAAAGTACTGGGCACCCTTTCTCTAAGAGCCCATAGCAGCCGTATGTATGGTCTTCCTCTATACTATATAGAGTATAGTGTATAGTATAGTATGTACGTGAATCTGGTTAGGTGACGGCTTTTGGCAGTGGTCTCCAACCTGTGGCTATTGTAAAAGTACAACTCCCAGTCAAAACATGCTGGGGGTTGTAGTTTGGCAACAGCTGGAAAACTACTGGTTAGAGACCATCGTTTTACAGGATCGGGTTCTCTTAATAAAAGTTGCATTATGTTACAGGACTACAATGCAAACGGTGGTTTGTTTTTGATTGTGGGACTATAAGTCTCAGCATGCTCTGCCAGACTACCTACTGCTTGTTAGTAGTATTCAGCCCTCATTATTTCACAACGTAACTGGTTATTATTAGGAAACGACAAGTCTGTGCGGAGCAGTGATTAATTGGTGCACTATTGATTCATTAATTACTGCGCCATTTAATGAACATCCAGTTTCCTCACGTCCTAAAATGTAATAATACCTTTCACTAAATCACATGGCGCACTATAAACAAACCATAAACAGTCGGATAAACAGCCGCGTACACGTCTACCAACGGAGAGGCCTTATTTTTAGATCTTCGGGTTCATTGAACTCTCAGCAAAAACGAAGAATCCATTAAATATTTAGAGTAGGAACCAAAAAAACTTAAATTATATTCGACGTCGCACAAATCTGTAATCAATCCGATCCGAAGATGGAGCATCTACATTGAAAGGGGTTATCCGGGTTGTTAAAATTTTTTACTAACGTGTGCAAATCTTTAGTTGTATAAAAACAACCAGTCTTCACCGATTTAGCTGCCGTATATAAACAAACGCAGGGAGGATCACCGGAGCGTCAGCGCTGGATCGCCGAGGGGGGACTGTTTTTTTAGGTAAGCCATTTCGTAAAAAATGTAACAACCCGGCTAAACCATTTTAAAGAGGTCTTCTGCATTAAAGGGAAAACGGGGCTGATGAAGTCCCACTCTTAAGCCCCTTTTACACCGGCCGATAATCGGCCGGTGCAGCGAGCGCCGATCAATGAGACATAGTTGATCGGCGCTCGTTTGTTCCTGTCACATGTAGCTATGTATGGGGACGAGCGCTCCTTACTCTGATCGCTCGTCCCCATGCATTATTATCATGTCGGCAGCGCGTCTCCATGTTTACACCGGTAGATTTGCTCCCGACAACGATAATATTTCACTTTTCTAAAACGATATGACCAGCAGATGATCCAGCGTTTGCTCGTTCATCTGCTGATCGCTGCGTCGTTTACACAGGGCAATTATCACCAACGGACGTTCTATGAACTCTCATCTGCCCGATAATTGCCCGGTGTAAAACCCCCTATATCTAGAGTGGAGCTTAGTATGGCTCAGATGAACCAAGACTCTAGATCGGGTCCTCGCGCTAATGCTTAGTTTTTCCCATTATGGAACTAAAGAAAATATCAGCAAAGGTTAAAAATATGCGCCAATTTTGAAAAGGCATGGCAAAAAGTGACAAAACCGGCACACAGGACTAGTGCTCCACAGCAACATTTGGTCACCTGCGAGTTGTTGTAAAATTTCAGCAAATTTCACAACCTCAATGTTTCCCTATGGGGGAAAAAGTTTTATGACACCTGAATGTCATCTGCAATTTTTACATCATGTGCGTAGAAATATATGGTTGAGCGCCAAACTTGTACACAGGTTGCGTGTGATATTGCAATTCAGCCACATTCCCTTCAATAGAGCCGAGCTGACGGGTGTTTTTGGAAGAAGGCAGCCATGTTTTTTTTAATCCGGTACAACACCATTTTACGATGAAGCAATCAGCTTGACGCAGGGAGACTCATCGTCTAATGGGGTTGTCCAAATAAGACTCTCTCTTTAATGACGTCCAACAAAGAAATGATGCGCGAAGATGACCAAACGTCTCTTCAATTATCAGCAACAATGCCCGTCTTTGGTTGACCCTTAGGGTATGCTCACACGTGCACGTCCGTTACGGCCGAAATTACGGGGCTGTTTTCAGGAGAAAACAGCCCCGTCATTTCAGCCGTAACGGCATGTGCAGGCGCTCGAACGTAATTCCAGGCGTAAAACACCCGAATTACGCCCGGAATTTGGCCGTGTGAACATACCCTTAGGGTATGTTCACACGCTTAGCAAAAAAACGTCTGAAAATACAGAGCTGGTTTCAGAGAAAATGAAACTTCTTATTAAGGGTATGTTCACACGCAGTGAGCAAAAACGTCTCAAAATACTGAGCTGTTTTCAAGGGAAAACAGCTCCTGATTTTCAGACGTTTTTTAAGCCACAAGCGTTTACGGCCCAACAAATGGCCGAAAATAGGCCATGTGAAAATACCCTTATTTGGAGCTTCTTTTCAGGCGTTTTTTTAGGTGTTTTTCATAGTGTTTAATGTAAAATCAGCTAAAAAAAACGCCTCAAGAAGTGACATACTACTTCTTTTAAAACAGAGGCGTAAAAAGACGCCCCGTATGAACTAAATGCTGTTTTTCCCATTGATTTCAATGGGCAGATGTTTGTAGGCGTTCAGCTTCCATTTTTTTCAGGCGTTTTTCGAGGCGCAAACGCCCCAAACTACGCCTGAAAACACTGCGTGTGAACATACCCTAAGAATTATTCTGGGCTGTAAGTGATGTCCACAAAGCTACCATAAAGTGTCCATTTCTTCCTCCCGATCCTCTAGCTGTAAAACTACAACTTCCAGTATGCCCCGACAGGCTTAGGCTCTCAGGGCATCCTGGGTGTTGTAGTTTCACAACAGCTGGAGCACTACTGCTCTGATTATTCCTACTCTGTCTCAGTTATTACTTGTAGGGCAAAGACAAAGAGCAGGCACCGAAGAAAAATACCTCTGTGCAAAAGGGACACGAGTCCCAGAAATGAATGATATAAGTAAAAAGGAGAAACTTGTCCACAGTGTTTGTCGATTTACAAGATTTTCTGAAGCTCCTGAAACAAAAGCGTTTTGTAAAAATCTTGGGGAGAAAACAGGGGTTAATTGCCTCCTTATCTCCGTCTTGGTCTGGCAGTCTACTGGTGGGATGACGCAAAGGGAGCGTACCTAAGGTGCAGGCAAACGATTAATGGTCTCGTATGCAGACAGAGCAGTGGAGGAGGGCTCCTGCTGCAGCCAGTTGCCTTACAGCCAGAAAGAGTGGGAAATAACGGATACCCTTGGACACATATAGAAAAATATATTTCTCAGTTCTTAGACATTTATAAGATTTTTTTCTATATTTAGTGTTGTACGCATTGCAGGTTTTCAGCCTCTGAAGCCCCCAGGATCTTACGTCCCTCGTAGCTCCCCTGTTTATATTTGGGCTGACAGTACTGTGTAATTCTTCAAACTCCTCTCTTAATCCAACAGCAGCAGTCACTCAGTAATAATTAGGGAAAAAAATGATGTTTTCCGTTGCAACCCTCTTTCAGACATCATTAAGTGTTACCCTTGTGACTGAATGTTCCTACCAAAGACTCACATACCAGAGCCAAATTCATAGGAAGCCAATTAAAGTTTCAGTATGTTTTTGGAGCACAGGAAAAATCTAAGGTCTCGCGTACGTATAAGAAATCAACTCATCAACATTTGATGTACCCAAAATATTGCCCTCAGAAAACGGTAAAAGTGAACATAGCCTGAGAAAGTCACAAGGGAGAAATTGTAATGCTGGGGCATAACTGGTGGTGGTGGGGTCTTGTGAAGCATATGCCCTGTGTGCTGGGTGTCGTTGGGGGAGCCAACAAGTCATTCTGCATTGGCCACAATTTTTAGATTAAGGCTCACACGGGACGGATAGGCAGTGTAAAAGCACGCAGCGTATCCGCCCTGTGCGCCGCAGGGAATTCCGGGCGAAAAACCGCACTAAACTGTGGTGCAGTTTTTTGCCCACAATGTCCGCTGCAGAAAACTGCAACGCGTTTCATCCCAGGAGACCGCTGCAGAAGTCACATGGGATGAAACGTCATCCCAGGAGGCCGGCCTGGAGGAAGAAACACGGACTCCTGGGTATAAGAATAAAGTTGCAATTTTTTCGGCACATTCACTGCGAACCTGCCGCAAAAAATGCTACAGCTGCTATTTGTTGCGGGTTTTACCTCCTCATTGAATTCAAAACCCGCAACAAATAAGCAGCGTTTACGTAAATACAATGGACATGCTGCAGAATAAAATTCCGCACCGCAGTTCAATTTCTGAGTGTTTTCTCCGCTCAGTATTTACGCAGCGTGTGGATGAGATTTGTTTTATCTCATCCACTGCCACTGTATTTGCTGCAGATTTTCCGCAACAGAAATTCAGTTGCGAAAAATCTGCAGTATTTACGAAACGTGTGAACTGACCCATGGGATAAAGGCAGCAAATTGAATCTTTGCCTGGGGTGCCGATAAGACTAGCCACAATTCTGTCTGTCTTCTTTTTGACCATTTAGTGCAGTGGTCTCAAACCTGTGGCTCTCCAGATGTTACCACATGTGCAAGCACAGGGGCCCAGTGGGTAAGGGGCGCCCATTGCCCCCTTTAAAGCAGCTTCCAACTGCATGGAATACATTTTATGGCTCAGAATTACTGGAGAATTGTTAGAGACCTTATAGAAGGTGCTCTATGCCGAGCGATTCAAGATTTAGGGGCCCATATACTCTTGCACAGGGAACCACTGCTCTCTGTGTCCACCCCAGCCTCCCAGCATGCCCGGACACCAGTGCATAGTTCGCTACCATCCAAAAGTTTGTTCTGTATCCATCAGGAGTGCACCCAGATATGTGACCTGGAGATGTCACGCTAGAGATTGTGGCACGGACATTTCTTATTTTACTGTGCCGCTTTATGAAGCTGACAACACCTCTAAAGCTACTCAGTATAAAAGGTGAATTTATAGCTAATATTCCTAGTACATGCAGGTGGTTTAAAGGAGTTGTACAGGATTAGAAAAACATGGCTGCTTTCCTCCAGAAACAGTGCCACATATGTCCAAGGGCTTAGTCTGGTATTGCAGCCCAGCTTCATTGAAGTAAATGGGGTTGAGCTGCAATACCACACACAACCTGTAGACAGGTGTGGCACTGTTTCTTTTTCTAATCCTGTACATCCATTTAAATGGTTAATACTGAATGTTTCTAGTGGTCTGGGATGGCTTAGGGGTTAATTACAATATTCTTTCTGGTTGGTTTGGGGGGGGGGGGGGTTATAGATAAACTCCACTAGCTCGACACCCCTCCTGAGTCCTGCACCTACTGCTCTACAGCCTTGGCTTCTACGTCATATTCTCCCTCTCTTCTTATAAGGTCAATTAGCCTCTTCTGTCTTCCTCAGGTTCCCCGCCGGCCACGCCAAGGAGTAGAGATAAGTAACCACAGGTCAAGGGACTACCCAATACCACCTTGGCCCATAGTCTGAAGTCCTGCATGCAGGTGACCTTGCAAAGTGCAGGCAGTGTAGTAGGGATCTTTTACTTAGATTAATTTAGGGGACAGAGTAGGGATTCTTGGGATGGTGGACCCATTGGAACTCTCCCACCAATATTAGTAATCCTCAACATCTCTCCGCAAGTTAGCATATCCTGATAGGGATACATGGGTATAATAAGTGTAATAATATAATATTGGAAATCACATAGAGGAGAACCTGCAATCCAGTGGAAGTAGTACATAAAGAGATGAGTGACTGATAATTACATAATGTTTTTAGGAAAGTCGTTAAATTGAGTCGACCTCAACGTTGGTCTCGCAAGATGAGATAATGAAGATGTAACAGCTATAATGATATAGGCGATTGTGAGATCTTTAGTCGGGATGTAACAGCTTTGACAAGTCGTCTTTGAGTGAAGATCATCATTAGTGTTGCTGGGACTAAAGTACACTTGATGTGTTTTGATTCGATTTCAGAAAAATCGACCGTCGTTCATGGGAAATTCTTTATAGAGTACAATATTGTGTTTAAGCAGAATCCCTGTAAAACAGGAGATATCAGGGAGCGCGACAAAAAGCAGAGAAAAAGTTGTGGCTATGATTAGACAAAAAGAAGGATGAAGATTGAAATATACTAATAATATACCATTATAATAATGAAGCAAAGCGTAAGCGTCCCTCCTTCTAAATAGTAGAATTTCCATGTGCAAGTGTATCTTGGGACTCTTATTTTGTACATTTAAGCTGCAGTTTGCTCTCCAGAGCTGCTCTTCGTTCTCTAACTGAAAACAGGAAGTTACAACTGTAGTCAGCCATTTTATAGTCATGAAGCCATGACTCCTGTGTCACCTACCTGCATTTGTGTATACATAAACTTTTTGACTGTCAGTCCTGTGTACATTACTTCCATCAGGTTGTAGCTATAGGCACGCCTCCCAACCGTACCGGATTCAGTGGGAAAGTCCCAGATTCTAGGCGGTATTCCGCTGTCTCGGGCGGCCAGGGGTATGTCCCGCTGCCAACGGTACCTGCAACCTCAGGATGCAGATACAGTTCAACCCAATTCTGAAGCAGGGAATCATCAGCTCCCTGCTTCAGAATTAGTTTAGAGGGAGCTCCTCCGTTCGCAGAAGACTCCCCAGGCACAGCGCTACTTTAAGCCTTTGACGTCACTGTCCGAATATGAAAAATTACATTAGTGGCTACTCCCTGAGCGGAATCTCCATTGCCGATGATCTGGCCAGGGATTCCGCTTCTAGAAGAGACACCTGGGGTCACTTTCCATATATGGACATTGAGGTCAGGGGCTCCACCTGGAGCAGAATCCCTGGCCTGAGTCGGCAACGGGGATTCCACTCAAGGAGTAGCCACTGACGTCATTGTCCACATATGGACAGTGACATCAGGGCTTTCCTCTAGGAACGGAATCCCTGGCCTACGCTCTGGCTGGGATTCCGCTCCTAAAGGGAGTCCGAATGGCACTATATACAGGTGGGGAGGGGTGGTGCTATCTTCAAGGGGGTTGTGGCGCTATCTACATGGGCACTGTGTCACTATCTACAAGGGCACAGGCACTAGGGGCAGCTAAGGAGGCATTATACTGTATAAGGGCAGCTACGGGGGCATTATGCTGTATGGGGCAGCTATGAGGCATTATTCGGTATGGGGCAGCTATGAGGGAATTATACTGTATGGGGGCATCTGTATGGGCATTATACTGTATGGGGCAGCTATGGTGGCATTATGCTGCATGGGGAAGCTATGGGGCATTGTTTGGGCATTATACTGCATGGGGGCATCTCTATGGGAGAAAGTCCTTGTTACCCATAGCAACCAATCACAGCACAACTTTCATTTTTCCCTCTGATTGGTTGCTATGGACAACAGGGACCGTTTTACTGTAAGGACACGTTCACACTGCATATGTGAGGCTCATTTCAAGAGAAAAACAGCTTCTGAATCCATGCTATTTTTGAGCAGATTTTCAAAACTTTTTTGATTGTGTTTTTCTAGTGTATTTTTGAAGTATTTTGAGGCGTATTTTAGAAGCGTTTTTTGTAGTGTCAATGGAAAAATCAACTTGTAAAACGCCTCAAGAAGTGACGTCACTTTTTTTTATTCAGCAGCGTAACTTATGCCTCATATGAACTGCACGTTGTATTTCCCATTAAAATCAGTGGGAAACTGCAGGCGTATTTCAAGCGTATTTTGGCACGTAATACGAGCGTGTTACGCTCCGAAACACCCCTGAAAATCAGCCGCGTGAACATATCCTTCGACAGTTCTGCCAAAATATGCCCCATTGTAAAAGCTACAGCCTTTTGAATGTGGTTGTCAGGCAGTATGTCCCTAGCAACCAGTATGACCTGGCGTAGTCTGCCCAAATGTTTTGGCGTAGAACACGTTGAATGTCTTTTATACATTTAATGCACTTAGGGTAAATTCACATTGGGTGGTAAATGGGTCGGCAGAGAGCGGCACCATTACCACATCTTTGTAGCATATTACAGCTGCAGGTTCGTACTTCTAGTAGCCAATATGGCGCAAAAATTTTGCTAATTGGGTCGCTGAAAGAATATAGTGGACACCTAGTTATAAGTCCGCTGAATTCATGAGTGGAGCGCTCCCCTCACCTTAAGCCTTATTCACACGCTCGTGTAAATCCGGCCTGAGTCCGCTATATTCCTCCATTGATCTTATTACTAAATCTTTGCGCCATTTCAGCTAGAAGAAGTACGGCCCTGTAGCTGTAATATGCTGCCCTTACATAGGGCTGCATGTTAAATTGACAGATCCGCTTTAAAATATTGATGCGTTACACAGATGTAGCAGAGCTGAATTTGTCACAGAATTTTTACACATACTCCTAGTTGGGCCAAACGACAAACATCTAAATCTGGGATTTTCTGATTGACAGCTGAAGTCCAGAAAAACACATTAAGTTGCAGCTGTCACTCCAACAATTGAAAAATTTCACGACATCGGTCTGCGGATTTCGTCGTGACTCTGCCGCGTTTCTGGACGTGCAGATTTTATTGTAGTTTTCACCCCTCTCTTTGAAAAGAGTAAAATTCACAACACAAATCGACATAAAAATCCGTGTGAAGGAGGCCTTAAAGTGTGCGTATAGTCCCAGCCATAGGATAAGCTAAAGCACTTTAAGGCCTCATTCACACAGTATAATTTTTAGGGGGTGAAAAAGCCCTTATAATAGTTTTAGCAATTTCTTAGCTATAACTATTAGTGCTTTTTAAAGATTATGTGTAGTATTTTTTTCCTCAGAAATAGAGCCAGTCATGGTGTGTGTGTCTGGTGTTGCAATCTCCATTCAAGTAAATGCGGCAGAGCTGCAATACCAGACACTGCCTATGGACAAGAGTGGCACTGTTTTAGGATTTTTTTTCTCAAAGTAATTAAAGGTCAGCTATTAGGCACGGCTACACGGCAAATCATGGTCAAATTGACTCCATAAGGTAACACGGAGGCCGTGGGACCTTGCATCATACCGCCCATAGATGATGCCAGGATACATCTGCATTCATATTTTGCATGTCCCTATATTGCTTGGTTGATCTGCCATTCAGGAGCTTAGCAAAAATAAGTGATAACCCCTATAGGCTGACATTTTCTGGAAAACTACCGAGAAAATAATCCTAAATTCTATGCGTTATATTTAATTACGTACAATACAATTATGTACAAGTAGATGCTCGGCGGTGCAGGGACCGACCTTCCTGCCATGCCGTGCCGGAGCCTCATTTGTGTCCATGGGAATAGCTGCGGGGAGTTTGTCGGCGCTCCCTGTGTGCGTGGCCGGCATCCAGGTTCTCCGAATTTCCACCCACAACCTAAAAATCCCACTGTTAGGTTAATTGGCTTCCAATGAAATTACCTGTGAGTGATCATTTGCGTTTTGGGGCTTTGCAGACGGCAAACTAAACCTGATGTAAATGATTAATCATCGCCTTTAAATGAAAAAAATTTTTAAAAAAATTTGAATTTCAATATTAAACCAATCATCCCTGTTACATAAAATCAAATATCTTAAATTCTGTAAAACCAACAACATAGTCATTAAAATATCCGATTGATATCAGAGCGCCGTCACCTGCAGGGAAGCTGAAAAAAAGCGCCTGCCTAAGCAAATTTTTCTATGAAGATGTAATGGAGGACGAGAAAGGAATTGCAGATCGGATAAGCCGAGCTTGAAAGAGAGATAAGGCCTCCATTGTGCACACGTGCTGCTGCTCCGTCCATTGCTCCCTTTTTTTTCTATGCATTAAATGCGGAGGAGGACTGATATATAGAGGTCATCGAAAACGGAGACTTCCATAGATCGTCATATAAGGTCAGGGCTGCATGACGGTATGTATCGCCCACGATGGGCTGTGCTGCGTTCTCATGCGCCGTGTTGGAATTTTTGCAAGGATGACGTCACACGTACACATGTGATGTCATAAGTTCCCACAGGCTAATATAGCATGCAATATTATGTTTTAAAATGCAGTGGAGCAATGGCGTAAAGGCTGGGACTCTGTGACGCTATATCGCATGCAATGTAACGCCATGCGATTTCATATGAAGTGGCAGTGAAAATTGCATGCGATATGTCCATCTCTGAAAATCGCATGTGTTAAATTGCAACGCCATTTTACATGCAAATTCACACAATTTAGTTGAGGAGTCTTCTTTTTGAGTGATAAAAAAAATAATAATCACGTCCTATGAGACTATGGAACAAACCGTCACCAGTGTGTCTCAACATTAGTCCTCACGTACCTTTAAGGGTACGTGAGGGTTCGCCCCCCCCCCGAAAAACAGCTCAAAATGCGTGGGGCTGAACGCTTCCAAGCATCTGCCCATTGATTTCAATGGGAAAAATGGTGTTCCGTTCCCACGGGGCGATTTTTACGCGGCCGTTTTTAAAAGAGGAGATCATGCAACTACTCTGGGGCCAAAAAATTGCAACTTGTGAAAGAAAATAGTGAAGGGGAAAAAAGATGGATGAAAAAAAGACTGCAACGAAACCAAGACAGCTGCAGGCTTTCAGGACATGCTGGGAGTTGTAGTTTTGCAACAACTAGGGCTTGTCCACACGTGGCGGAATTGCTGCGTATTTTCTGTCCAGAATTGCGGACGGAAAGTACGCAGCAGAATATAGTAGCAGCAAAGTGGGTGAGATTTAACATAAGTTATCCACACGCTGCGGAAAAATTCAGTCCAGAAATTCACCTGAGGTGCGTAATTTTAGTTCCGCAGCACTGTGGAATTTCTTACAGGGGGTGGAAATGACATCACACAAAAATAAATATCCCCATCACAGATGAAATAGTGCGGACTTTCCGCAGCACTTTGTCTGCTCGTTGATGCATAAGTTTTGCTGAAATTTTCCGCAGCAATTCCGTTATGTGTGGACAAGCCCCTAGAGAGCCACAGGTTGGATATCACTGCCTTAGCCCCCACGCACATGACCGTAATTTTTTTCCGCAATTACAGATCCGTAATCGCGGATAAAGATACTCATCCATTAATTTCTATGGCCCACGGACACCTTCCCGTATATTTACGGGTAAGTGTCCGGGCCGTAGAAATGACCCGTAAAAATAGGACATGTCCTATTTTTTGAATTAGCGGATCGTGCTCCTATACTTTATAATGGGAGCACGGCCCGAAAATGTGGGTGACAGTCTGCGGCCATCCGTGCCCATAATCACGGACCGCGCACAGGGCTAAGGCCATGTGCATGAGGCCTTAGCTCAGGATCACCCACACAGTTTTGATGCAGTTTTTGGGTCCGTTTTTTGAGCCAAAGGCAGAAGTGGATCCAAAAGTAAGGAAATAAATCTAAATAGAAAAGACTGATGCGCCTCTTTTCTTTTGTGTCCACTTCTGTGTTTGGCTAAAAAAAAAACTGCCACAAAAACGGCATCTAAATTGCGTGTGTGATCTTAGTCTTATTGGGGTCAGATATTTGGGGCACAGTTAGGGTGCATTTAGATGAGACGGTTTTACCATGAGTTGGCAACTATTGTAATGCGATTTTTCACCTGTACAGTTTTATACAGGTGAAACACATTATTTTGCAGCAAATCGTTGTAAAACCGTGTGGGTTTTTGTGGCGATTTTTTTTTTATTTTATCCAGTTTTTTACCACGTGGCATCAAAAGGTCTCATTTAAATGCACCCTTGAATATCCATGTCCAGTTTTTCCCCAGTGGGCAGGAAGTGCAGCAGATGTGCCTGGTACCAGGGATGATCCCTAAAGTTCCATTCAGACATTGCAGTTGAGGTGCAGTTTTTTCCGCGGCAAAATCTGCAACATTAGAGTTTGCTTGCGGAAAAAAAATCTGTATACTTTCCGTGGCAGAAATTGACATGCTGCGGACTTAAAAATCTGCACCGCAGGCCAATTTCTGCGCAGAAAATGTCCACAGCCTATGGTTGAGATTTGTTCGAATCTCATCGACTTCACTGTATTCCGCTGAAGATTCTCCATTCGTAAATCTGAATGGAAGATCCGCACCAAGTCCTTTGCATGTGAACCCAGCCAATTACTTCTTATTTTTGCATTTCCTTCTAATTTCGGCTGTTATATGTGAATGAGGCCATAGTGGTCAACGAAGTAGCTGCGTGAGCTGCGGACAAAGCAGAAAGAACGACGACCCTTAAATGTAACAACGCACTTGTCATAATGTCACCTGCAAAATAATCCGTTCATCCTCGGACTAATCGTCATCAATTTGATTAGTCGCTATGGATTCATGAAAATTTGTCCTTTTTATCGCATAAACACGTTGGATTCACAAACCTAACAAAATTATTTCTGTTACCGTGGAGTTAACAGACTGCTTTCTGGCGCTGCTGCGTTATTCCAATTCCATAACATACAAATGCAATATATATTGAGTCTCTACATTATTGCTCGTCCCGGTGTGTAGATCTATGTTATTTATACAAATTTCTGTTTTGCTCCGGACCCTGCGACAAGCTATCCCTACAGAGACCCAGACACCAGCGGCTAAAAAATAAACCCCAAAAACGGCAGAGCAGGGAAAATAAAAAGTAATAGGTTATTATGGAACAGAGATAAAATACATAATGTGCGGAATCTTCCTAATAACATCACATCTGAGCTGGCGTTTATTGAGATACCTTGGGGTGCTGTAGTACCGCTAGACTTGGCTGCTCGCAGGAAACTAATTTGCTAGAGTGGATACCGTGAGCGCTGACCAGAGGTGGGAATTCTCCGGCAAGCTTCAAGGGCAGTAAGGTTGTGTTTGGGATGGTGCGTTGGGTAAGCAATGTGGCTGGAGGAAGCTATGGACTCAAGTGTTAAAGCAGAGCAAGAGATGTGATGTATTAGAGGCAGATGAAGGGCGACATGGCTAATACGGAAGGAAAAGGTTTCTACTTTTGGAAATATAAACAGTCGCTGAAAACTCAATCTGTTCCCCACACCGTGGCTGACATAGCAGCCTGATTTATTTACCTGCAAATAAGAATTCGATGTCTTCGGGAATGTGCACCAGGAATGAGCCCATGTAACCTATTACCGAAGCGTCTTGTACGGATTTAATGAAAAGTGAGAACAAGCTATTGAATTCCATGGCCAGATAGGGTTAACCGTATTACGAGCAGGTGCCATCGCATTCGATTATGAGAAGGCGCTCCAAAAATTGATGGAGGATCCACTGTTTATTCATTACCCATTGTGTATATAGCCCCGATATATTCTGAGTAGAATGTGCTCAACCATATCAGCCCATAGCCCTAGTAGGATTCACCATCTAATTTCTCTACCACAGGACCACTATACACACTACCGCTACGTTTCTTGGGATGCAGAGTCATCTACCAGTTTGTAGGACGAAACTTGTGCAAGCAAAGGATATACACCGCGTTTCAAATTATTATGCAAATGTTATTTTTCGCTGATTTTCCTAAATAGTCGATGCAAATGACAGTCGGTATAATCTTCCAGCCATCAACCGTTGCCGTATAATGCGAATTTTATTGAACAAATCTCCTAATGATAACAGATTTTTTTTTAGAAGCAAAAAACTCAAAATGCACTGTTTCAAATTATTATGCACAACAGAGATCAAAACATTTTAAAGGTTGTAAAGAGAACTAAAATGGTAATTTGTTGAATTTGCAGCATCAGGAGGTCATATTTACAGAAATCAAAAGCTCTTTCAATCAAAAAAAACTTAACAGGCCAAGTTACATGTTAACATAGGACCCCTTCTCTGATATCACCTTCACAGTTCTTGCATCCATTGAATTTGTGAGTATTTGGACAGATTCTGCTTGAATATCTTTGCAGGATGTCAGAATAGCCTCCCAGAGCTTCTGTTTTGATGTGAACTGCCTCCCACCCTCATAGATATTTTGCTTGAGGATGCTCCAAAGGTTCTCAATAGGGTTGAGGTCAGGGGAACATGGGGGCCACACCATGAGTTTCTCTCCTTTTATGCCCATAGCAGCCAATGACACAGTGGTATCCTTTGCAGCATGAGATGGTGCATTGTCATGCATGAAGATAATTTTGCTATGGAAGGCACGGTTCTTCTTTTTGTACCATGGAAGAAAGTGGTCAGTCATAAACCCTACGTACTTTGCAGAGGTCATTTTCACACCATCAGGGACCCTAAAGGGGCCTACCAGCTCTCTCCCCATGATTCCAGCCAAAAACATGACCGCCACCTCCTTGCTGACGTCGCAGCCTTGTTGGGACATGGTGACCATTCACCAACCATCCACTACTCCATCCATCTGGACCATCCAGGGTTGCACGGCACTCATCAGTAAACAACACGGTTTGAAAATTAGTCTTCATGTATTTCTGAGCCCACTGCAACCGTTTCTGCTGGTGAGCATTGTTTAGGGGTGGCCGAATAATAGCTTGATGCACACTTGCAAACCTCTGGAGGATCCTACACCTTGAGGTTCGCGGGACTCCAGAGGCACCAGCGGCTTCAAATACCTGTTTGCTGCTTTGCAATGGCATTTTAGCAGCTGCTCTCCTAATCCTATTAATTTGTCTGGCAGAAACCTTCCTCATTATGCCTTTATCTGAACGAACCCGTCTGTGCTCTGAATCAGCCACAAATCTTTTCACAGTATGATGATCACGCTTAAGATTTCTTGAAATATCCAATGTTTTCATACCTTGTCCAAGGTATTGCACTATTTCACACTTTTCGGCAGCAGAGAGATCCTTTTTATTTCCCATATTGCTTGAAACCTGTGGCCTGCTTAATAATGTGGAACGTCCTTCTTAAGTAATTTTCCTTTGATTGGGCACACCTGGCAAACTAATTATCACAGGTGTCTGAGATTGATTACAATGATCCAAAGAGCCCTAAGCCACAATACCATCCATGAGTTTAATTGAAAAACAAATAATTAAATGTTTATGACACTTAAATCCAATGTGCATAATAATTTGGGACACGGTGTAAAATCTCCTTGAAGATGTTGCAATGGTCAAATTATAACATATCCAGAGTTGCAATGCAAAAATACTAACCACTGAGCCACCGTGGGATACATCATAAATATCTGATAGGTGGGTGTCCCAACCCTAGTGACCCCCATTCAGCAATCTAAGGTGGCCGAATTGGAGTCAGTCCAAAGTGTCACATACTTGACCTGCCCTCCTCTACTTCACCCTTTCTTGGCCACTGCTGGCCACTAAATGCCAGTTGCACATGACCTAGTGCCGCTCCGGCCGGTTTTCACGGCATCCGAGTGGCACCCAATAATTTTCACGGACCCATTCCCTTTAGTGGTTGAATCGGGTCCGTGTAAACGGACCCGACTCTCCAATCCATGGAAAGATAGGACATTTCCTATCTTTCCACGGATAACGGGCTGGACTCGGGTGGTACACACGGTCATGTGCATTAGGCCTTAGATTGGGATCAGGGGACCTCCATTCTTCCGATTGGTGGAATCGCCACGAATCAGTCACAAATGTCTATAGTTGGAATGCCCCTTTAGAATTTCAGTATGTC
Source organism: Rhinoderma darwinii (assembly GCF_050947455.1). Classification (NCBI taxonomy): domain Eukaryota; kingdom Metazoa; phylum Chordata; class Amphibia; order Anura; family Rhinodermatidae; genus Rhinoderma; species Rhinoderma darwinii. The sequence continues at coordinate 93,265,931 of NC_134696.1, read as the reverse complement.
ATAATTCCAAAAAGTTGTAAATATTAGGCTGGGGTTTATGACTAGAAGGGTTTAACAAATCTGATAGGAACACTCCGATAAAACTATAAGGAATCTAGTTGTGGCACAATAGTTATTGTCAGTCTTCAGTGCAAAATCGTGACTTCACCTCATGGTGCTGCCAAATAGTTAGACAAGTCAAGAATAACTAAATATCGTTTGTGGATTATTTATAGAGGGAGACTTCACAGAGAAGACACATTTGTTTAATTGAAATGGAAGGAAACAAATCATTATATGTAGGGCCAGATTAATCCCCTACATGATGTTGCATCAAAGTCAACTGCCCCTTTTGCCTAACCTTGGGTCTAGAGCGGATGCCATTCTGGGTTGGACTGGCTTACCGAAAGAACCAGAGGATTCTGGTGGGCCCAGGCTTTTACGCACTAATGGGCCTCTAATATAACAGGCTCCAAAAGTCTAGCCGACGACAACTACATTTGGAGAGGACTTTGGAGCCAATCACTTGCCACAAGGGTCTATTTGTTATATGATGATTACAAAGATTACGATGTGATTAAAAGTGGACCTGTACATGTTCTGTATAGTTGGAGGGTGGGCCTCAGAAAGATTTCCACTGGTGGGCCCAAGGAACCGCAGTCCAAAGCCTATTCCCTTTATCTGGACAGCTATAACAGAGGGTGAGCTGAGGCATCAATGTTATAGACCAGGGGTACTCAACCACTTTTAGCAAAAGTCCACTTACCCCTGTCTGTCATCAGGGTAAGGTCCGAGCTGAACACCAGTAGTAAAGATGTTGTCTTGAAAACTTTATTAAACTATTTACATCCAGATTTGTTGTTTATTAGTGGGAAAACCAGCCCTTTTACCAGTCCTTTCACCAGCCCTTTGACAGGTACAAAGAGGGTGTGTGCCTTGACCCTCAGGGGCAGATTCAGGATTTCTGGTGCCCCAAGCAAACTTATCTCTGGTGGCCCTAATCAAAGACACCTGTAGATAGTGGCACACTACCCCCTTGTAGATAGTGCCACTGTGCTCCATGAAGATAGTGCCACAGTACCCCATGATAGCACCCTGCTCCTCCATAATATTTAATTGTATCTGTGTCCTGAGGATGCATATACAACTGAATGTGGCTGTCGCCTGGGCCAAAAATCAGGGGCGTCTGCCCGGAGCTAGCGATGCGCACTGGTCCGGACAACTGGAGTCCGCGGTCCGCCAGTTGAGGAGCCCTGTGATAGGCAATAGCCTGAACTGCCAATCACTTAGACTAACCCTGCCCCATACTACTACTTATAAACATGGTTTCAGGAATTAATCAAACTTTTTTCTATAGCCGCTTTAAAATTGCGTGATATCTGTTACTGTTTTGAGGGATTAATATAACTAACATATATATTCAGCAACGATCAGCAATCTCTGCGGTTACAGTAAATGGAGGTGATATTTTTTCATGCGTGGCAGCACTTCATGTATGATTCTTTTTCACAACCTTATCCCTTTAGCCCTGAGATTTATCCTTACAGCAGCTAGGCGTTGGTGGCTGCGTCTAAAGATGTATCGAGGGCTTTGCAAGGTTTTGAAGACACAGAATGTATTTATTGAGAATGGCTGAAATCACATCGCTCTTTAGGTTACTATATTAGATATAATGTCAAAGCGCTAGAAATCCATGCAAATAATATGAATATCCTTAGAAAAGAACGATGGATTTTTTTCTTCTAAAGGCATCAAGTAATAATCTTGATTCAAGTCCGCTGATATAAACCTGGTCATACGCACTTCATACTATGGATGATTTACTAAAATCAGAAATGGCATCACGTATGGCTAGTCAACCTCATGTAGCATGACCTATGCAAGCTCAGTACCCAGTCAATCCAACAAAATGTGACTTGTGCAAGCCTTGTGCCTAATGGCAGGCCTCATAATAATAAATAGGATCATAAATGGACATGCTGTACTTAGTAGTTATCCATGCACAGGTAGAGGGAAAAATTGACCCTGCTGCAATCCTTAAAGCGTACCTAACTTTTCAGAATAAGCTGTCATCTGTGTGTACATGAGGAATGACACTATTTCTGGCCATTATATGACTTGTATTCTGCATTTTTTTTTTAGCAGTTTTCCCCGCTGCAGGCTCTATCTCTTATCTCAGTTGTTAGGTAAGGTAGAAAAAAGAACACGGCGCCGCAAATCAGGATCTGATACAATAGTGATAAAATTGGTCCGTGAGACAATTCCGCTCACCTCGGGTGATGGACACCAAGGAGGTGTCAACAGAGCTTGGGAAGCTGCAGCCAGGTCCACATCACAGCCAAACGAAGTTTGCTGTCGGTTTGTAGTAGTTTAGGAGTAGGAAAAACGGGACCACCGGCGCTGCTTAAATCTTTAGAAAATACACAACCAACGTAGTGGATTAAGTGTATAGAGTATTAATGTTGATAGGCTACGCGTTTCGACGTCGAACTGACGTCTTCCTCAGGCCAATACAGACTGTGCGGTTCCTGCCTTATTTATACATCAGGGCGAGGAAAAAAGGCCGCCAGATACAATGGGTCAAAGGTCACATGAAATAATAAAAAATAAAAAACAGAATGAAGAAACAGTATTAAAATCAAATACGAGTGTCATAATACAATAAGAAAGAACGGGATTAACAACATGTTTAAAAGCTGTTTTAAAACTCTTAGTTACACTGACAGATCGGTACCGTGTCTTCAAAGAGAGATTTTTTGAAAGACATAACTTCTATTTATGTATAGGACTGTGGGTAAATGAACGATCATATATTAAATATTTAATTATGTCTGAGTTTTGATGTGTTTTGACTAGTGTTAGCAGAAAAAACTAATAACAAATGTAGCCCAGGAACTGCTGAGTCAGAGCGTCCTTGGTTACTAGGAGTCAAAAAACTACGGAAGCCGTGGGGGACCAAAAAAGTTGCAGTGGACCGCATGTTTGGACCGCACGGAAATGATATAATGGTTAAGAGCGTCCTTAGCTACTGGTAGTCAAGAGCCCACAAACGTCACGGGGGAAAGAAGGACTTACGCTGGATCGCACAATAAACTGCATAGGGTCACGGGTCTCAGCGGCAAGAGATCTAAAAAAGGCACCTGCATCGGACCTGGTGAGTGACAGACCGTCATGATAATGGGACATTCGTTGATTTGGATTAATATGGGTCTCTTTCGTAAATATCAAAGTAGGTAGATGGTTATTTCTTAAAAACAACCTAAAAAGTTAAAAAGTTAAAGGATGGGTCTGAATTGATATCGATCAAATTGATTTTGTATGCCAATAACATATATGTTTGTAAAAGTTTATAGAAGGACCGAAAATTTTTTTTTTTTAAATAGAATAAGAGACCTTGTACATAGACAGGGGAACGGGGGTTCAAGCCCATTATTATTAGGGACTGGGGTTATTCTAATCGATATTGCTATCATGGATGCTATCATAGCAATATCGATTAGAATAACCCCAGTCCCTAATAATAATGGGCTTGAACCCCCGTTCCCCTGTCTATGTACAAGGTCTCTTATTCTATTTAAAAAAAAATTTTTTTCGGTCCTTCTATAAACTTTTACAAACATATATGTTATTGGCATACAAAATCAATTTGATCGATATCAATTCAGACCCATCCTTTAACTTTTTAACTTTTTAGGTTGTTTTTAAGAAATAACCATCTACCTACTTTGATATTTACGAAAGAGACCCATATTAATCCAAATCAACGAATGTCCCATTATCATGACGGTCTGTCACTCACCAGGTCCGATGCAGGTGCCTTTTTTAGATCTCTTGCCGCTGAGACCCGTGACCCTATGCAGTTTATTGTGCGATCCAGCGTAAGTCCTTCTTTCCCCCGTGACGTTTGTGGGCTCTTGACTACCAGTAGCTAAGGACGCTCTTAACCATTATATCATTTCCGTGCGGTCCAAACATGCGGTCCACTGCAACTTTTTTGGTCCCCCACAGCTTCCGTAGTTTTTTGACTCCTAGTAACCAAGGACGCTCTGACTCAGCAGTTCCTGGGCTACATTTGTTATTAGTTTTTTCTGCTAACACTAGTCAAAACACATCAAAACTCAGACATAATTAAATATTTAATATATGATCGTTCATTTACCCACAGTCCTATACATAAATAGAAGTTATGTCTTTCAAAAAATCTCTCTTTGAAGACACGGTACCGATCTGTCAGTGTAACTAAGAGTTTTAAAACAGCTTTTAAACATGTTGTTAATCCCGTTCTTTCTTATTGTATTATGACACTCGTATTTGATTTTAATACTGTTTCTTCATTCTGTTTTTTATTTTTTATTATTTCATGTGACCTTTGACCCATTGTATCTGGCGGCCTTTTTTCCTCGCCCTGATGTATAAATAAGGCAGGAACCGCACAGTCTGTATTGGCCTGAGGAAGACGTCAGTTCGACGTCGAAACGCGTAGCCTATCAACATTAAAACTCTATACACTTAATCCACTACGTTGGTTGTGTATTTTCTAAAGATTTAAGCAGCGCCGGTGGTCCCGTTTTTCCTACTCCTAAACTACTTATCTCAGTTGTCTCTGAGCTAGTGGGCGAAGCCTAACTGCTATCATATCTTCTACACACTGCACACATAGAAGAGGAGAATCCTGCTCTCCTAACTCTATTTATCACATATATATATATATATATATATATATATATATATATAAAAATAAAAGCAGCACTGAAAAAAATTATGGAGCAGTAATGAGCAATGTAGCTGTGAATCCAGCACTGGGGTGACATATAATGCTTACCGGCCACCTGTGTCTCTTCTCTCACTGTGCTCCCTCCTTCTGCTTCCCCTCCCCTCTATATAGATTTCTATGGGCAGCATGTCTGTGTCTCCTCTCTCTCTCGTCTACTCCCTCCTCCTGCACCCCCTCTCTTCTCCATAGACTTTTCTGGGCAGCATCTGTATATGTGTTTCTCTTTTCCTGCTCCTCCCTCCCCATTCCATAGACTTCTAGGGGAAGCGTATCTGTGTCTCTTTCTCTCTGCTCTTGCTGTGAAGAGACACACCACCACTTCCTGTAGTCCGTCTCCTCTGCTCTGTAACTAGGGAGAGACTTTGCTTGACAACAGAGGGTAGACAGTAGGAAACAGGAAGTGGACCCCTAGCAGCAATAACTTTACGCAGACTTTGCATATTTTTAACAGTAAGTAAATTACAAAGTTGATATATATCAGGTACACTATTAGATTAGCATAAGTTGTTTGAAAAGTTAGTGTCCATGTGGGCATACACTATAGACTTACATCGGTCGAACCCACCAATTTCGGTGGGTCCGGATAACCATCTAATGTGTATTAGATGTTCGGCCCATGTTCATTCAGCAGAGAATGAGGGAAAAAAGATAGGGCATGTTTAATTTCAATATGCCTAATACTTTGTTATCAAGGGAGATAAGCTCACTCCAGAGAAGTCTAGCAGCGGTTTATTCCCCTCTCCCCATTGAGAACACGAGAATGCTTAGCTGAGCCAAGCGTGCATGTACATGGGAAGGACGGGAGGAATAGCGGTTGGCCGAACAAGTGTGCAGCCAACAGCTATTGAAGGTATATGGCCAGCTTGAGCATGAGAGTTCATAGAGTATAGAGGGTCTCATCTGTTGGTGTTGGTCATGTCTTCCTATCCAGGGACCGGAGAGCCCAGTGCTCAACCTTATATTGCATTTTTTTTTAGAGGAGAGAAGGACAACATGACCCTCAGGATGGTTCCCCTGTCCCTTGTATGCTAGAATTGTGTAGTCTGGGCCCAAATGGCGCATATAGCCAAACTCGCTGTGGTCCCCTCTTTAATGAGCTCATTGAGCAGCCAACAGAGCTGTCCCTATGGCATATATGTCCTTTACTATTGGTGTCAAATCCAACATCACATCTACTTTGGTCATACAAGTAAATATCTGTCATACATGTAAATACCTGCCAGTAACCTTCTAGATCTGGCTATGTTAGGTCCCTTATAATCCTTGTATGTAGCCCAAACGGAAATCAAACTATCCTGACTAAAGAAAATCTAGGCAGGTATTTGCAATGTGGGCTAGAGATGCTGTCGAAAAAAATAAATCACCAAATAAAACGACAAGCGGAATTCATCCTGTGAGCCACCGCTGAGTTGAGTAGACAGAGTGAGTGAAACGCAGAGATTGAAACATGTTTAACACAAGCAGGTGTCGGATCTTACAAGTCGATCCTTTTGTTTTTAGTGCAGTGGAAATGTCTCGTTTGTCTCTAGGCGTTCAAGGAACGTTGTCATTTCGGGTAAGGAAAGATGCAAAGGGATTATCAACGTGATATAATCAAGTATATTTCCTAGCAAATTGAAAAAATTACCGTTTTGCATCTAGATGTGATAAAAATTCAGGAAAATGAGAAAAATAATAGAGGTTTTTGTTTCCAAAACTAACTCATCAAATGTAATCTATAAAGTAGACCTGTCACTAGACACAGATGGAGTCGCAATAGTAAAGTGGAAGGAATTTATGATATGGAAAATTGGTGGCATGTGAGGGAAATCAAATGTCGATACCAATTGTTGCTCAATACAAACACCCCCCTGTCAGGAGTATACAATATTGAGCAACGACCCGTATAGCAAAATCATAAAAGGACCCCCCACTTCTGAGGGACTGTGGAAGTGAGTGAAATGTGTTTATGTGATTCCATTTTTAAAGTGTGGTTATGTGACTCCCTCTTGCTGGAGTATCCATTTTATATCTTAAAGAATCCATTTTGTGTTTTGAAGAATCATCTGTTTCTTTAAGGCTTCGTTCCCATCTGCGTTAGGGCCCCGTTCATGGGTTCCGTCAGAGATATCCGTCAGGGAACCCATGAATGGAATCCAAACTGAAACAAACGGAAACCATAGGTTTCCGTTTGCATCACCATTGATTTCAATGGTGACGGATCTGGTGCAAATGGTTTCCGTTTGTCACCGTTGTGTAAGGGTTCCGTCGTTTTGACAGAAAGGAATAGCGCAGTCAACTACGGTATTACCAGTTCTTTCAAGTCTGCCGCCCCATACCGTCTGGGAACACAGTTTGTTTGGCATTTTTGTTATGGGGAATAGGCTGTTGATATGGCAGCCGTGAGGTCATTGTGAGCCATCAGATGTGGTGACGTTGCATGTTATGGGAAATTCTAGCCTTCCTTGCTTGTGATCGGCTCAGCCAGACCAAATCCCCATTGTATGTGATTGATTGAGCCAGAGCCAACGTCCCATTGGAAGTGATTGGCTGAGCTCAAGCCCACTCCCCTTTTGAAAGATATTATTGTAATTGCATTTCTATCAATAAAGCAGAGAAGGATATTTCGGGTATACAAAGCATTGTCTGTGTGTCTCTTACTTCTCTCCGATATATCGATATAACTAATGGATTTGGATCTGGATAAGTGTACTGACGGGTGTCTGTTGACACATCCATCAAAAACTTTCAGTCTAATACATTTTGGCGAGGATGGCATAAACAGGGACGTATACAGATGTAGCCATCTTTATCTTGACTTTTAATGCATTAAATATACAGTGGGAAGAAACTTTACCTTGACTTTTTCAAAGACTTCAATGGCTTTTGTTGTGTGATATCAAGCTGCAGCAAGTTATCATAGTCAGGATAAACTTGGCTACATAGGTACAGTAATCAGTGGGCTACCTCAGAATGGGCGTCCCGTCTAAAACAAAATCTGCATGCATTGAGCTTCCCCTAATGGCACCTGCAGGTAAATAAAATATTCTCGTTGCAATATTGTTCGATGCATCAATATTAAGCCCTTCCCGCATTTTCACTTACATGCATGTCGGGGATTGCAGCCTATTCACGCATTCCCACGTGATGGCGATCGTGTGGGCAAAGAAGCTGTGCTCGCACGATCACCGAGGGAGCCCGACTGTGACTGACAGCCGGGCTCCCGGTTCAACGGCTGAGATTGAAGAATCCTTTAAATGCCGCGGTCAATAGCGACCACGGCATTTAAATCTTTTGACAGAGGGAGGGAGCTTTCTCTGTCACCCATCGGCGGCCCGCGAACGAGATCGCCGGCCACCGATAGGTTGCCATGGCAGCTGGGGGTCTAACAAAGGCCCCCAAGCCTGCCCTGGCTTTATCCCTATTAAGCCGTGGTATACCAAAGCATTATATCTGTGATCAGAAGATTGAATGGTGAAGTCCCCTAGTGGGACTTAAAAAAATAATTAAAGACAGTTAAATAATGTTTTTAAAAAAAATAAAAATAAAACGTGAACAGTAAAAATCAAATCAAATCATTTATTCCATAAAAAATGGTTTTATTTAATAAAAGTGTAAAAAAAACATAAAAAGTACACATATAAGGTATCGCTGCAATCGTAACAACACAAACAATAAAGTCAACACATTATTTTAACTGTATAGTGATCGCCGTACAAAAAACAATGGCAAAATTGCTTTTTTTATCCATTCCCCCAACAAAAAAAATATAATAAGTTAATCAATAAGTCCCATGCACCCCAAAATAGTAGCGATGAAAACTACATCTTGTCCAACAAAAAATAATCCTTGGTATGGCAATAATCAATGAAAAAATAATAAAGTTATGACTTGTTTAAAAGGTTTCTTATTGTGCAAATGTAGTAAAACATATAAAACCTATACATTTGTGGTATAATCGTAATCGTACCAACCCATAGAATAAAGGTAACATGTTATTTATACCGCATAGTGAACGGCGTAAATTTAAAACACGAAAAACAATTCAGGAATAGCGTTTTTTTTGCAATTCCCTCCCCCCCAAAAAGTTAATAAAAGTTAATCAATATAATATATGCACCAAAAAATGCTGCCATTGAAATACACAACTCGTCTCGCAAAAAACAAGCCCTCATATGCCTATGTAGACGGAAAAATAAAAAAGTTATAACTCTTGGAATGTTAAGATGAGAGAAATAAAAAAAGAATTCTTGGTCACTAAGGCCAAAATACGCCTGGTCGTTAAGGAGTTAAAGAAGATGGTGTAAAACAGTAAACGAGCAGATACTGAATCCCTAATGTGCCCCGCCCCCCGTTTCAGCACCCGTTTTCCACGGCTCTGGTTCCAGAAGTTCATCGGTCTCACGGTGATGCTGCCATGAACAACGTGTGATTTTACTCACTAAGCCACTCTAGACCAGTATGATAGGAATTTTGTCGCTAATCCAAAACCATCCCATGTAATAGTGTATGATGTAATTTATGTCTAAAGTTGGAAAAGTCTGTATAAACGGGGGTGTTTTGCTGTCTCCAATGTGAACACCAACACTCTTTGAAACCCTCGTAAATATCCTACTAAGTTCTTTCATTGTGTGCTGTGTTCTTCCTATATCAACCATTTTTTCTCCTGACCTCTCCTTTCTTTCATATCTGTGTATAGGAAGTAGCTAAGTCACAGAAGCCATTTTTAGCAGTTATGAAGCAATCATGTAGTCACAGAGTCACCCAGGCTTTATGGAAATGTATAGGCCCTGTTCTACTCCCTCCTCCCATCTCCTCTGTGGCTCCTCCTGTTTGGTTTTGCAATCCCATCACTACTGTTTAATGGCATGACCAGGTTTACTTTGCTAGCATTTCTTATTATAATATGACAGTAATTTGACTGTAACGGGATTATTGACCGTCAACGTTGTCTTATGCTGGCCACCGATATTAGATTGTAGATGGTAGATTCCAAAGTTTTCAGTGGGATCCGATGCCTATTTGTTGTGCTCAGCCAGATTGTACCCTGATGTCACCATCAGGAGAAACAAGGATCAAACAGGCTGTATTTTTATCTATCCTATCCATTGCTTGAGATAAAGTGACGCCAGAAGTCTCTGGCCGACGCTTATCTTTATCCGTCAAGAAAATAAGATAACCAATGGTTCAATGATCCATCTATTTTATCTGTGTCTATTGCCTTTTAGTCCTATTGTTCCTTGTTGTTCACGCAGAATAGTAATATATGAGATCCCAGAATGGACACATATACGTAGCAGGTGATTTAATGATATAGGTTGAGCTTCCAAAAGTATAAATATTTTATGTATATTGAGGTTTGTGCTTGAATGTGGTGACATAATGACAATATGGTGCCACTGGGGGCTGTTTTTTTTTTTACAAGTCTAGACAAAGTGCAGACATTGACAATGTAATACTACATGGGGATTTGGGGAAGCTAGTGGTTTGGGCAGAGAAATGTCAATTTAAGTTTAATGTGGATAAATGTAAGGTTATGCTCTCGGGTCGAGGAAACTAATTTTACTGGTATGCATTAAATAGTAAGTCACTGGGTAAAACTACTACTGAAAAAGACTTGGGGATATTGGTGGACAATACATTTACCTTTAGCAACCAGTGCCAGGTAGCTGCTGCCAAAGCAAATAAAATCATGGGATGAATCAAAAGAGGCATATATTCTCTATACATAGTTTTGCCTCTATACATATCACTAGTCAGACCAAATATGGAATATTGTGTACAATTTTGGGCACCTGTGTATAAGAAGGACATGGCTGAACTAGAATGGGTGCAGAGGGCAAACAAGGTAATTAAGGGAATGGGTGGATTCCAGTACCAAGAAAAGTTCTCAAACTTGGGGCTATTCAGTTTAGAAAAAAGACGGCTTAGGTGCGCTCTAATTACAATGCACAAATATATAATTGGACAGTACAGAGATTTTTCTAATGATCTTTTACACCAAGGCCTGTAACAAGGACAAGGGGGCATCTACGTCTAGAGGAGAACAGGTTTCACCATCATCACAGATGGGATTATTTACTGTAAGAGTGGTAAAACTCTGAATCTCTCTGCCACAGGATGTTGTGATGGTTGATTCTTTAAACAAGTTCAAGAAGGGCCTTGATGCCTTTCTTAAAAAATATAATATTACAAGTTATGAGTACTAGATTCTGGAGATAGGACGTTGATCCAGGGATTTATTCTGATGTCATATTTGGAGTCAGGGAGGAATTTTTCTGCTAATGAGGCAATTGGCATCAACCTCATAGGGGCTGTGCCTTCCTCTGGATTAACACGGTGTCACGATCTGTGGGTATTGTGGACCTACTGGGCCGTACCGCCTTGACGGTATGGCAGCTGGCCAACAGGATACAAGTCAAAGTCTATGGTTCGTATAGGTGTACCTGTGGTAACTTCAGACAGTAGCAGGATAGGCTCGGATGGGACCTTGACACCAGGCGTGGTGTAACAAGACAGGCGTAGTATACAGCACAACACAACTCCAACTCTAGACGGCACTGGAACAAAATAGCACTGGATGCAGGTAGCAGGAACGGGAACACTGGAAATGGAAAACACTCAAGGGACCATTTGCAAAGACAGACACGGGTAGGTACAAACAACACCCAGGCAATGCAGGAAGGGGCAGGGCCCTTCCCATAGTCCAGGGCGATCTGGGAGAAATCAGCCAAATCTAAAACATGCTTGCACTCTGGCTCACTGAGGCCGGGAATGAGCTCGAGCGCGCACCCCAGTGGCCACAGCAGGACAGGATGGCCGCATGTGCTGGCATCTCTGGGGAGGAAGACGTCTGCAGTAAGATAGGAGTCTGCGGTCTGCGACCGCGGACGTTACACACGGTAGGATTATGGGTTGGACTTGATGGACCTGTGTCTTTTTTCAACCTTATCAACTATGTAACGATGGTGGTGGTAAGGAGGTAGCAATGGTAGCTATAGTCAGCGCTCAAAGGGGGGAGCGCTATACGATTATTGACATATACAAGATCAAGCACAACTCCTGGTAAATCTACAGAACTACAGAAAAAAAATTCATATCTATAAACATACCGGCTTAGTTATAGCACTAGGATATCGTTACTAGGCAATATGTGAATATTTCAGGCATGTTTACGGAAATTTTGTATGTTGATTAAATGTTTTATTAACATTTTTCTCAATGGGTCTGGTTATGACTCATGCTGCAGTGGCTTCCTTATAAAACTGTATCTCAATATAATGACTTCACACATATTCCGATTCACAGACACACACATAAGTGACATAGACTCACACAAATATACATAAACAACATATACTTAGCGGGTGTTCATAGAACGCTCGTTGGTGATAATTGCCCTGTGTAAACAGGGCAACGATCAGCAGATGAATGAGCAAATGCACATACCACGCCTAAGTCAGCACCAGGATGAAAGTATAACGCTAAGGCTACGTTCACACAGGGCGGATATGTTACGTTAAGGTACACAGAGTATCTGCCCTGGTAGCCGCAGGGAATTCCGGCCGAAAAACTGCACCAAATTGTGGTGCAGTTTTTCGGCCGGAGTGTCCGCTGCGGAAAACAGGAGAGGAAAACAACAAAACACATACTTACCCTCTGACGTCCTGTAGACCGGCCTCCTGGGATAATGTTTCATCCCATGTGACCACTGCACCCTGTGATTGGCTGTAGCGGTCAAATGGGATGAAACATTATCCCTGGAGGCCAGCATGGACGAAGAAGCACAGAATTCTGGGTAACTGTAAGATAAAAAAAAATCTGAGTTGCGATTTTTGCTGTGGAATCGCAGATTTTCCGCCGCAAAAATCGCAACATCTGCTATTTGTTGCCCGTTTTACCTCCCATTGAATTCAATGGGGAAAACCTGCAACAGAAAAGCAGCGATTACGCAAACGCAATTGACATGCCACAGGTAAATTTCTGAGCGTTTTTTTCTGCTTATTATTTACGCAGCGTGTGGATGGGATTTGTTCTCTCTCATCCACTCTGCTACTACTATATTATGCTGCCGATTTTCCGCAATAAAATCAGTTGCGGAAAATCTGCAGTATTTACGCTACATGTGAACTCACCCTAAAAGCGTGCGCTCACACGTGGCATACTTGCTTTGTATTTCCGCATCGTAAACATATGCTGCAGCAAACTACAATGTATGCCTATGGGGAAAATATTATGAAATGCAAGAACTAGAGAAATCTGTCTGAGTTGCAGAATATTTTTCCTGTAGTCATACATTGTAGTTTTCTGCAGCGTAAGTATACAATGCGGAAATACAAAGCAAGTAAGCCAAGTGTGAGCGCACGCTTATAGCAAAGAGCAAACTGGCGCCCCCGTTATTGTGCAGGGTGTTTCCTCCAGGACATAAGTGTATGGTTTGTGTTACCCCCTCCACCCCCTTCCATAACCCTTGGGCCAATTTCCTACCCCCTTGTTTGCTAGCAATGCAGTAACTTTCACAGAGTGCCTGCCACCATAGGCTTGTGACCATTCTGAATCTTAGTATTCATTGTAAAGCAGTTTTATTTAGACATTTTACAGCAGTGCTATTAGATTGCATTATGTATGGACTGTTTTTTGGTAACTGTATGTTGGTATTATATAAGCACTGTGTGGTGGTATTATTTGAGTATTATATGTTGTATTTTTTCAGCACTGTACAATGGTATTATTTGGGCACTGTATGCTTGTATGGGCACTGTGTGATGGTATTATTTGGGCATTGTATGGTTGTATTATTGGTCACTGTGTGGTGGTATTATTTGGGCACTGTATGATTGTATTATTTGGCACTGTATGATGGTATTATTTCGGTACTGTATGATTGTAATATTTGAGCACTGTATGGTGGCATTATTTGAGTACTGTATGATTGTATTATCTGGGCATTTTGTGATGGTATTATTTGGGCACTGTATGATTGTATTATTTTGGCACGGTGTGGTGGTAATTATTTGAGCACTGTATGGCGATATTATTTGGGTACTGCATATTTGTATTTTTTGGGCACTTGGTTATGGTATTTTTTGGACACTGTATGATTGTATTATTTGGGCACTGTGTGGTGGCATTATTTTAGCACTGTATGGAGGTATTTACATTGTATGGCACTGCTACTTAGGCATGGTACAATATACAATTTTTGCAGTGTATGGTGCTGGCAGCATTGTATAGGTGTCATGGCCATGGTTGCAGACCGCCGCCGATCCTTACCTTGCAACGGCCGCGACCACAGACCATTGGCATCCCGCCAGCGTCTCCCTCCTAGGAGACCCCAGCACTCGCGGCCATTCGGCCCTGCTCCAAGTGTTAAAGTGCGTGTGTGCGCTCGGTCCCGGCCTTAAAGGACCAGTGCACGCACATGTTAAAATTCCCTAATTAAGCCCTGTTCATCCTGGACTATAAGGGTATGTTCGCACTTCCTATTTTTGTCAGTTTTTCAGGCCGAAAAACGTCCGAAAAATCAGAAACAGAACGCATCCAAACATCTGGCCATTGATTTCAATGGTAAAAACAGCGTTCTGTTCCGATGGGCCGTTTTTTTACGCGGCCGTTTTGAAAAACGACCGAGTAAAAAGACGGACGTGAAAAAGAAGTGCAGGTCACTTCTTGGGATGTTTTTGGAGCCGTTTTTCATTGACTCTATAGAAAACAGCTCCAAAAACGGCTGTAAAAAATGCAGCGAAAATCACGAGTGGCTTAAAAAACTTCTGAAAATCAGGAGCTGTTTTCCCTTGAAAACAGCTCCGTATTTTCAGACGTTTTTGGTTAAGCGTGTGAACATACCCTCAGACGGACTCCGCCTTTGCACACCTTGCCTGAGTGTGTTTGTACTTTTCCCATGTCTGTATTGCAAATGGTCCCTTAGTGTTTCCCTGCTCCCAGTGTTCACGTTCCCTGCATCCTATCTCCTGTATCCCGTGCTCTGTTTCATTCCTGAGCCTGCCTTGTATCGGAGTCGTGCCTGTTGGATACACCATGTCTAGTGTCATCTGCCATCCCTGGTGCCATCCGCCACGTCTGGCACAACCTACCACACCTAGCCCCATCTGTGCCGGAACCCTGCCGTTTTCTGGACTATCTCAGACACCCTTGTGCTACGCACCTCTTCCACAAGACTGTGCATAGACTGTGAGTTGGCCAGCTGCCTCTTCGCTACAGCGCAGCGTCCTAGTGGGTCCACATACCCTAGATAGTGACAATAGGGTTGGTATTTAGGCAGCTGTATTTTTTGACCAATGAATGGTACATGTTATTTGGGCACCATATTATATGCCACTTATAATTAGATATGGTATGGTTTACTTTTTGTATATGTAAAATAAATCTTAAAGACACGGAATGGTTATTTATAAACTTGGGGGGTGCCCAACAGTAGGTACTGCACAATGGTACCATCCAGCGACAAGATTCCTTTACAATACTATATGCTAGTGGTCTCCAACCTGTGGCTCTGGAGCCGTCACAAAAGCACAACTCCCAGCATGCTTCCAGAATTGTCGTTTTTCAAACGCTGGGTAGCCACAGGTTGGAGACCACTTCTTTATGTATGTGTTTTTTTGCTTTTTTATGGTCGTTGATGAGTTAATAAACGTAAACTATATCCTGAGGAGAGATGAAAATGATCCATGTCACATTTATTTTTAGCATTCCTTTTCTAAATTCCTTCCTGTCAGACATTTTCAGCCCTTATGGCTGACGCCGTGTCGAGATTTACTGTGCAAATAAAAGGCCGGTGAAAACAATGTGCCCGGCAATACATCTAATCAGCCGAAGAGATTAGCTAAAGACTGTAAAAAGTCCCCCAGGCTCCTGCTCACCATGGGGAAGACAGAACAGAGAAGCCTATCCCTACCTGCTTTACTTACGTGAAATAAACATCAGTCATTGACATGGCGCTTACACGGAAATACACCACAAAAACAATCTGGGCTTTAAAGGGACATTATACGAAATAAATACCTACTCTGAAAACGATACTCAGGTGATTCACTCCGTACAGGTGTACGGGAGGATTAATGATGTGATTGTGCGCCGATTATACCATCCCGTTTGTTAGCATGCAAATTACATCGACTGCAGGGTAAATGTAGGCAGCTGTTCTTGCACACAGGTTGTTTAATTAGCATCTATCTCTCTTCCACATATTGAAAAGGATTGTGGGTAAGCACATGCACAACGTTGTATCGGGCCAGGGCTACACTTTTTGTAGCGTTACTGATTGGTTTCAACTATTGAGAGACAGCTGCAGTCCACAAGATTGCCTGCAATTCAATTTATTCATGTGGACTGCAGCTGTCTCTCAGTAGTTAAAAATCAATCAGTAAGGCCCCAAGCACACGATCGTAGATTTTATCCATAATTACGGTCCGTAATTAAGGACCCATTCATTTCTATGGCCGACGGACACCTTCCCATATATTTACGGGAAGGTGTCCGGGACGTAGAAAGATTCCGTAAAAAATAGGACATGTCCTATTTTTTTTGATTTAACGGACCGTGCTCCTAAACATTATAATGGGAGCATGGCCCGCTAATGCGGCCGGCCGTAGCCATAATCACGGACTGGGATCACAGCTACGGCCGTGGGCTGGGGGCCTAACATTACAAAAAGTCTAAGTGCAGCCCTGGCCTTACGGATATGTGATGTACGGAACTGTAATACGTAGCCATAAAAATCTATGGGCGCATACTTTACTTCTTCGATGTCGTATTATGGAGGTATTTTGCCTTAGAAAGTCACACAGCGACTGCTGCTCTGTAATACTGACCCATAGGGACCCACAGTTATGTACACACAACTTTGATGAGGTCTAAATGTGTGGTCTAATATGCAGGATACATATGTGGGTGCAATGTAATCGCAACAAGAAATGACCTTCTATGAAGCAGGGGGTCACCGTAGTCTTCCTTGGCAACCGGTTCCTTTGCGCAACAGAGACAACTTCCCCCTTTGGTTGATGCCCTCCTCCCAGCGTTGGTTGATGGGCATGGAATTGTATGAAGTCCACTTTGTAGATGGTGGACTAGAACGTGTTATCAGAATAAGCTCTACTTTAATTGATAACCAGAATATGGTCTGATCAACTTTAATGGCCCCGGGTTATATAGCCAGGGTGGTCACAATGAGGTTTGGGTACCAGCCAGGCCCCATGAAAAAGAAGCATCCAGAATGTTCTTCTCTATTGTTCGTCTATGACTGTGAAGATTGGCACGTAAAGAGGCGGATACATATAAGTGGCTGCTGACTGGCTACTCGCATTGAAGTTTCTGTCAGAAGAGTAGACCACGGAGGGTGGTGTGTGTGGTATTATATGGGTACAATGGCTGGAACACTTGTATTCTGTAGAAGTCATGATGGCACAAAACACAATTTCAAAATATCATACCAACTATAATAAAATCAATACACACAAGACAGAAAGTGTGGATAAAAAAGCTGCGATGCTTTATTAAGGGTTACAAATAATAATAATAAATTATCAAAATATAAAATAACCACAAATATTTAAAACAAATAAAATATATCACATATAATAATAAATCAGATTTAATAAACCCGTCCACCCAGCAATAAGTGGGAGACAAAAACCCCACTAATAAAATATCGCAACAAAGGAATGAGTAAAATTTTAAACAAGGAGGGGGGGTCCTCAGGAAAAGCTGCTACTGGCCCCGGACCTGCCGAAACAGGCTATTTTTAAATCCAAATTTTCCCGCCACTGAGGCCTTGTGGCCAATCAGGAAACAATACCAGGTGCTGGGCAGAATATAAGAAAATTCCAGAAGCAGTTCTTTCCCGCCACAGAGAGTAGCTGACCAATCCCAAGATGAATTGAGGTGCTGGGCAGAATAGCAGAAACATCTGGAATCCAAGGTAAGTACCACTGTAACAGAAAAAGGAGGGGGAGGAGAACATACCAAAAAACATATCCAGAAATAACATAAAATTAGACAAAAAGTTAACTTTTACAATGTGTCCGTACCATCATGTGTCCCCCCCAAGCAATACTGCTCTGGGGGACCCCTGTCATTACTCTGTGAGCAGTCAGCACTCTGCAACGAATTCATGGACACTGCTATTTGGCATGATATTATCGGGAATACTTCATGGGCACAACAATACAAGATGGCAGTACTGTGTAGGTACTATGTGGCCCTAGCATATGGACCGGCATTGGTTGCATCAATAAACTCTGAGCACACAAAGGAAAGCAAAATGGTCCTGAGGTTGTGAAAGGCGTTGGATTTGGAGGAGTGGTCAGGCGAGTAAGGGGTGGGGCATACCAAAATTTGCTTTGCCTTGTGCCGCTATACTCCCATGATAAGGCTCCTGAATGGCCATTATTGTGGCTTCCATAGGTCAGTTAGCCGGTCACCTGTCATATAGCCTTCACTTGGACCACTTTGGTAAAGACAATACTTTTCTAACAATACTTTCAATAATCGTAATATGGGAGGGTTATAATACAGGAATAAGGCCTCACGACCGTGCATTATGGTCCGCAATTGCGTATAGTATAGGACACATTCTATTCTATGGGCCCATGCACACGACCGTGGTTTCCACGGTCCGTGCATTGACAGTCCGGGCTACTTAGAGTCAATGCACATCTTGTATGTGCACGGTCTGCGGACGGCCCGAGGATGACACTCCGCGGCCGTCCATGCCCGGCCGTGTCCATGGGGCCTAAAATGGAAGGATTGATGATGTTTTTGGATGGAGATGTGGATGGCAGTCTACTGATATCTTGTAAAGATTGACAGAATTAGGTTGTAAAAAGCTTCTATGTATATAGCTCCTCCTAATGATAAATGGCTGCATGGAGCTCTATTATAGAGCTCTGGTGCAGCCCCTCTTTTACCTAAGAATTAGAAAAATGACTATAAATAAGGTTCAGTTCAGTGATGATCCCAGCATTCTTTGTTTTATATAGTGAGCATGCACAGTAATGGCGAAGGGAGCAATCGGCCAGTTTTGCAGCTAGAGCTCAGTACCCTACTTACTGACAGTATCCACTTGACTATTAGCATTTTTTGGTTGCATCTCCTAAAATTGGCCATCCGTGTTTTGATGCACTACAGTAAAGAGGATCATTGGTAATATGTGCGTGGATAGTGTAATAAATGAGTTGACTATATAGAATGTCGGGCTGTCACTCGGGGCGGTATAGGGAAATGACTAATGACAAACTGCCAGACATGGGGGCGGTAGGGAGTATATACCACGCAGAAACCATGCTGAGCCACTTACAGTGTGTGCCATTAGGGTACGGAGCCCTGGCAGCTTATAAAAGCACAACGAGAGGAATATGTCAAAAGGTTTACACCCGTAAAAAAGGCGTAAATTTTGGTGCAAGACATAGTTGCGCTAAAATGAGCAATTTTTTACTTTCCTCGACAACTTACGAAAGTGGTGGAGTTTAGCAGAAGGGGCGAGGCCTCATCCAGAACGCCAGGTGTCTCCTAATTTACGAAAAAAACTGGCAGACGTAGCTTTGCATTTCTGTCGCACAAACAGCCAAAGATGCGCCAAAACATATTAGGAGGTGTGCACGCCTTAATATATTTGGCGCATTTTCCGGCGACGTTAATTAGTTTTATATTTTCGCCAATTTATCAGGCTCTGTCTGTGGTGCTGAATTTGCATCATGGCCTCCTCCCATCCACATTCTCAGACTATCTTAAAGGTTGTTGTACAGGATTAGAAAAACCTCGCTGCTTTCTTCTAAAAATAGCGCCACACCTGTGCACAGGTTGTATTTGATATTGCAACTCAGCCCCATTTACTTCAATGGAGCTGAGCTGCAATACCAGACACAACCCATGGACAGATGTGGCACTGTTTCTGGAAGAAAGCAGCAAAGTTTTTCTAATACTCCTTTAAGTGCAAGGGAAACCTTTTTTCTGCCAAGGGCCATTTGGATATTTATAACATCATTCGCGGGCCATACAAAATGATCAACTTAAAAATTTGCCTACTATATTTGGTCAAACGTAATGAAGTCACCCCTAATGTGATGGCTGGAACTACTTCTCTTTGGTGAGGCGGGTGATGTTTGCCGGCATTGATGATGTTGCTCCTGCGTCTGGAGCGCAGTCGACTCTTTACAATGGTACGTTTTGAAAAGTACTCGCAGCAGTAAGTTGTTCCGACTTACTTAAAGGGGTTTTCTTACTTAAAGGGGTTTTCCATCCACCGAATATATCATAAATGTCACATAGACGCTGGTCCCACCTCTGCGACCTGCACCTATCTCTAGAACGGGGCCCCCTAAACCCCGTTCTACCGCTCTGTGTTTCCAGCTGATTGTCGACCGTGAAGAAGAAAACAGCATAGCTTGCCGTGCTATGCTGTTTCCGTAACCCCCATAGTAGTGAATGGCAGTTACGGAAACAGCTACGCTGTTTTCTTTGTCATGGTCGGACATCGCACGATTCAGCCGAAAAACAGAATGGTAGAACGGGGGTTTAGGGGTCCCTGTTTTAGGGATAGGTGCGTGTTCCAGAGGTGGGACCCACATCTATCGGACATTTATGACATATCCTGTGGATATAAAATGTCACTTCATGCATTTAGGACAAGTCCTAAAAAAGGGTGTAAAGCGCATTTAAAAGGATATTACAGTTCAGCAAATAAAGAACATTCTTTGTATAATGAAAAGCTAAAAAATTTCAGTATGTTCTCTGTATTAATTCCTTACAGTTTTCAAGATCTCTGCTTGCTGTCATTTAATAGGACCCTTTATTTTTTAAATTCCAGTTGATAAAAATGTGTCCTGGTCATGTAATGGACACACAGGTGCACGGCTCGTCACTAGACACAGCTCTGATAACTGTACTATAAGTGTGATCGGTCATGCACATGGTTCCTATTGAATCAAAGCAAGCGGAGATCCTGAAAAACATGATACATAAAGTACATTGGAAAATTGTATAACTTTTCATGATCAAGTAAATAAGCTTGCTTTGCTAAACCCATATAAACTCCCATTTAAGAAGAAGAAAATAGAGGAAAGGAGAAAACCCCAATAAAAATCCTACATGGTTGATCCCTTTTATTAAAAAAACAAACCGGCATCCCGTGGGGTCTGGCGGCACCCGTAGGCACTAGTTTGTTAGCAGATCCTGCTGGTCTGTTATTCATGGGCAAAGACTCCGTATATACATCCTATGTTGTGTGCCCACTGTAATATGAGTAGAGAAAGAACAGAGGCAAGAAGAGGAACCCAACCTGGGGGTAAGGTCATCTAGATATTGCTGGATCAAGGCACAAGGGACGCTTGGTTCTTTATCATGGCATCTATGAGTTAATTGTAGGTTTATAATAAGGTTTTTCCATTTCCAATATGGTTGGGTTATGGTCATGGATAGGTAACGGTACCTTTAGAGGGGTTCTCTGCTTTGGGCAATTCCTACTTGCTAGAAGGGTCCCTTGACAATAAACTGATCACAAAGCTTCCTCCTGCTGGAAACCCCAACTATCAGCTGTAATCTGATTTAAAAAAAACCTGGAAGTAAATGATCAATTTCCCTGCAGTGCCCCCACAGGGAAAATTAAGTATTACACCGTGTCTATTCTCACCAATGGGTTGTCTGTGTAATGCAGGACACGACAGGTCTTCCATAGCGAAAGATGTTCTATGTAACCGCTCTCCACTCTGACCAAGAGATGAGGATCCTGAACAGAAGACCCCCCCCCCCTCTATTAACTCCAAATTCACTAATAGGGTGTATGACAGTGGGTTTTCTGAATTGGACACCCACTTTAATTTAGGATTCTGTACTCCAGAAGTTTCCGAGTAGATATAGCATGCATCTTGAGCCAGCACTATACTTATGTAACACGCAGGGATCTCAGCACAGCATATGGGTAAAGCTGTCATGTTATACTAATGTTTTTTCTACAGTTGCCGGTTCATTTGTGCGTCATACATATGTCTTATATGTGGCACTGACAGACTGCGGATGAACATCTCCCGACTGTGCACCTGTACCCTGCGTGTATCGCTGATAGATTGAATATACTGTTTTTGTGTACGTGGCTGACAGACTAAGTAGGTGGGTGTTAGACTGCTATGCTAAAAATACATTTCCTGTGTGTGATTGGCAAAGACTATACTGTGACACAGTGCGACGGGAGGCTATGTCGACAGCTTGTTACATAGCCAAAGCATTGTGTCTCATCCATTGACTTAAAGAGGTTATGTGGGGACCGAAAATCATTAGCAATGTAGTCTCTGCAGTATGTGAGTGCACTCGCTAATATGCAGTCCGGTCCCCCGTCCCGTTAATCCTAAGATTTATATAGATTTTTATAGCGCTAGCGGGGCACCAGAAGTCTAGTCTTCTTTGATGACGATATGAATCTTCGTCATGTGACCGGCCCCGCTATACTTTATGTAATCGATGTACTACTGCTTGTCCATAGAGTACAGCGGGGCCGGATACATGAAGAAGAGTCATATCGTCATCAAAGAAGACTGTGCAACTAGACTTCCGGTGCCCCGCCAGTGCTATAAAAATCTATGAAAATCTCAGAATTAGCACGACGGGGGACCGGAATGTACTCACATACTGCAGTGACCGCACTGCTAATCATTTTCACTCCCCACATAACCCCTTTAAGAAGTGTGACATGGAAGGACGAAGCGAGATGAGACCGTTGGAAGCAATGGTGGGGGTGACAGGCAACGTATATCAAGAGGAAGCCTGGTACAGATCGGAGATAGACACTTCTTCTTGATGTGTTACAAATATGTAGCATTTGGCGCTAATAGGCTCCACGTCTCCGACACATCACCCTAACAAGCTGAAGATCCACGTATTCTTTATGTAACACTGAAGATACAAATTTGTCATAGACAAATACACTAAATACAGAATATAGTTATAGTATCATAGTGATAGGCTGAGAATACACTATCTAGAGTTGGACTAGCCAAGACCCAGACCCAACTCTGGTGGGTTCTGGCTCTTACATGATAATGTGGCCCACCCACAACAGGGGGTTAGTAAGTTTTGATTCATAGATAATATGACCTGTGTGTGACTATTGCCAAGAGGTCACAATGAAATTGAAAGAAGATGTGCACCTGTTTTATAGAAGGGTGCCTAAAAATACACATATTCGGTATGTGGCACTGATAGACCAAGGATGATCAATACTTAAAGAAAAAGTTGGGAAATCCATTTGTAGCACTGTAAAATTAAAATAGTCATTTATATGATACAAGAAGTCTGTATTTACACATATTGTATATTGTATGTGACTCTGATGGACCAACTAATGCTGACGGACTGTGTGTATATGAAACAGAAGAAGGTGGGTAATCCGTTCCTTCTGTGGTAGTGATATACTTAGGACACCCATTCTTTATATACAAAACTGATTGTATTGGAGACACCCATTCCCTGTATGTGACTCTGACAGTCTGATAGGACCCATTCCTTGTGTGTGACACTGATAGACCGGGAAATCTATTCCTCTTGTATGACACCGACAGGGGAAGCAGGACTCACAGGCTTTCTCTATAAGTAGGCAGGGCGTGTTAAGATTTACAGGCTTTCTCTATAAGTAGGCAGGGCGTGTTAGGACTCACAAGCTATATCTATGAGTAGACAAGGAAGCAGGACTCACAGGCTTTATTTATGAGTAGGCAGGGAATCAGGAATCATAGGCTATTTCTATAAGTGGGCAGGGGGAAGCAGGACTCACAGGCTTTCTCTATAAGTGGGCGGGGGAAGCAGGACTCACAGGCTTTCTCTATGGGTGGGCGGGGGAAGCAGGACTCACAGGCTTTCTCTATGGGTGGGCGGGGGAAGCAAGACTCACAGGCTTTCTCTATGAGTAGGACAGGAAAGCAGGGCTCACTGTCTTTCCCTATGAGTGGACGGGGAAGCAGGACTCACAGATTTCCCTATGAGTGAGAGGGGGAAGCAGGACTCAAAGGCTGTCTCTATTAGTCCTGGCAGCATTTAAACAGCTATATACTATAAAATACAGAATCAAATAATGAAAAAACGATATATCCCCGAGCTAGGCGTCTTCTCCTCTATCCTATGCTGCCCTCATATGGGAGACCTGACAGATCTGCTTTAAAGAGGCTCTGTCACCACATTATAAGTGCCCTGTCTCCTACATAAGGAGATTGGCGCTGTAATGTAGGTGACAGTAATGCTTTTTATTTAAAAAAACGATCTTTTTTCACAACGTTAGGAGCGATTTTGGTTTATGCTAATGAGCTTTCTTAATGCCCAAGTGGGCGTACTTTTACTTTCGACCAAGTGGGCGTTGTACAGAGGAGTGCATGACGCTGACCAATCAGCATCATGCACTCCTCTCCATTCATTTACACTGCACTAGCGATATAGTTATATCACTATGTGCAGCCTCATACACAAGCCCTAACATTACTACAGTGTCCTGATAATGAATACACATGAAATCCAGCCTGGACGTCATGTGTACTCAGAATCCTGACACTTCTGACTCTTTTTTGGTCCGGCACGGACTCCCCATAGAAGTCTATGGGTTCTTCCGTAGTTACGGATGGCTACGGATGCACACCCATAGCCGTCCGTAATCATGGAAGTGTTGCTAGGCAACGCCAGACTTGCAGATGTTGCATATCATTTGTTGTTTTCTTCTTTTTGCGGATCTGGAAATACGGATACATTACAGATGCACTACAGATGTATTTACAGCTGAATGAAAAATACGGTCGTCTGCATGGGGCCATAGATTGCAGCCGCCTCACAGATTCTGATGCTTTTTATTTTTTTCTTCTAGCCCCCACCGTTCCTGAGATATTCGGGCCGTTAGTTCTACTGTCAGAAATGCAAATGAGGCCTTTAACTGTCAAGTGGGCGGTTACCCCTTATCATGCGTTACCCGCCCACTTGACAGTCAAAGGCCTTATTTGCATATCGGGCACCATAACTAACGGCACCGATATCTCAGCAATGGTGGGGGCTAGAAGAAAAAAATAAAAAGCATCAGAATCTGTGAGGCGCCTGCAATCTAACTGCAGCTTTTTTGGGCAGGTGACAGGTTCTTTTTAACCTTAAAACCAAAAATGCACCATATCACAATGAAGAGAAACATTTACAGTGCTAATGTGAGTAATTGAAGAATACATGCTAATAGGACCCACCATAACAAAAAAATGTCTAAGAAAAGCTGCTCAGAAATACTCAAATAATGTCCAAGTCTGGAGCCCCAAGTATATCGCTGGTGGCTCTTGCCTTTCTGATGAATTTAGGACACCCATTCCTGTAGGTGACATTGATGGATTCAAGGCGACCATTCTTTATTAAACTAAATGTGTGTGACAAGTATAGGCTGTGGACACATATATTCTGTATATGACGCTGATGGATGCACAAGGCATCGATGGATTTAGGACACCAATTCCCATTGTGTGACACTTATACATTTGTATGTGACGGTGATGGCATGAGATACAAATCTCTTGGGGGGGGGCCACTAAAGGGCTATGAATTCCCATCCCGATGTGAACCATTATCAGACTGATGATACACATCCACCCCACCCCATCCCTTGTATGTTAAAATGCTTCTCTCCCTTGTATGACGATAGGCTAAAGAGACCCGTCTAGCGTGTGACACTGATACGAGAGAGCCTCGCCTGTGTATCGGGAGCACTGCCGCAGCCTCTCCTATATGTCATTCTTTCTATGTGTGACACATTCAGGCGTTCAAGGGAAAAGAGTGAAAAGAGAGTACGCCAGCCAGCCAGCCAGCCGGCAGGGTGACATGTCACTGTGGGCAGCGCACTCGCTTGCGGCTGCTGTCCCCGCTCTGCTGTAATTGCAGGCTCTTTGGTGCGTGAAAATTAACTTTAATTAACCTTAACTGGATGAAACCCGAATTACAGAGCAAGCAGCGCAGCCAAGTTGCAGCGTATGAAGAAGAGAGACGGCAAGGTTCGGTCCTCGCCATCCTTTCAGTAAGGGCAGTCTCTCTGATTGTATGACCCCATTACAGGGGCCAATGTATTGGTGACCAAGGCACCGCTCTCACAGCTGTACAGATGTTTCAATTCATCAGCGTTACCCTATTATTACTTTTCGAGACACAGGACGTACAATGTTCTTCTGAATAATCATAGGTGACTCAGTTAGAGTCTGGTTAGTCTCACTAATAGAGCTGTCGTTGTAAATGATAGGGCTGTCTCTCCCATGCGGCGTTGACTCTCATCTTTCGGTGATGAAATTCTCATCATCTCATTAGTGGAGCTGTTTGTCAATGGCGGCTCTGTAATTCCAATACTACTGCTGGTTTCATGTCAGGCTTGTCTCTTCGACTCTATAGAGGAACGTTCTCTCCTTCCTTGATAGGCTCTTCTACGATCCTTGAGTATTTCTTTTTAACAAGAAAAAAAAAAAAGATGACTTGGTTCATTTCTGGCTGGCACTCGATGCCTTGCCCTGTGTCTCTCGCCACCTCTTTGGCACTGTGAATATTGATAGGCTGCGAAGACATCAAACAAGGAGGGAGAGAGCAAGTAAGGATGAAAGAAAATACATATGGGTGAAGATGTAGGAATAAGGAGATATGAAAAGACGGGAGATAGATGGAGTCAGACTGCCGGGCAGATAGCAGGAGGAGCAGCATTTGTATTCTCTTTATATTTCCATCTTTAATTGGCAATGCGCGCAGTAAAATTGAAGAGTATAGGAAATTGCGGACTACTGGACTTTGTTTTAAATCCAATGAGAATGCATGATTATATTGCTTCCATCTCAAATCCCCAAAAATAAGTGCTCTGGGCGTATCTGGCGGTTCTCAGAATTGGAGATTGGCGAGGCAAAGTTGCGATCATGGGGACAGGGATTTTCATGGACTTCCTGTCAATCATCCCATCGACGAACACTAGTCAGCCTCTCCCCAACCTGAAATGGGTTTAGTGGTCCCCATGAAGCCATAAATATAACTATTATCCATACCTTTTAGTATTTATAGGGTTACTGTCATTTCATTTTCTACGTGTCTTCTGTTTGAAGCATGAAGTGATGGCGGGAGATGCAGCTGATATATTAGGCATTACATGGACTGTATGATGGACACAGTCTCTCCCACACAACTATTAATTAGAATAAAAGCTATGCAGGACAGGCTATCGGCGTTGTACGGTTTCCTTGGTAATTCTAACGCCTGACATGTTGGCTGTGTTTCCTGACCTCACTTCAGGCGGGAGAAACAGATCTGTAATGGATCTGAGATTGATCATTAATATAAGCCTGACGTCCAACCCAAGCCATCCAGAGAACCATATCCCTAGACATGTAGAATGTCCAAGGGAAAGTGGAATGGTTGTCGGGCAATGGTGGTATGTTAAACGGAAGACAGAATGGTTTGTATGGTAACTCCATGTCTCAAAATTGGTAAGATTTGCACTTCCATTTGAAGGTTCTAGTAAGTCCATTAATATATAACTCTTCAGCTCAGGACAGTGAGGTAGATTACTTTATTGGGGTTGTCTAGTTTAGAAGACCCATTTTCATACACCTTCATAGTGAATTCTGAGTTAATAGAAGGGGTCCTCCGTTCAGGACCCTCATCTCATGGCCAGAATAGAGAGCAGTTTTATTTAGCGTCTCTCGCTCTGGAGGACCTGTCCTGTCCTTCATTACACAGACCACCCATTGATATGAATGGAAACTGTGTAATGCTTATTGTCCCCTGTGGTGGCGCTGCTGGGAAATTAAACACTTACTACCAGGTTTCCCCACAGATTACAACTGATTGCTGGGTGTCCCAGCAGGGGGACACTTCGTGATCAGCATATTTTCAAGGTACCCTACTAAGAAGTAGGCATTGTCCAAAATGGAGAACTCCAATATGTAATGGAGATTTTTAGGTTTTGATTTAGGGTTAAGGCAGTGATTTTCAACCTTTATAGCATGGGGATTTCCTGAAGTAATTTTAACCTGACAGAGAAACCGTGTGAACAATGAAGATAATGCGACTGAATGCAACTTCAGCAAACTGTTCTAAGTATGATGTCCAGACTTTATGCAATGCGAAAACTTGCAGTCACTATCGCAACAACCCACACACAAAATAGTCACCCTATCAAATTATCCCCTACAGTGTTGTCACCTTGTCAGACCACTATCATTTACATAAGCCACGACACACATATTCTCTTTCTGTAACACACATCTTCTACCACCACAGGCCATAAACTTATGACCATTATGTTGCATTGATCTCAAGACCCTCAAAGACAAGGATCGACAAAACATTCCATAAGTCTTGGTCAGGATCTTGAGATAGATTTACTATAATAAGTGACATAGTGTTGGAACTTGATGTAAAACCCCTAAATTTGGTTTCATGATACCTCAAGCTTCTGTAGAACCCTGGTTGGGACCCGCTGGGTTGGCTGGGGATCTTATTTAATACACATTACATATAGAGACGGCCTTAAGTTGGTTGGTTCACTATGCAGTTCCTTCTATTATTACCCCCTTACAGTGTACTATATAGCGCCCAAATAATACAATCATACACTGTCCAGTAAATAAACTAGGGAATATATCCATATCCTGTGTTAGCGCCTTCCATAGGTTTGGGCACCAAGCATGGGATCAAGGGCACAAACTTTGGGTGTCCAGGCTACCAAGACCATTGGTGCCCCTTCAACGACAGATGATACTCCATTCATGACCGTACAGGTCGCAAACCCCTAATCTTGGCCCAGATTACATTTTGTACGATGAAACCAGAGATCTCATTGGTTGCTATGGGCAGAAGCTCCATTTTCCTTTTGCACTGCGCCATAAGTGAACCCTCATAGACTTTTTTTCTTCTCTGATCTATAATTTAACTCTAAAATATCTTACATACACCTACATATGAGTATGGCTGTGCATATTAAATACATAGACTAATTTATACACTATCCAGAGTGAATAGTGTAAGTATATGTGTGCACACCTTGCAATAACACATGTTTACATAGAAACACATATATACATATATTGAATGGGGGAGGTGTGGTGATATATGAGACCCTTTTGAGCATTGTCCCATTTATCAAAGTAGAGCTCCATCTCCATATAATGACCCAGGGACACTAATGGAGGCCATCACTCTACATGACATCTCCGAGCTGGAGCCTTCCTCACCGGGTCACCTCTCTGTTCTCCCTCTTTAAAAAAATCCTATCTCTTCTTCTGTGCTTGCAGGTGTTTTCCCATGTCCTGCTGTAGCAGTAGGGTCATATTTTTTGCTGGTGTTCCTAGTCATTCTCAACCATCGTATTACTGGGAATATTATTGAAAATATAACAATATGAGTAAGGAAAGGACCAAGCCGATAATAACATTTCTGGATTGCCTTGGGCATTTCTATTCTTTCGCGCATCACACACAAAGCTCCACTTATGAGAATTACTTTGTGTTTGTTTCAACAAGTGACACTCCGCTCATTCACTGCAAAGAGTCTCCACTCCACTGCAAATGGTTCCTAGACGTGATTGTGAAGACTTCTTTGTGGAACTATGAAACGTAACCCTTTACGTTACTTTCTCAGCTTGCTTCGAAGTCCATTTTGCCCTAAAATAATAATATCGTCAGTCAATCTAAGTCCCTCCTGTCAAGTATGTCCATACGTCCCACGCGGCTTGTCACCCATATTTCCAATACTCTGGAATGGCAAATCTGCCTTTCCGTTGAGTGATTATACAAGTCCCATCCCTTTCAGGGTCATACTGGTCCACCAGAGGACCCTCCGTTGTTCCTAGGCTCGATAGAATAATGGGCTCCAAAGGTCCAGCAGTAGACAACCTCATTTGGAGATGACTTTGGAGACAATCACTTGCCACTAGTGTTCTGTATGTGCATTGATATGGACAAAGATTACAATGCAAGTTAACGTGGACGTGAACATGTTCTGTATAGATAAAGGGTGCACCCTCGGAATATTTTCCTTGGTTGGGCTCGAGGAGGCCCGGTTTGACACCGGTACCTCTAAATATATTTGTTCAAATTACTCTTGAATTCAAAGAGTTACAAAAGGGTCAATGTCTCCGAAATGTGAACATGTTGGTGCAGACTTGGGTATGAATCTTTAAAAAATGATGTACCTCCATGTACAATATAATTACGAATGTATGTGCCAGCTATCTTCTCACCACGGGAGATGTTCCCCGTTACGCAGCAAAGCAGTAAGGCAATTACCTGACAACTTTATGAATATTCCCAGCCTTTCTGCTCTACAGATGTTCTCAAAGCAAAATCAAGGTCTGTAGTGGGCACTTTGGCTAGAAATTGTGTGGGGGCTCCTTCTACTTTTCATTATGATCACAATGATAATCCCTCAAAATGTTCATGAATCCAAAAAATACCACAATACAATACATTCTAAAAATTAACACCATTTATTGCCCAAATAATATCACCACTGTGACCAAATACAAGTGCCATACAGTGCACAAATAATAGTGCTCATACCCCTGGTTCTCAAGCTGGTTCATGGTGAAACATACAGTTTTTCTAGTTAGTTACTATTTTGAATTGCCCTGAGGGGCATTGGGGAGGCCCTCAGATGGGGAAGCCCCTAGGGGCTTTTCAATTTTTTTACCCTTTTTGACCCAAAGTCAGCCCTAAATGTTTTTGCTCTGAATCTGAAGAGGAATTTCACTCAAATTCCTTCATGGGAGTTTCTGATCACTCTTCTGCACCCTGATACATGAATTTCTCAATGTTAGAGCTGCAGCCCTAGGTATAAAAACTACACTCAAAGCTCACTTTTTAATATGTTCCATTTAGTGTAGCTCTAACCCTCAAAGGTACATATGATTTCGAGGTAATTTATAGAAAATACACATGTCTGTATTTATTTATGTTGCTTATAAAGCTCCAACATATTCCGCAGTGAGGTATAGAAGTTCTCCTCACTTGGTGTCCCCAATGGGGCTCACAATCTAAATTCCTTACCTGCATATCTTTGGAGTGTGGAAGGAAACCCGAGTACCCGGAGCAAACCGACGCAAATATGAGGAGAACATACAAACTCCATGCAGATGTTGTCCTTGATCGGATTTGAAACCAGGACTCCAGCGCTGCCCGCAGAAATTTAGAGCAATCAAAGAGAATTGATAACCCCCCCCCCCCCCCCAGCTGCCATGTTCTAGTTTGATCTCATACATAAATCTAGCCAAGCAAAACCAGGGTTGGACTGATCCACTAAAGTATTTTTTGGTTGCCCCAAGTTCGTACACAAGAACACAGCACTACCACACCAGGGCCTTTAAGGTAGAGCGGAAGACAACCCAATGTGAAGTTGAGTTTGCAACGGACCACCAGCACTTTTTTTTTTAGTTAAAACCTAAATAATATTTTAGTCTTTAATAATTATGGGGCTTATAGGTGCAATGATAATAGCAGAGACTTAGAAAGTTAAAGTGGATATGTTGTACTTGGCCTGTGAGGTTTTAGGGTGGTCCTTCAGATTCAGTCTGGTGGGCTTAAAGAGGCTCTGTCACCAGATTTTGCAAGCCCTATCTGCTATTGCAGCAGATCGGCGCTGCAATGTAGATTACAGTAACGGTTTTATTTCTAAAAAACGAGCATTTTTGGCCAAGTTATGACCATTTTTGTATTTATGCAAATGAGGCTTGCAAAAGTACAACTGGGCGTGTTTAAAGTAAAAGTCCAAGTGGGCGTGTATTATGTGCGTACATCGGGGCATTTTTACTACTTTTACTAGCTGGGCGTTGTGTAGAGAAGTATCATCCACTTCTCTTCAGAACGCCCAGCTTCTGGCAGTGCAGACACAGCCGTGTTCTCGAGAGATCATGCTGTGACGTCACTCACTTCCTGCCCCAGGTCCTGCATCGTGTCGGCCACATCGGCACCAGAGGCTACAGTTCATTCTGCAGCAGCATCAGCGTTTGCAGGTAAGTAGCTACATCGACTTACCTGCAAACGCCGATGCTGCTGCAGAACTGTAGCCTCTGGTGCCGATGTGGCCGACACGATGCAGGACCTGGGGCAGGAAGTGAGTGACGTCACAGCGTGATCTCTCGAGAACACGGCTGTGTCTGCACTGCCAGAAGCTGGGCGTTCTGAAGAGAAGTGGATGATACTTCTCTACACAACGCCCAGCTAGTAAAAGTAGTAAAAACGCCCCGATGTACGCACATAATACACGCCCACTTGGACTTTTACTTTAAACACGCCCACTTGTACTTTAGAAATCCTCATTTGCATAAATACAAAAATGGTCATAACTTGGCCAAAAATTCTCGTTTTTTAAAAATAAAAACGTTACTGTAATCTACATTGCAGCGCCGATCTGCTGCAATAGCAGATAGGGGTTGCAAAATCTGGTGACAGAGCCTCTTTAAGGTATCCTAGTCTGATTTTGAAAGTCACTGTACAAGGGACCTGCAATTTGTCATTTCTTATTATTTTCTGTAAGGTATCTCCAAGTGTAGAAGGACAATGTAAAAATACTTGTAAATATGCAACAGGAAGGCAATTGATATGCCACTCACAAAAAATTCATTAGACACGGAAAGAATGAAAAACATTGCAAATGAGTCTCTGCCATCACTGGGTATCGGGATGATGAATCCTCAGTTATACGTGAACTTCCAAAGTATATGCACAGAAGGATTAGCATCTCCTGAGTGCGGAAAGTGTATTTACTGCATTTTCACAATAAGTCACATTGCAGTCGTCTTTGTAAAGAATTCCCAATGTCCCGAAAATGTTCAAAGACTCTGTGCATTCAAGAGTTTGTCTGCAAGTTTTTTTTATTCAAATCTGCTGTCTGGTACGAAGATGTGTGGGAAAATCTGAAGAGGCGTACTGTTTATAACATATCTATAATTAAAGGAGATAGACTCTCATAATAACGAAAACTCGGAACCTGTCACCAGAACCTTCCATAAGATCATTTCATAAACAGTGGAAAGGATGAGGAGACTCATAGTAATGATAAAAATTAGGCGGCTTTCAGGTGCGGCTTGACACCACCACACTGCTAACCTTCTGACTGGAGAACCTTCTTCCATGTGTTTGTGGAGTCTGTCACATGCTGTTTATGGACCTCAAAATGTGTTTTTTGATGTTTTTCCTTAACCTCTTCCCGCGCCGTGATGTACTATTGCGTCGTGGTGGGGGAGGTAATGTTTGGAACGTGCTCACCCGCTGAGCCCGCTCCGTAGCGGCGGGTATCAGCTGTGTTTTACAGCTGTCACCCAGGAATAACAGCCAGGAACAGCGATTGGGCTGTTTAACCCCTTAGATGCTCGATCACAGCATCTAATGCCTTATTGACACGACAGGGTCCCGCCCGTGCCTGAGTGTCGGTCTATAAAATCGGCCATTTTTCCCGGCTGGTTTGCATCCGTTCCGGGCATATCTGGACAGTGACATCAGGGGCAACTCCTGAAGGGGAATCCCCATGTGGCCGGTGATTCCACTTCAGGAAAAGCCCCTGTCGTCTGTGTCCATTTATGGACACTGAACGTTACTGGCTTCGCCTGGTGTGGAATCCCCGGTCACAGAGTGTTCGGGGATTCCGCTTCAGGAGTTTCCCCTGATGTCACTGCCCAGATATGGACAGAGACATCAAGCGCTCTGTCCAGGAGCGGAATCCCCGAACACACGGGGATTCCGCTCCTTCAGGGAGCTAAAGTGGGGCTAGCACATAGCAGAGCAGGGAGATACCTCCCTGCTCTGCTATAGTGGCGTCGCTACAGTAGTAGCAGCCGCAGCTGCTAGCGGCGCCATCGGCCATGGAAGGTGTCGCTGGGCCAGGGCGCTTTTAAAACAAGCACGGGAAGGGAGCCAGTGCAGTGCTCCCTTACACCTGCTGTACACCCCGGCCCTGCCACACAGTGTATCTCCAGTGTACAGCCATTCGTCCGAATGGTATAAACTCCTCCTCCTCACAGGCGCTCTGCGCTGTGAGGAGGGAGCGAGCGACGGAATACATGGCCATCCCTCGGGACACATTTCGTTGATGGCCGTGTATTACCCAGCCCCATAGACTTCTATGGGAGCAGGGCGGCCGGGTAAACGGCCGAAAATAGGCCTTTTCCTATTTTTTGACGGCCAGGTTTTCCAGGGCCGTCAAAAAATCGGTCGTGTGAATAGCCCCATTAGGGGTCTATTGTTCCTACTGCAGCCGGGTGACGGCCGTTTTATGAACGGCCGTCACCCGGCCGGGAATACCTGTCATGTGAATAAGGGCTAAGACTTCACAAACACGGGAAGGCCCCCCACTGACAGCTCATCGCCCCCCCCCGCAAAGGAGGTGCCAATGGTTGTCTAATGAAGGCCCCCAGGGCTGCCTTTCTACATCTCCTGTTAAGCCGTGTCTCTGTCAGAGCTTAACAGGAGCCTGCAAGAATGACAATATACTGTAACACATTAGTTCAAGTCCCCTAGAGGCACTAATAAA
Source organism: Rhinoderma darwinii (assembly GCF_050947455.1). Taxonomy (NCBI): domain Eukaryota; kingdom Metazoa; phylum Chordata; class Amphibia; order Anura; family Rhinodermatidae; genus Rhinoderma; species Rhinoderma darwinii. The sequence continues at coordinate 93,231,691 of NC_134696.1, read as the reverse complement.
ATGTGTAAACAAAAAAGTAAAAAAAAGTTTATAGTATTGTAACAAAAAAATTACAATTAAAAAAAAAAACCTTTTACCATTTCTCACTTTTAGACTATATCATTATTTAACCCGCACGGTGAACGCCGTAAAAATAAAAAAATATAAAACCCCAGAATCGCTGTTTTTTTGGTCACTCCATATCTCACAAAAAAATAAATAAAAAGTGATCAAAAAGTCTCATGTAGCCCAAAATTGTACCAGTAGAAACTACAGCACGCCCCGCAAAAAATAAGCCCTCATACCGCTCAATCGACAAAACACAAATTTTATTTTTAACAATTCGTTTCTTCCTTGTAAAGTAGTAAAACATAAAAAGAAATATATACGTTTCGTATCGCCATAATCATGTTGACCGGTAGAATAAAGTTAACATGCCAATCTTACCGTATGGTGAAAGCCGTAAAAACGAAACCCTTCAAAGTATTGAGGAATTGCTGTTTTTTTCCTATTCCACCCCACAAAAAAATGTTGTTTTGTTTCCCAATACATTACATGGTACCGTTAATAACTACAACTCGTCTCGCAAAAAACAAGCCCTCATATGGCTATAGTGACAGAAAAATAAAAAAGTTCTAGCTTTTTAATGGTGGGGAGGAAGAAATGAAAACGAAAATCCAAAAAATGGCTGGGTCCTGAAGGGGTTAAGCAATGGCTTTTTTTTCTGGCCACTCTTCCATTAAACCCTGTTCTGTGGAGTATACGTCTTATAGTGGTCCTATGGACAGATACTTCCATCTCTGATGTGGATCTTTGGAGCTCCTTCAGTGTTATCGTTGGTGTTTTGGTTGAATGGTTGATGCCCTCCTTGCCCGGTCTGGGAGTTTTGGTGGGCGGCCTTACCTTGTCAGGTTTGTAGTTGTGCCATACTCTGTCCATTTTGTTCTAATGGATTTAATGGGGCTTTGTGGAATAATCAAAGTTTGGGATATATTTTTATAACCCATCCCTGAGCTACACTTCTCCACCACTTGTTTGTAGAGCTTCTTGGTCTTCATGTTGCTTGCTTAGTGGTCTTGTAGACTCAGGGGTCTTTCAGAACAGGTGTATTTATACTGACGTCATGTGACAGATCATGAAACTCAGGGGAACCTTATTCAACGAGTTATGTGACATCTTAGGTTCATTGGTTTGACCCGACCTTATTTAGTGGTTTCATAGCACGGGGGGAGATACATGTGCACTCAGAAATGTTCAATTTGTATTTTTTTAAACAAGGTATTTTTTCTCATTCCACTGTAAAAATTTGGACTATTATGTCAGGCGCATTACATAAAATAAAATTTAAAATCCATTTTCATTTCAGATTTTAATGCAACTAAACAGGCAAAACACCAGTGGGGGAATACGGGGGATACGATACAATGGGAAACAGTTTTTACTGCAATGCCTGTTGTAGTCTAGGTAACACCCTATAACCTTGTGTAACAATGCATGTTCAGACATGGCGCATATTATTGTCATCGGTTCTATTGCCGCATGTGAAATCCCTATATTTGCAAAGTAAACTCAGTGGTATGTCTTTAAACATGTCATTCATCATCGAGGTCTACCATCTATTGAAGTAGTGAAGTGGCAATACTTAAAAAGGCCTTTTTTCTATTAGAACATTAGCAGGGAAGAAGCACGCAATTTCCAAACCTCAAAATTACTATAAATAATTGAAATGTTAAATACTTTTGTGTCAAAAAAGACAAAAGTATAATAGGTATGATACCTTTATTGGCTAACCATAAAAGTTCTATATGCAAGCCAATAAAGGTATCATACCTATTATACTTTTGTCTTTTTTGACACAAAAGTATTTAACATTTCATATTGTCTTTGGCTAACACGGTACTACACAATTTTTTACTGTACTTCGTATAAATAATTGAAAACAAAAATCTGAAATTCAGGTTTTGCTGCGTTTCCCTTGCCAGGTGTTTAAATTAAATGATAAAACATAAAGGGGAACAGCGTAGAGTCTGACAAAGAAGAACGGCATGACAAGAGGAACGAGTGGAGCAGAAGAGTCTATTAGAAGCTTTCATTATAGATTGGCGTGTGGATAATCTATTGAGCGCTTGGCCATGGGTAGATGAATAAATGTGGGGGGATTTGGGCTGTCTTGCAGGTAAAAGTGACAGGTCATGAATAGGTCAATTTAGAGGGGGTTCTGATATCTGGGTGATAGAAGAACTGGAAGGAACAGATTACATTTAGCTCAAGGCTCTTGGACTTCGGCGACGCAAATGTATTGTTTTTTGTACATTAATATTCTTCTAAATTTTCTTTGAATTCTATATTTTAGGGGTGTGCGTACTATTGAGATGGCCTTGTGGCAGGTTCAGAGCGCATGGAGAGGTTTCGCTGGAGTTCAGATGCTTCCATCTCCACGGGCGTACTGACCACGGAGCTATCCATGCGACTACCATGGAGCCATTGGAGAGAGGTGGCCCAGCCCAGTTGGTCTATTTATTATTGGGTGGTGGGAACCTGTGTAGGACTACACCCTCCAGAGGGACTGGAATTGGCCCAGGGAAACAAACACCAAGGCCCTTCTGTCCTGGGTTGAAAAATCCAGCTTCATAATGGGGTGCCCAGTTGGATCTTTGCTATGGGGCCCTCTTCATTCTATGTATGCCACTGCCCATTTCCTTCACGTTGTGCGACGTGAATTTATGTCGGCCTCTCCTCATACAAGATCAATGAGGAGCATGAACTATCCTAAGGGTTAAGGCCCTTTTACACAGTCAAACGAGCGTTCGTATGAACGCTTGTTCCCGATCATTGCCCTGTGTATACTGTGCCGATCAAGAAGGTTCATTGTCTAATCTGCTCGTTTATGCAGCCAATAAAATGGTCGCTAGTCGGCAGCACATCTCCATGAAGGAAATGAAGGGTGCCGAACGATGGTAGTAACAATCGGTTGTCCCCTTACGTAATCGCTCAGTGCCCGTTGTGAAAGGAGCAAACTAACTCCGATCAACGATCTATCTCGTTGATCGGCGCTCATTTTCATGGCCAATGAAAAGGGATACAAGGGATGAAAGGGGAGGAACCTGTCCCAGCAGATGGGCTTCATTCTGATTCTTGCTGTGGGGTCTTTTTTTCACGTGTACCGTCTACTTCTTCTCCTCGCATGACTTTCACACTTTTCTAAACATCCATTTAGATGACATTATAGATGATGGTTGCTGATTCCTTTATTCCACACCGTGCTAAATTTCTTTGAAAATCCTTTGCCTATATTATTGTTGAATGGAGGCATAGCTAGTATGAATTGATCGAGTGATAGCGGTAACAAAGACACAGCAAAGTGCCGCAATAATGCTGCATTTAAGATGTCGATATACGTACAAGATAAGATGGTCCTTAGATCTCTGACTGCTTCACATTGCGGACCTGCAGACCTACTTGATCTTGACAATGTGGACTGCTGAATCCTTAACAATGTAGACCAACACTGTATATCTTCTGTGACTTTATAATACAAACACCAAGTCTCTGGTAGTGACATAATCTAAATCATTATCCTTAGTTATGGCTACTGCGGCTTTACATCATCTCTTTGCAGCTGGGCTGCCAGGGAACAGTTATTAAAACTATGGCTCCAATCCCCAAACTGTTTTTTTATTGATGTGCCAAGAACCATCTGCTCCGTGTCATGGTATCTTATTCTACAGTTCAAAATATGTTTATTTGAAAAGTTGAAAAATTTAGCATTTTGTGATGGGAACAGTAGAGATGAGCTAGGTAGGAGTCAGGTAGAGGGGCACCTAAGTTCTATCAGTGGGCAGCGTGTTATAGAGCAGGAGGAGCTGAGCAGATTGATATATAGTTTTGTGGGGAAAAAAAAAGTCAGGATAAATTTGAATTTAATGATTTAAATCACTGCTGATGAGTCTAGTGGGCGGTCCTACTCCGTGATCGACAGTGATCTCATGTACACATACACAAGGAATGCTGTCAGTCATTAAGTGAGACCGCCCACAGGACTCCTAATCCATGACTGAGCATGGATTCAAATCAATTAATTATATGTTATCCTAAATCTTTTCCCACAAAACTATATGTCAATCTGCTCAGCCCACCCTGCTCTATAACATAATGCCTCTTGATAGGTCACTGTTTTTATAGAGGCTCTGTCACCAGATTTTGCAACCCCTATCTGCTATTGCAGCAGATCGGCGCTGCAATGTAGATTACAGTAACGTTTTTATTTTAAAAAAACGAGCATTTTTGGCCAAGTTATGACCATTTTCGTATTTATGCAAATGAGGCTTGCAAAAGCACAACTGGGCGTATTGAAAAGTAAAAGTACAAGTGGGCGTGTATTATGTGCGTACATCGGGGCGTGTTTACTACTTTTACTAGCTGGGCGTTGTGTATAGAAGTATCATCCACTTCTCTTCACAACGCCCAGCTTCTGGCAGTGCAGACACAGCCGTGTTCTCAAGAGATCACGCTGTGACGTCACTCACAGGTCCTGCATCGTGTCAGACGAGCGAGGACACATCGGCACCAGAGGCTACAGATGATTCTGCAGCAGCATCGGCGTTTGCAGGTAAGTCGATGTAGCTACTCACCTGCAAACGCTGATGCTGCTGCAGAATCATCTGTAGCCTCTGGTGCCGACACGATGCAGGACCTGTGAGTGACGTCACAGCGTGATCTCTGGAGAACCCGGCTATGTCTGCACTGCCAGAAGCTGGGCGTTCTGAAGAGAAGAGGATGATACTTCTCATCAGAAGCCCAGTTGTACTTTTGAAAGCCTCATTTGCATAAATACGAAAATGGTCATAAAATGGTCATAACTTGGCCAAAAATGCTCGTTTTTTAAAAATAAAAACGTTACTCTTATCTACATTGCAGCGCCGATCTGCTGCCATAGCAGATAGGGGTTGCAAAATCTGGTGACAGAGCCTCTTTAAAGTAAATTGGCTGTTTTAAAGGGATTGTCTCATGAAGACAACCTCTCTTTAAAAATAAGCTGGCGCAGGTTCGGCCTCCCTCACCCCCCCCCCCCCGCTATCAACTGTTATCGCTGAGGGAAGCTGCGGTCAGCCACTCATTTCATCTGCAATCCAATGTAGCATTGCATGCCGGCTAGTCAAGTAAATGTAATGCAAGGATATGCTGGTTCCGCCAGAGCGCGGGATGCTCTTACAGACCGGCTCCCGATTCTGGCACGCAGAGGGCGGTCCCAAGTGTAGGACCTCCCTCTATAATGTCCATATGCCCTAGTAGGATGTTCAACATCCCTTAAATGGGAACAACCCCTTTAATGGATTTTCCATTTAAAGAGGCTCTATCACCAGATTATCAAATCCCTATCTCCTATTGCATGTGATCGGCGCTGCAATGTAGATAACAGTAAAGTTTTTGTTTTTTTTTAAAAACTATCATTTTTGGCCAAGTTAGGAGCAATTTTATATTTATGCAAATGAGCCTTTCTAATGGACAACTGGGCGTGTTTTCTCTTATTTCCAACTGGGCGTGTATTGTGTTTTTAGCAACTGGGCGTGTTTACTTCTTTCACTGCACAATCACACTGTGCTGTGGACCATGCTGGGCTGGAACAGTGAGAAGTGCAGGACACTGATTAGTCACTGATTGGTCACTGATTGGTCAGCGTCATACACTCCTCTTTACAACACCCAGTTGGTAAAAAGTAAAAACACGCCCAGTTGTCCATTGAGAAACTCATTAGCATAAATCTAAACTAGCTCATAACTTGCTAAAAAATGATCGTTTTTCAAAATAAAAACCACTGTTGTTATCTACATTACAGCGCCGATCAGATTATGTAGGAGATACTGCACTTATAATGTGGTGACAGCCTCTTTAAGGGCTTCTAATAGGTGAAGATCCCTTAGCTAGAAGTTACCTGCACTTCTTCTAGTATATTTTGCGGACCCTTTCCTCCATTTTTCTCTACCCCATTTTCCGAAATCCATGCGTTGTATACATCACAGCTCCATTAATTTACCAAGAATATTTCGTTCTTAGACAAGACTAAAAAGTCCCGAATTTTAGGAAATAGATTTTTTTAATTACATGGAAGGGATGATTCAAAACCGGTAGGAGGTTTTTTTCCTCCGTCTTGTTTACAGTCTAGCACAATGCACCACTCCAGGCTTTTCCTCTCTCCACACCTTGGTATGCTTGTCTTTTGTGGGGGTGCTGCTTGTGAACAGTGTGGGTGTACTCATTGATATGCGCTGGGTGGACCCGATAGATTTGCACATCACCAGCTTCATATCTCAGGTCTTCATTGACAGTCGGCTTATCTTCTTCACATCTAAGAAGTCATTTAATAAACCTAATAAAAAATGTAACAGATCAATGGGATCACTGTGTCATTATATGGAACATGGAAGATTTTATTTTTTGCCGTTTTCTTGAGCCTTTTTTCTTTGGAAGCCCTTTGATATATCTGGCGCATTATAAAAACATCTACAGAAAAAGGAGACAGTGTAATGTTCTCTCCGGCTTCCACAAATCTGATGAATATCCCTTGTGTTACACCCTGTATTACGCTGCAAGCCTATTCTCTGCTCTGACTGGTCAGGTTTTTCTCCCTCTTGTGCCATTTTGCCTTTTAATGGCAGCCTGTAGTTCCTCACAATAATTGCTTTACTTGTTTTTTTCGTTTCTTATGTTCTGTATTATTAAATAACACCCCTGCTTGCTGCCGTACAAGACTCTTGTCTGCAGTTTCTTCTCTATCGGTATAGGTTGTCCTTAGCTGCAGTCAATGGCGTCTGGAAAGGCAAGGGTTTTATAGGGTTAACCCCATCCCTGTTTGTGTTGACAACATTGGGCACTTTGTGCTTGTGCCCCAAAATTTATTTTAATTTGAATTAATTTTAACGCAATTACTGTATGGCATGTGCCAAAACTGGCGTAAACCTTTTCATATATTCCCCCCCCAATGTCTCCGGTCTTTCCTGCCATGGTGTAATCTATGTGGGTCATTTGGGGACTAGGAAAAAATTTGGACCCAATATATCAATTTTACTATATACCAAATGGACACTTATATTATTATCAGTGTCAAAGTGCAACTACTAGTTGGGGAATTCTGTTGTTCTGGTCCGTCAGAGGAGCAGAACAAGTGAATACCGGACAGAACGGTTCCATTGCACTACAGACACCACCGGCGGCCGATGGAACCCATTGACTTTAATGGGTTCCGTTGGCTTTCCGTTGTGGTGTCCGTGGTTTTACCGGAAACAATAGCGCAGCATGAGGTGATGTTTCTGGTATGGGCCTGTTCACATCACCGTTCGCTTTCTGTTCTGGGGTTCCGTCGGAGGTTTCCGTCGGGAAAGTGGAAGTGAAACCACAGCTTCCGTTTCAGTCACTATTGATATCAATGGTGACGGAAACATCGCTAATGGTTTCCGTTCGTCACCATTACGGCAGGTTTCCGGTTTTATAACTGAATCAATAGCGGAGTCGACTGCGCTATTGATTCCGTCGGAAAACTGGAAACCTGCCGGAATGGCGATGTTTCCGTCACCATTTATATCAATGGTGACTGAAACGGAAGCTGTGGTTTCACTTTTACTTTCCGTTGCGGGGTTCACCCGACGGAAACCTCCGACGGAACCCCGGAACAGAAAGCGAACGGTGATGTGAACCGGCCCTAATCTGTGTTGGATCTGCGACGGAGGCTCCATGTGAACAGGCCCTCAGGCTAAATTCACACTTGCGTTGTATAATCAACTACATTTTCAGATCAGAATAAAGCATCCGTTCACATCCGTTATATTAGTCATCCATTTTTTTGACGGAGATAAACGTGCAGGGTAGAGGACTTTCTTCTCCGTTCCCAAAAAAACGGATTTATAACAGATGGGTCATTTTTTTTTTATCACTGGTGTTAACTTAAAACGTATTGTAATCCGTTTACATCCATTATTTTGACACTATCAGTTAAAAAATAACGGATAATATTAAAGTAAGGGCAACACAATTGTGAACTTAGCCTAATACAGATGTAGTGGTTTTGAACCTGTTATCGACCTGTTTTTTATGTGCACCATGATAACTCACCAAGGTAAGATAACTGGGTTGAATTGCAGTCCTATGTAAAACCACAATCAATTTTGTGCCAAATGACAAACTTGGTTCTAGTGCGTTGTCAGCTCTGCTACATCTGTAGATCCATGCTAGATAGCAATCTCTGCAGGTTACGAGAATCTTGTATCTATTACACTTGACTTGTGCCTCCTTCTTTTTCTTTAGCCTCATCCCAGCAGAAGTCAATGTAACTGTTGCATGACTGTTGCAGATTTCCATTGATTTCTATTAAGTGCAATGGTTTCGAACTACCCCTGAAGAACACTACAGTCATCCTTTCCACGTGCACGTTGCTTTTTTTGCATTCCCTCTGCAATATATTTTGCATAATTCAGAATTTTAGTAAATTTCGTAAATTCTGAGTGTATCTCGAAGGCCAACGATCACGGTGACAGTATCTAAGAGTCTTCTGTGAGCTGCCGTCTTGTTTCTTTCCATACAGTAATTGTACAGAATGGACGTCCCCAGCCCCAATCTCTGACAGCATCTATCTCTTCCTACTTTCTACCAAGCTTGTTGGAGTTATAGATACACTCATGTCAGTCAGGTCTTCTCTTTCATGACGTGCCAACGTGTCACCCTGTCTCTCCCAATATAGATGGTATCAGCGTACTAGACTCTACAGTCTGCCTGAAGGTGATTAACCTGTCTTTTCTTCCTTCGCGTCTCAGTCCTCCCTTTAGCAGTGCATATACTTTCATCGTGTCACATCAACATGTATCCTCAAGAGGAGCAATTGTCATCCTGTCACTGAGGTGTCACCATGTCACACAGCCCCTTTCCATGTAGACTTCATCTGCTGTTGACTTGTCTCCACAAGGAGTGTCACGTAGTCCTTTGTCTCCACACAAGATGTCTCCTTGTCTTATATCTCAAGAATGTCTCACATTGTCCTCTGTCCCCATAAGTAGTGTCATACTATGTAAGTCATCACAACCAGACGCACAAGTGCTACGTAGGCGGTGGGGGACACAATTGTCTTTTTCTCCGAAAGGTCCTTCGCTGTCCTCCTCAGTTTAAACCAATGGTCTCCAACCTGCAATTGTTGCAAAACTACAACTCCCAGAATGCTCGGACAGCCGCAGAGAGTAGTCGTATTGCAAAAGTTGAAGAGCCACCGCTTGTGTTAGCAAAGAGCATCATTTTTTCCCTGTAGTCTGTCGTTAGACTTTCTGTCTTCACAAGTCATACTACAATATCCTGGTATCACCTCACATTGTCCACCAGTACTTCATACAAGGGTATGCAGTGAAGCCCCTACACAATACCTCCTCTTTGAGAAGACCACCCCTGATCTAAATCAGATTTTTATGGAACAGAATAAAATTTTCCCTACACCCTATGTATATTGACTTCTCCTTTGAGAGGACCACCCCCACAGAAGACCATTTTTCACTGCAATTTGGGTGGTCATCTCAAAAGAGGTTTCATTGTACTTATTTCATATCCATAATAGTCCATGGAACTTGGTGCCTACTGATGCATGAGGACTGTCACAGGGGACTAAAGGCGTTCGTCTCTTTATGTGAAGATATGATTTGGTAAATGCAAGCAAACAGGAGCGTAGCTAGTGGGTGCGAGGGGGGCATGTACTCTAGGTGCTGGGTGCCAGGGTCGGCAACATGTCACTTGCCTTGGCCAGGACATTTCGATACAGAAATGGGGGCAGCAAATTAAACCTTTACCCTGGGTGAAGTATGCATACATTGAGGACTATTGATGCCTTTATAATCTTGATTGGTGGTTGACATGATGGTGCCCATTGACCAGAAGTTCCTAAGACAATCATGCTATGATGCTTAGACATGTTAATTTACATCCCTGTTTCCAAAAGTGGAGTAACATTCTCTACTTTCTCTGTCTATTGTCCATAATTCGTGTTCTCGCTGAGGCGAGTCTTTATAAGAAGTGTCCAACATGACGGTGTCATCTAGCTTCAGCCATATAGTTACAAAATGTTGCTGGTCAACCCTAACTCGGTCGACATACCTTGATTTTTGACCCTACAAATAATGTCATACTTTTCCTTGGTCCAACAGGTGGTGTCAGCCTGGCTGCGCCTCGATCCGTCTCCATGAGGAGTAGAAGAAGATGCTGCAACCTGAGCTGGGAGCTCCGCTCCTCCTACTGCTCCTGAGTCTCACCTCCCCTGGTGCCTCATTGCTGTCATCTCTACGTGTTGGTAAGCACTTTTAATATACCGGACCTATCATGCTTGTTGCATATCATCATCATTGCACATCATCATTTATATTACACAACTACAGAACATCATAAAGGATTATTCTGAATAGGTTATGTAATGATGGAGCTACAGATGTGTCTACCCCTACCTTTGCTTGAATTTGGTTGAGGACTAAAAATTCTTATGAAACAAATTCAATATAATATCGCGACATGCTAGTAAAACCCTTGAAAGGTCGCAAACCACATCACAGCCACTGGGTGGCCACACATATCATAGACATCTCGTGACAGAGTATCGCGAAATCATGTTTTTTGTTTGTTTGTTTTTTTAAAGCTGTTCATCTTGATTCACACATTGCAGAATATGTTGAGATAAGAGTATAGGTAAAGTAGGACATATCTGTATAACTAACATAATGTCCCATATAAAATATAAAACCCAGTAATGTTCCTACACAAGTCTCCCAATACACCTGCGGCCCCATGAAGGAGAGTAGTTAGCACAAAGTTATTAGAGACAGTAGAGACGTGAAAGATGTTAGAACCCGATAATTATACAGAGATCAGCGGCTCTATATAGACACTACTTATCTCTTCCTGCAGAAGAAGTCTGTCACAGATCACTTTTGTAGGGCGTTCCTTCTCCTGTGCCAAGCACTAATTTACTGACCTGGGGGGCTCTCTTTCAGTGTATATTATATGTTCTGTGTCTCAGCTGCTGCAAAACCACATAACACACACCTCAGATGCTACAAAATATTATAATACACACCTCAGCTGCTGCAGAACATCTTAATACTCACCTCAACTGCTGCAATACATCATAATACACACCTTAGATGCTGCAGTACATCATAATACACACCTTAGCTGCTGCAGAACATCATAATACTCACCTCAGATGCTGCAAAACATCATAATACTCACCTCAGCTGCTGCAGTACATAATAATACACACCTTTGCTGCTGCAGAACATCATAATACTCACCTCAGATGCTGCAAAACATCTTAATACTCACCTCAACTGCTGCAATACATCATAATACTCACCTCAGCTGCTGCAGAACATCATAATACTCACCTCAGCTGCTGCAAAACATCATAATACTCACCTCAGCTGCTGCAGAACATCATAATACACACCTCAGCTGCTGCAAAACATCATAATACTCACCTCAGCTGCTGCAGAACATCATAATACTCACCTCAGCTGCTGCAGAACATCATAATACACACCTTATCTGCTGCAGAACATCATAATACACACCTTAGCTGCTGCAGAACATCATAATACTCACCTCAGATGCTGAAGACCATCATAATACTTACCTCAGCTGCTGCAGAACATCATAATACTCACCTCAGATGCTGAAGACCATCATAATACTCACCTTAGCTGCTGCAGAACATCATAATACACACCTCAGCTGCTACAAAACATCATAATACTCACCTCAGCTGCTGCAGAACATCATAATACTCACCTCAGCTGCTGCAGAACATCATAATACACACCTTATCTGCTGCAGAACATCATAATACACACCTTAGCTGCTGCAGAACATCATAATACTCACCTCAGATGCTGAAGACCATCATAATACTCACCTCAGCTGCTGCAGAACATCATAATACTCACCTCAGATACTGAAGACCATCATAATACTCACCTTAGCTGCTGCAGAACATCACACTACTCAGCTGCTGCAGAACATCATAATACTCACCTCAGATGCTGCAGAACATCATAATACTCACATTAGCTGCTGCAGAAAATCATAGTGCTCACCTCAGCTGCTGCAAAACTTCTAATACTCACCTCAGCTGCTGCAGAACATCATAATACACACCTTAGCTGCTGCAGAACATCATAATACTCACCTCAGATGCTGAAAGACATCTTAATACACACCTCAGATGCAAAAGATCATTATAGTAAAAACCTCAGCTGCTGCAGAACATTAGAATACGCACCTCAGATGCTGCAGAACATCATAATACGCACCTCAGATGCTGCAGAACATCATAATACTCACCTCAGATGATGCAGAACATCAAAATACTCACCTCAGATGATGCAGAACATCATAATACTCACCTCAGATGGTGTAGACTTTTGTTTAAACCCTACAAAAAGAAGCTCTTCAGCAGCTGAGGTTGTATTACACAAAATAATATACCCCCTACTATAAATGATAAAGAATACCTTGGGTTTGTGCATAGACAGGGATTCCTATTAATGCCAATAAAATTCTGTCCAGAGTGGTCGCCACCTTTTTGCCCCTGTGACTGTTTTTCCGGGCGATGGTGTTGACTTTGACATTGAATAATCTGTATTTGTTGGAATTGCTCTTCATTTTCTAGGAATAATCATCTGTATCAACAGAATAACAACATTGTCTATACAAAGGATGTAATCAAAGGAGAATGTGCCATACAAGCAGACCTTGTGGCTGCTATGGGGCCCTTGGATAAAGGGAGGCCCAGTCCTGTCCCATCTCCTTTGTTATTGGGTTGTGAGAACCTGTGCAGGACTCCACTCTATCTTCCTCATCTTTATGAGGAATTTGCCCAAGGGTAATGGAAAAGCTGCGGAAGAGTCAAGCACACAACAGGCCCTTCTGTCCTGGGTAGCAAAACTGGGCACCATAATTGGGGCTTAATTTTGTTGATTACTATGGAGTCCCCTCTCTTGTACGATCTGTATGTTGGTTATGACTGACAGTACATACTCCCAATTTATTGGAGGTTGGGGCAATGGACAATTTTCTGTGTTCGCATTAAATGCCCATGCCTACATTGTGTGCAACACATGCCTGATGTATAATTGCTTTTGGCATAGTGGCAACGTGTCTGTGAAAATGATATCCCAGTGTTGGCAGTCATGCCTTTGGCACTCGTCAGATTCTCAGCCAGATTGCCAGGGGTTGCTAGGGCAAGCTGTAAAATTGCTGGATTTGCATTGGATGACCTCTCGAGTATGTACCAAGACAGTCTCTGCATCTTCTCTCATTCTTTCCCGGGGTTAAAGTTATTATACAATTGTTCTTCTGTCTGATTTATCCTATTGATTATCCTCGAAGATGTTATTTTAGCTGCCTCCACAGAGGACACGAGTCCCGTGCATCAGTAATGCTGACAAATTAATTTATGTTTACCCGGCTATCTGAAGTCTAGTTCATACACGTCAAAGTGCAGTCAGGCTGTACGACCATCAGGACTGAATTACCCACAAGGCAATTGCAGAAGACCACCAGGGTCCACATGGTTATAATGAACCTGAGCTGGGGTCTCTGATGGATGACGATGTACGGACCAACAATAACAGTAATGTAATATGTTACGCTAGAATAATCCGTTGTACTGCAGGACTATCCCTACCTTCCTGGCTGCTTTATGTAGATATATGATATATAGTATATTCCGGTCCTTTTTAGGAAAGCCTTATATGTTTAGGACTGTTCTCTCCATGCCTGCTGAATGTGAAGTATGAGTATGAGCTGTACTCTGAGCCAATCAGATGTCTTCCCCTGCTGGTCGCCTCCCCTCTGCACCGCATACTGAGTAAGAAACTGCAGCTGCATCTCCCTCCTCTCCCTCCTCTCTCTCTTCTATTTGCTGTTTTATACTAGATGTATTTTTGGGGGACTGAGGAGGTTTCTAAACATTTACAGAGAGCCTGCAGACAGGGAAAGCCGGAAGGTGAGGTAAATGTGACTTTCCCCTAATAAGATATATTAAAAGGAGCAATGTATTTCCGTTTTGCAAAAAAAAAAATAACATGAAAATGATGTTGTAGGTTTACCTGTGGCTTTGTGTAAATACCAAACTTATTGTGATATCCAAATGATTTGTGCAACATGGCAAACGCAACGAGCCTACACCTGACAAACCCATCACTCCTATATCGGAGTACCAGGCTCTTGAAAATAAATCAAGTCTGTAGTTATAGATAAAATGTTGTTACCTAAACTATCGTATAGGGCAGAAATCATAGACTTTGTAGGAAAATGGTGCCCGTATGCTTTGTGACCAATCAGAGTCCCATCACATGTGTATTGGGGAGCCATAGGCACTCTATGTGGCACCGTATTCTCCCCTAAAAGTAATGTGACGGAGCATGCCACAATTTACTTTGAAAATTCTTTATGAATATGTAAGAAAAGATCCATATGAAATCACCACCATATAAATTAAGGATCCTGGGAAAAAGATTAGGGAAAAATAAGACCAATTCCTCCAGTTTGGTTATGTGTACGGTAGTGTCAACCAGTACCATATGGGGGCCCAAGTTTAATCTTTCCATGGAGCCCCTGTTATCTATTCTCGTCCCTAAATGGATGTAACATTTGGAGATCTGCTATTTTAAACACTTTACAGGTGGCATAAACGGGTGCTGGGCACCACTGGGACTTCAGTTCTGGGATACTATGATGCAATGGTGCCATAATCCCAAGTCAATGCTATCTGTAATGGTACTGCTATTACCCTGGTAACCAGTACTGGAATTACATCTCAGGAGCCTGTAGGCACCAATTGCTTGGCACCTTAGATCTCTCCCGTTAAAAAATCGGCGCCCAAACCACACAACATTAATCTGAAATAAATGTATTTTATGGATCAAGTGCCAAGACATGCATGGCAACAAATCTAAGTGCCGTAGCTGTAATCCAGCCCTGAAGTGCAGACGCGTTTTGCTACATGGTCGTCCTGGGCACGGACCAATCACATTAACCGTGCCAGAGGGCATTTTAGTCCAATAGAACTTACAGATCTTTAAGTATTCTTCAGAACGGTAGGCAACCAGACCTCTACAGCTATTCATCATCAGATCCATCATTATATTTATTGTTTTCTCCAAATACAACATGTTCGGCACCAATATATCATTTAATCGTTGGCCCTTTTAGGTCGATGGTACTGCATCCAGTATATTGGCTATGAATCCGTCCTCTATCGATGGTGCCTTGTTCCTCGTGTCTCAGTAATGTCCCAGTGAATTGATAAAGCTCAATATTGGTCCACAAAATGGATCAATTTGCTGAAGATTTCACTGTAGTGAACATTTACTGCCTTGGGGGACCAAAATGAATTGTCCATCAAAATGACTTATCTATTGATTAACGCTCTTGTGTCTGGATAGGAAGATCTATGGAGTCTGTTATACTAGGAGCCTTCGAAGGCTGCAGCTATTCCCCATCTGCTTGTGCTCTGCAATCTGCTCCGATTTGACTCTGATTCATTTCCATGATTCAGGTTTGTCCTTACTCTTTCGTGATCCATCCCTTGGTCTTGTCATATTGGCCTTGGTTTATATTCGCACTCCATTTCGGGGGCTGCTGGAGGAGATAATAGGCTTGGAAGCACCTGGAGATTTCGTGATAAAGTAGAGACGCTGTCCTAATTTTGGTTATTTGTTTTCCTCTGCCGGTTTCCTAAAGAGCAGCAGATAGTGAGAGATCGGTGAGCGCGCGGAGCCCTTGCTGTGTAGATCATTTTGGTGTACGCTCATTCAGCTGATGCAATGAGCTGCTATAAATGTCAGTCTCCCTCATTGCAGTTCAGATCCTATGGCTATAAACTCATTCATGGAGCTCGGGTTATGTAGGATTAATTACTTTGTGTATATTTATCTTCGTTGTTCCATATTGCTGTTTGTTTCTGCAATGTGTACTTAATGTCACTCAAATCGGCATGCATGCTACCACCTTTACTAGAATAGTCTAGCCATGTGTATTATTTCTATAAAACACGGTTATTCCAGGAGTATTCTCATCTTCAACATTTATGGCATGTGTATAGGATGGGACCATCTCTCCATCTCACACAACCCCCATTCTTCTAGTAGGTGGACCATCGGGTAGTTTTAATATCCTGTGGCACAGACCTCAAAGGGCATCCGTGGAAGAACAGTATATGGGCCCCTCGCTCTCCAATAACTCATCATAGCGCACCCCCTTGCATCTCTCAAACAGTCCCCCAGTAATTGTGAGCCATGAAATTCAATAGCTCAATCCCTTACATGCAATCTAATAGACAGTCAGAATCTGCTTTTAGGGTAACCATGAGCCCGCATACCCACTGTGTCACTCTGCAGTTGCACATATGGTATGGCTGCTGTGGCATACCCCTTAAGCAGTCTATTTTTAATGGCTTATTATTCCATACTCTTGAATGTGCCCAATACATATCTCCGTAGTTTTCCTTTTCTGAAATCGCAGTCCTTACTTTTGACCCAAATCCCTCTGCCCCTCGGTCCCTTTGCTTCTGAAACCTTTCTCTTGGATTAGATCAATAGGTTAATTTACTATAATGTGGCAGCAATAAGAACTGTTAAACAATATCGTCATGCGTTAAGAACATTTTGCACCCATGGACCTTCAAAGAGGTTGTCTCATGAAGACAACCATTTATATGTTACTAGGGTATATGGATGTGGAACTGAGACCCTTTGCAAACTGGCAGACTCTATGTATTACAAAGATGGCCATTCTTTTGAATGACTGACATGTAATACTATATTTCCCCTGCTGATCACCAGGCAGGCTTCAATATAGGGATTGACATGATGAGACAACCCTTTGAGGGTCCCTCTTTGAACATCTGAAAATATTCTTTTGATTTTGACAGAAATGGATGACTCCAGAAGCATAGTCTTAACTAAATCTTTCACAACAAAGTTCTAATGGTCCCCCAACATTGGGTACACATACATTTAAGACTCTGTAAAATGAACAAGAATTATAGGAAGGGCACATGACCTGGGGGCCCTGCCACCTTAAGGAGTTAAGGGGCTTTAAACACCCTCCCTGCCCAAGCCAGTTTTCTAATCTGGTTGTGAGAAGCATTTGAGAAATCGGTTGTCCAACAATCGGTTGTTATCTCCCTACCTCGACATTCACCTTCTAGGCCAAAGCCCAGATACCCTTTTCCGATGCGATGGGGATAGGGGACAGGAATGTATAGTAATGGCCCAGCACTTTCTAGTTATGATTCTGGGCTTATTTATGTGGGAAGTGTATACATTGCTCATCTCTGGAACTCACACCTTACAGGAAAACTGGGGTCCCCTGATGGCCGCTCAACATTCCCATATGTCCGAGAAGAGGTGGAACGGTTACCATGCATGCCTTTGGCTCTATCCATAGGATTGGCTACCTCCATAACTTTTATAGACTTCAGTGGACAGGACCTCTCGTATATATGTGTCTATAGTTGGAGATCAGGTGGGGTTTGGGTCTAATAGTTGGGATTGGGGCCTCCACCAAATTTTTTGTTCAGTGGCCTCCACCAACCTTCATATGACCCTGTGAACGCTTCATAGAATATTCTATTAATTTGATCCGACAATTTTTTTTTACATCAAGTCTAAAACTTTATATATTCCAAAAATGTTTCTTGTCTGATATTTTTCTGATGGTAAAATTATATTTATTGTCATGTTAGATAAGGCCGGACATCATATTGGTGAAGATAGCCCGTTTATGATGGGGCAGTTATAATAACTGGCTCTGTCTTTGGAGTGGTTTCTGTCCTCGACTTAATAGACTCTCTTCAAAATTGCTTTTAGACTGGGAATGATGCATTTTGCAAAGCAATATTTCTGGCCTGATTCCTAAAGCACTCTCTAGGATACCATATTGACTCCAACACAATATACTCTTTCCCCATGACAGTCCTTTGGACTGAACACAATGTTGTTTCTTAGGTAACTGTTTCGAAACACTTTGCATTCTCCGGATGAGTTTTACTTAGAAAGCTTTCAAGCTCGTCCACTGTAGACTGCTAAAATCTTTCTATAGGATTTGTAGAAGACGCTCACAAGCCAAGTTCATTATGACACAAAACCATTACATGCAACGAAAACAGCTTAAAGGGTTTTTACCATCTCATAAAAGTAATGGCATATCACAAGGATATGCCATCACTTTCTGAATGTGGGAGTCCAACTTCTGTGACCCCCATCGATCCTAAGGGTATGTTCACACGGCTTATTTACGGACGTAATTCGGGCGTTTTATGCCTCGATTTACGTCCGAAAATGCGGCTCGATAGCGTTGGCAAACATCTGCCCATTCATTAGAATGGGTCTTACGATGTTCTGTGCACACGGTCATTTTTTTTACGCGCCGCTGTCAAAAGGCGGCGCGTAAAAAGGACACCCGCGTCAAAGAAGTGCCTGTCACTTCTTCAGACGTAATTGGAGCCGTTTTCCATTGACTCGATGGAAAAGCAGCTCCAATTACGTCCGTAATGGATGCAGCGAAATAGCGCCTCAACATGCCATGACGGCTGAAATTACGGAGCTGTTTTCTCCTGAAAACAGCCCCGTAATTTCAGCCGTTACGGACGCTGCCGTGTGAACATACCCTAACAATGATAGTGCTGCGGCGGCCCCTACAGTTTTTCCCTGCACATCAGTGGTCACGGCCACACTCAAGTCTGTGGGGTTGTGCTGCAGTCCCCTGCATAGCCGGTGTCCGGTACTGCTGCTGTGCAGGGAAAACTTTGTAGGGGAGGCATTGCTAAAGTAGCGTTGCAGCCCCTTTATTCTCAGGATTGGAGGGGGTCCTGAGGTCTGACCCCCATCAGTCATATCTTAGCAAAATGCCTTCACTTTATGAGATGGAAAAACTCTAAAAGAAATACAGACTATTAAGTGAAGGCTTCCCAATCCACCCGATAGTAACTCTACTTGGACTATAGTATGACTTGATTCAATTGAGAACCCCCACAAAAATGCATCTTTCGTAGCAATAAAGATTCCATTTCTGACGATCTGCAATTCTACAATATACAGTATATACAGTATGAGGGGGCTAAAATATTAAGATCCATCAAAACTATTTTGAAGTCAACTAATCTTGCGTCATCTTTTTTCCGGAAACTCTACCTATGAGCATCTAAGATGATGGCGTGCCGTCATCTTCAGCCTCATTTGCTGGCAAATAAATCTTGCTAAAAAGTCCCTGCGTCTTATAGTCGGCAGTCAAGGGACCCAGCTGTGCCGGGCCCCCTGACCGCTTCCTTGCTTAACCGCTTCCCGACCCATGATGTGCCGGCACTTCATGGAGCGGGGAGGGAGATGATGTTTGGAGCGGAGAGGGCTCACGCTGAGCCCGCTCCATACGCTGCAGGTGTCAGATGTGTTTCACAGCCAGGAACAGTTAACTAGTTAAATGCCGTGGTCAATAGCGACCTCTGCATTTATAGGGGTTTTCCCATAAAGGACATTTATGAGATATCCACATGATATGTCATAAATGTCAGATAGATAGATGCGGGTCCCACCTCTGGGACTACGCTGTTTCCAGAAATCCCATAGAACTGAATAGTAGTTACGGAAACAGTGTATTGTACCAGCGATCTAACGATCGTTGGTTCATGTCCCCTAGGGGAACTAATAAAATCTGTAAAAACAAAAGTTTCAAATTTTTCCCCAAGCACTAAGTAGAAAATAAAAAAATTGGTATCGCTGCCTCCATAAAAGTCTGAACTATTACAATATGGCATTATATGACTCGCACGGTGAACGACGTAAAAAAAATTTAATTAAAACACCAGAATCATCGTCTTTTGGTCACCTTATCGCTGAAAAAATTTAATAAAAAGTGATTAAAAAAAATCCTATGTACCAAGAAATGGTGCCAATAAAAACTACAGCTCGTCCTGCAAAAAATAAGCCCTCACACCGCTCAGTCGATTAAATAATATAAAAGTTATGTCTCTCAGAATGTGGTGGAACAGGACAAATTTTTAAAAAAAAAAAGTTTTTTTCTTTGTAAAAGTAGTAACATATGATTTTTTTTTTCCTATTTTCTGTTGTCTAAAACCTGGGTGCGTCTTATAGTCCGAAAAATACGGTAATTCTTTTACAACCTTTGGCCAGAAACCCATTTTCCATAATCTTTTATTTGTTTTTAATATTTTATAATGGCATTTGTGTCATAGAGGCCTATGATATGATGCATTTGGACAAGGACCTAATTTAGGTTGGTCCTATTTCCTTTCTTCATGGGCCATGTGAATCTTTGCGGGCACTGCAAAATGGGCAAAAAATTTAGGAAGGAACTAACTAACCTCTAAGTAATTTTCTGCCCTAACCAGGGAAAGTCAGGCTGGGGTGACAAGTGCTATGCCCTCCTGTTCTGGGAAGCAATGATGTTGAACAGATTTTTGCTATGGTCCCCTCTTCCCTATCTATGCCACTGCAATCTCCCTATATCTATTGGGTTGGTGATTTATTTTATTCTACCTCTTTTGCTAGAAATACATTTTGTAAACCATGTTCCTCTATTTATACTTCTTTTTGATAATCCTTTGACTTTTTTTCTCACCATTTGGAAGCTTGTCTTTCTCCATTTCTGTAGACCACCCACTTTGTTCCATATCTGTTGGTGTAACCTTTCTTAGCCGGTTAGTGACCGCCCCTAGGTGTTTTTACGGCGGCTACTAACGAACTTTATTCCGATGCTGCCTCTGAATAAATAAACACAACCGGGAGCAGGTAAATCTCCATTCTCTCAGCTACCGGAGGTCTGGGAGCAGACCTGCTCGAGCGGGCGGGATCGTTATCTGTTATCAGATGCGGCGCTCAAGTGGTTTTAGAGGGAGGGGGCTCCCTCTCTCACGCCACCGGCACCCTGAGATGCAATCGCAGGGTGTCGGTGGTTTCTATGGCAGCCGGGGGCCCCACAAAGGCCCCCAGGTTTGCCTCTAGTTGATGCCTGTTAGGCCATGCCAGAGGCGTGACCTAACAGGTGCCTATCCGTTTTATACTGACAGGCAGTAATAAATTGCTATGCAGAAGTATTGCAGTGTATTATAGAATCGATCAGAGGATCGCACAGTAAAGTCCTCTAGTGGGACTAGAAAAAAAGTTAAAAAAAGTTTAATAAAGTGTATAATAAATAAAAATAACTTAAAAAACAACTTTTTCCCCTTACAAAATGCTTTGGTATGGAAAAAAACGGTAAAAAAGTTACAAAAAAATACACATATTTGGTATCGCCGCACTTATAAAGTTATTACATTATTTAAACGGCACGGTAAATGGCGTAAAAAATAAAATAAAAAACAATGCCAGAAATGCTGTTTTCTGTGAATTCTGCCTTAAAAAAAATGTGATAAAAAGTGATCATGAAGTCACATGTACTCAAAAATGGTACCAATAAAAACTAGAAGTCGTCCACAAAAAAAAAGCCCTCCTACAACTGCATCGGCAGAAAAATAAAAAAGTTATGGCTCCTAAAATATGGCGACACAATTTTTTGTTTAAAAAAAAAAAAGACGTTTTTACGGTTTTACAGTTTTAAGTAGTAACACATAAGAAAACTATATAAATTTGGCATCGCTGCAATCGTAACGACCTGCTGAATAAAGTTGTTATGTTATTTATACCATACGGCAAACAGCGTAAGTTTAGGACGCAAAAAAGTGTGGCGACATTGTTGTTTTTTTTTCTATGTACCCCAATTATATGTACGACAAAATTCTGCTAATAAAAATACAACTTGTCCTGCAGAAAACTAGACCTTATACAGCTATGTCGATGCAAAAAGAGTTGATTGTTTTTGAAAACCCATTTTCAAATATATTATTATTAGTTTATAGACGGGAGTACCTCATTTTAGAGCCTCCTCTATTAGCTGGAGTAAAGAGCATCTACAAAGAGCGTCTCTCTCTCTCTCTCTCTCTCTGGAGGACCCAGCATGTCCTTGCAGAACATGGACAGTCCATTGATTTCAATGGGCACTGTGTAACTCCTCATTTCCCCTGTGATGGCGCTGCAGGGAAATTGAACACTTGCTGCTAGATTCCCCTTCGGATTACAGATGATCGCTCGGAGTCCGAGCAGCTTATTTTCAGGGGACCCTTCAAACAAAAACAAAAATAACTATAAAAGGTGGACAGTGCCTTTTAAAAAAAGAACTTGAGTGTATCCACTGTAAAGGAAATGGAAAGTTGCAGTATTTGAATTAGAAGAAACATTAAAATCTTCTTCTAAAAGAGTAGACTGGAACAAAACTCGATTTTATAGACTGTTTGGTACTGTAAGAGGACAGTAGCTTCCCATTATTAGAAGGGTCATACCCAATAATAACATATGCCCCAAGTCTGTGATTGCCAGGTGCCCCCGCTAGTGGAGTACAGAGAAAGGTGCCTGAAAGATGTTCCTATAATTGGGCTTTAACAGTTGATACAAGCAGAGGAAGAGGCTGTTCGGAGAGGTTATTACGAGGGTGGGGTGTCTTTTGTATGTTTTGTGTTCTCCTGCTCCGCTCACAAAAGCTGTAATAAAAAGACACACATTTAATACTCTACAATTTGTGAAAATTAACATATCAAAAAACCCAGAAGAAAGAAATGTAATAAATCCTGAATAAAGAAAAGAGATGAAAAGCTTCAAAGGATCCGCTCAACCTCCCCCATATCACCCGTAGCTGTTCTCCGTATAGAGCAAGAGGCCTGAGCTGATTCTAAAAAGTACAGCGAGGGAGGTGATTCACTACTACCGAATCTCTCATGTCATACGATTTTAGTAATTAGAAGTATCAGTAGGACTGAGTCTTGTTATACGTCTACAAGGCACAATAAGCATTGAAATCTTTATGTTTCTATATTTGCAATTACCCCCCAACATTTCTATGGTCAAATAGTTATTGGCAGGTACTGATACAACTTGCGGAGATCCAGCTTGTAGGAAGAGTTAAGAACAATGCTCCCTGGGAAAAAAGTATGCAAAATATCCCTCCTCCCGAAGGAAGAAAACGGCCTATAAGTGACTACCCTGTAAGTCAATGTCCGACCCTTTTATAGAGCCTTGAAACATTATTCGGGTTAAGACCCCCATCTGTAGACAGTACTGTTTCAGTGCTGTTGGTCCTCATCAGTACAGAGTCCAGAATCAGTACCTTCCAAGAGCTGCTTCATAGGCATCTGGAGTAACAACTTCAAACCAGTGCTGTCTACAAATAGGGATCTCTGTTTTGCCTATTAACCCAAGCCGGACATTGACCTCACAGGGTAGTCACCTAAGGTTGGCACTAGAGAGAAAGTTTTCTTCCTTCTGGAGTAGAGCTGTTTTGCACAGATAGTCAAAGGGACACCTAAAGGGATTATCTGGTATAGAAAAACCAGTGTTAAAATGCTTTGTTAGGGACTTCTAAGCTAAATGAGAGGACTCGCCCAAGAGCCTCATATATTAAACTCAAAGTGAAGAGAAGCTACAAAGAAGATCTCTCGCTCTGGAGGAACCCGCACATTTGTGTATTCTATGGATAGCCCATTGATTTTAATAGAAACTGTGTAATGATACATTTCTACTGTGATGGCGCTGCAGGGGAATTAAACACTTTCCGTAGTAGGGAACACCCTTCTAAAAGAGGGACACTTGCCATGTCCAGCATTACCACAGGACTTGCACTGCTCAGATCACCTGTTGCTCTTCATCTGTGGTGAAACTATAACTGTTTCCAGTGGTGGCTCTCCAGCCATGGGGAAACTACAACTCTTAACATATAGATACGTATAGATTCCGATGCTCCAGGGCTGCATTCACAATATTGCAGACTTCAGAGCTCAAATCTTCTTCTGGTGATTTTTTATTTCTGGGAAGTTCATTCTTTACACCAAGCACTGTTGTAGGAAACAAATTAACTGCCCATCTGCATTGAAGGCTGTTGAATGTTAACTTAGCAGAATTGTGATTGCAGCTCTGGATTATAATAAAGAATGTTACTCGAAACCAAAGAGACGACTACTTTAAGATGATCTGGCTGGGTCTGGCAAACAGATGATATTGCTGGGGAAAGGAGAGGTGGCCAACCAGACATTGCCCAGGGGACATGTAGTAACAGATGGCAGGTCTTTCAGTGGGACCCACTTCTATGACATCCATACGCCCTAATAGGAATCTGGACAGGGATGTCTACATGAGATAGCCTCTTTATATTGGACCTAGATCGTTCAGAATAGAAGATACTGACCTGTAGTTCCTGCTCACGGTGCTACCTTGGTTGATATAAGATGAGATTTACTCTCTTGGGAACTATACTTAGACTTGCAGGTTCTACAAATTTGGAGCCTGAGGACAAATACAGAAGTTTAAAAGCTGTCAGGAGGACACTAAAAGGGCAATTTCTTTTGAAGATTTCCAGCAAAGGTAGGGATTAGCATTTAAACAAGACAGGGTATAAGGCCCTTTTAACGCGGTGAGAGTCTATTCTTACAGTATTGTGTTCGCTCTGTCTAGACACAAGCCAAACCTCAGTGTGTTGATCCATGACTCATTTCGCTAATTTACCATCATTGTTTGGATTTTCGGAAAAAAAACAAAAAACAATGAAGTTGGCAAAATGCTAAAGGTCTCCGTTTTGAGTCACCTGATCACGAACTAGAATCTTATATCTGGAGACCGATTTCTCAAAGACTTTATCAAATTTATCTTTCGTACCTTACAGAGACAATTCCCTGGATCAATATGCCCCTCATTGAATTATATATGTTACGCTGGCCATACATGGATCAATTTGCCCCTGATCTTACCAGTGCATCAGAATTCAGTATTGTGCTTCTGGTTGTTAACCCCTTATGATCGCGAATACGCCTTTTTACACCGGGGTCTTACTCTATAGCACCGTATTTTCCATCACTGTAAAATAATGATTGAATGGAAGGTGTTACAATTTGAAGAGAGCAATCAGTAATCCGATAAAACGTCATTAAAAAATAAAGTCATAGTTAAATAAAAAAGAAACATAATAATAATATAGTCCTTTGGCGTTGATATGCAAGGCCCTGCCTCCAATGTAGTGTCCCTAACTAGGACAAGTTATATATAAAAATAACTGTCTGAATAAAAAAAATATATATAATTTCGATTGTAGTTTTTTTTCGTAATTAAAAAAATTTTTTACACTTCAAAAATATGCAGGTTGTATCATTAACAATTATTATTACGTGTATGGACACCTCTAGTGACACTGAAGACATGACATTGAGGCAGCACCTTTGGGCTATGGGGAAGGGGTTCACTTCACTTTGGTCTCGTCCCCTTTTCTAATTGGTGGTGTGAACCAAAGCAGGGCTTCCCCTCCCTACATGGACCACAAACCATGTTGAGGGTATTGGCCTATGGGTCAACGGATGGAAAGGGGGAGGGTGAACCTGTCCTGAAATATTGGGGTAGTGAATCGGCATGAAGATGGAGGCCTATTCCCCTGTATGTATGTCCCTAAGTAATACCGAGTGTTTTAAATTTTTTCAAAAATTGCTGAGCCCTTTCTTGGGTTTATCTTTTTGTTCTCTTTATTTGGGTTGGGGCTATCTAGACTTTGCAGGGAATCTCAGCAAGTGGCATGATAACTGCGGCCTCTGAGCTTTAAAACCCCCTGTTTACAGCCACTTCTGCTCTGTCAATGGACTATTGTTTAACTCATAATTGTACATTGCTCCACTGACTTCTACCTTCATGGTTTGGTGATCTGCATAGAAATTGGATGTTCAGTCTTCTTGTCCTGTTTTGTAGTCTGAGCACTGGCTTTGCTGTATGCTTATGCATGCTCTTACCGAGCTACAATGTCCATGCTAATACGTATATTGACTCCTGGTAGATAGTGAGCCCCTAGTAGAGCTTTTATGCCTTATCACCTTTTGCATTACTATGTAACCTCTTTTGATTGACTCTTTGTCCTACTTCTGCCGTAAACGCACTGAGTGTTAACCCAATAAAACTTAGAGTTTCTCGACATTTCTGCAAGTTCCACACTGGCCGGCCAACCGCTATTCAGGAGCCTATATTACAGAAGAATAGAGTATCTCAGTTGCGTACCCCACCCTAACCCCACCCCTGATTATCAAGGCCACACCTCCAAAACTAACCCTAGTTATAATGAAAGACAATCCTATGTTACCAGAGTTAGTGCCCAGACCTATTTATCCAAATAGTAGTGTTTACAGTATACTGTCCCCACTTTAGGGCAAGATAGTACCCACTGGTGCCACCTTGCAATTTTTCTCCACTATGGTGCCCATGAAGAAGTGTAGGTTAAATAGTAGTGCCAGCATCGTAAAATATTAGCAGAGAATTGCAGAACAGGAAGGGTCAGTCTATTATGTATGGTGGATCCTGTGTTATCCATATATAGGTGTTACCTGTCAGTGTAATCCTGCCTGTGATGATAATAAGATGACAGCTGAGAAGTGATCTCTACAGAACAGGAAGGGTCATTCTATTATGAATGGTGGATCCTGTGTTATCTTATATATAGGTGTTACCTGTCATTGTAATCCTGCCTGTGATGATAATGAGATGACTGCTGAGAAGTGATCTCTACAGAACAGGAAGGGTCAGTCTATTATGTATGGTGGATCCTGTGTTATCTGTATATAGGTGTTACCTGTCAGTGTAATCCTGCCTGTGATGATAATGAGATGACTGCTGAGAAGTGATGTCTACAGAACAGGAAGGGTCAGTCTATTATGAATGGTGGATCCTCTGTTGTCTATATATAGGTGTTACCTGTTAGTGTAAGGCTGGATTCACACGAACGTGGCGTCTTTGCGCACGCAAAAATGCAGCGTTTTGCGTGCGCAAAAACCACTTACCAGCTCCGTATGGCAGCAGCATATGATGCGCGGCTGCGTGCTTTTCGCGCAGCCGCCATCATTATGACACCATTTGGATGTTTGTAAACAGAAAAGCACGTGGTGCTTTTCTGTTTTCATTCATCCTTTTGACAGCTAATGCGCGAATCACGCTGTTCGCACAGAAGTTCTTCCGTGCGACATGCGTGGTTTTCACGCACCCATTGAGTTCAATGGGTGCATGATTCACGCAAAACGCCCAAAGAACGGACATGTCGTGACTTTTTTTCAGCGGACTCACGCTGAGTAAAAATCACGAACATGTCTGCACGGCCCCATAGACTAATATAGGTCCGTGCAACGCGCGTGCAAATCACGCGCGTTGCACGGACGTTTTTCCCGTTCGTCTGAATAAAGCCTAATCCTGACTTTGATGGTAATAAGATGACTGCTGAGAAGTGATCTCTACAGAACAGGAAGGGTCAGTCTCTTATGAGGCGCAGTGGCCAGAGCGAAAACTGCACGATTTTAGGATTTTCTTTAAAATATAGATAATGACATAGAATATTAAGGAGAAAATCACCAACAATTCTTAAATATGTTTAACCTAAAAATTTGATTTAAACAATAGGTCATTTTTTGATAACACATTCCCTTTAACAGAAAATTACTTTGTCAACAGTCACTAAATTCTGTAAAGATCCTAGATATGTTGTGTTTTGTAGAGAGTCAAGAATCTAGGACAATATCAATCAATCCTGGACACTGGTTTAGCATAGGGTCGAGTAGTTAAGACTAGCATTAAAGAGGATCCTGGATGACATTTAGGCCACCCTGCTCTTGTTTGTCAGACATTAGACATAATACTCATGTTTACTAGTTCGAACACATGGTTATAACACCCTTCTTTACTAGTACAGATGTAACCACACTCTAGATTACTAGTCATTAGTCACACCTCACTAGTAATAATACACAACACATCCCAGAGTTTACTAGTCATTACTTAGACTACTCCTGTTTGCCAGTGAACAGTTATAACAATCTTATTTTCTACGAGTCATCAGTCTCATCTTTACTAGTCATTAAAGGGCCCCACTGCAGCGACTCCTGCAGGAGAAATGTAGTATTACATGGTAGCCATTTAGATGAATGGCTGTCATGGTCATCCATTGACGTCTCCTGTCTAACAGAGCAGGAGCTGGTTTTACAGTGGCTCATAGAAGGGGATACCGAGCGTGGGACCCCACTCTACGACGACCATATGCCATAGTAGGGCATATGGACAAGGGCTGACTTCTTGAGACAATCTGAAGAATCCCTTTAAATATTTCTAGACTCTTTGGGGAGACTTTTTAAGACATGCATTTTATACGCCAGTTTGAATATACGCCTCTTAATAAATTAGGCGCATCTCTGGTCGTCCATGTGCCAGAGAGTCAAATTTACGTCAGTTCTCAATGTAACAGTTTCTGGTATACATTTATAGTAAAATTGCCAGGCCACGGCCAGTTCTAGTTAGCTCCACCCATTTTTCCAAAACGTGGCAGAAGCAGCGGAAACGGCACCAAAATCACAATTTTCGCTGCAAATTGGGATTTATTTTTTTTGTGCCATTTGTGACTTTTTTTACATTAAAAAAATAGCATAGAAAAGTTTATAAATTGCCCCCCTTGGTTTTCCAGCTTTGTGTAATCCTATTTGTTTTATGTAGGTAGTGGTCTATACTTCCTACTATACTATGTGTTTGCCGATCAATAATTGTGCGTATCTTCCTTTACAGCTGCAATCCTCGACGATCAGACTGTTTGCGGTCGAGGCGAGAGGTTGGCATTGGCTCTTGCTCGTGAACACATTAACAGCCACACACAAGGATCATCCAGTGGTCGTGTAGAGGTGGAGATTTTTGAGCTGCAAAGGGACAGTCAGTACGAGACTACAGATACAAGTGAGTACTTTATATTATCCCTTTAAAGAAGAATAAACGAATAACGATTCCTCCCTTTTTTCCGTAAAGACAGTATTAGGTCTCTAACCTATGGGCCTGGGCCCATATTGTACCTTTGTATGCCTCTGATTTCACATGGATGCATACAGAATCACGGATTTTGTATGGAAAAAATCATGGAATGTTTTATGGGAAGCCATATTATGGAGGTATTCTGCCCTAGAAGTGTTAATTCTAGGGGATAATACTGTATTTCTGTAATATAGTGCCATATGGATGTACACAGGAGTGGTCACTCATCTCTTCTAGAGTCTTAAATGGAATATCTGTCTGATATTGCTGCATAATTAGGCAGATTTGCTATTGGGGTATCTGGGAAAGTTTGGTGACCAGCCCGGTGGAAGCTGTATCAGTGGCCAGATTAACTGTCACCAATCCTTCCCGGAAACAGATATAACGTAGAAATGGATGAAAAATTTGAAACCACTTATCATAAGAGGATGACACAAGTTCTGACATTTTAAGCCCTATTCTTCCCAGAAATGCCCCCAAAATGGCACGTAAATGACTCTTTTTATGTAAATTTGAATAGGCCCTTCCCTTTCCATGGCCCAGGACTGTAAACAGGCAGGGTCAGATTATAGAAAGGGTACATGGTGGATGTGCACATTGGACCTCCACCAAATAGGAGACCTAGAGGTCTTCCGCCAACCACCCTTGCTACCCTGGATGGTTCTTCCATTGTGTTTTCCGACTAGAACGGGAGAAACAGTTGTCCGGTGGGTGCAAGGTAGCTATTTATATGGGTAGTGTATACAAGACTAAGCCCAGAGTTGGATTTCCAATGAAATCTAAGGAGGTCACTGGCTCCGTTGTCTCCGTAACTTCCTCAGACTTTAGTGGTTGCAATAGGGGGTCATGTGGCATCTGGGTTTTAGAGGTGGGATGTGGGCCACCTCTAAATTTTTTGACCGGGGTCCTGACCTGACTTCAATTCAGCTCTGATAGGAGATATGGTAATGTAATTTTTTTTTGTGCCTAAGAACCTATAATAATTCAAAAATTCTGACTGCAGAACTAATATATACAGTGGAACGGATGCATCTATAATTCCCACAAAATAATTTATTTGCTCAAACGTGAAATGGTTCAGTGTAAAGGCAGCACGCATGCGGAATATCAACGCAATCTATAATCAACATTTGCTGTTTATGTTTGTACATGTATAAAATCCTCCGAGATGATGGGATGTATTTCACTGTGAAGTAGTATAAGGGAAAGCAGATGGCGGTCCTGTATGTTTTTGTAGCGCATTAATTCCCCGGAGGCCCCTCCATGGCACTCCAGACCCAGTTAATGAAGATGGCACGCATCCACAGTCTCTTCTAGGGGGCATCCTGGAGTGGCCTTCATGTTCTCCTTTGGGAGTAACTAGACCGGTCACTTTAGCAGATCTTTTCATATAAATGTAAGAGAGATAAAAAGGGCGCCAGGAGCTTCTTTGCAATAAACTGATTTATAGTACAGAGAAACCAGAACTGGGGGACAATTCATTGCAGCTGACAACACGAAGGAATCTAAGTACAGCAACGTTTCATTCACTTCACTTTATTTTTCCGAATCCGTTAAAGGACTCCGCTGAGGACTGTACACAAGAGGAAGGCTCTTTGACACCAACAAAAAAAAAAAAAATGTTGAAGAGAGATACTTGTATGTGTTAAGCTGGCCATAGACATTTACACAAGAATTGTACCTGAGCCATATAAATGTCAGCCAAGTTTTTGACTACTCGTCTGTGAATAATGACCATTCTTGGACTAGCTGGTCTATAAGTGGCGGGGCATTTAATTGGGCATGGACTCTATTCAATAGGCGTTCATTTTTGGGTGGATTTGTTTTTCATAGGCAGACTTTTTTTAATATACGGTAGATTGCAACCCTGACTATTAAAAAAAACAAAACACTAAAATCACTATCTACAGGCAATAGCTCTGGTAACTACATGCCCCATGGTTTCTATCCATGCAACAGAAAGGAAAGTATGGTCAGATAAAATCTAACAGAAGCTATAGTTAAATTGATTATTTCAAATTGTGAGCATGAAACTGGAGAGCTACAGATGCAGGTCTAATGTAAAGGAAAAGGCCCAAGAGAGGCTGCAGACTGTGCAGTAGCAAGCAGCACTTCATGGGCATTGAGCAAAGCTCTGTCCACTGCAGAGAGGAGCAGAAATAACTAGTTGGCATGACACACATTAACTCCTTATAAAGCTGCCTGAAAGAAACCAAGTGACAACAGCAGAATGCACTGTGCTATTCAGAATTGCAGTTGTTACCCAATGCATGGTAACCATCCTAAATGGTAAAACGTTATATTCATAGTATAATTCCAGACATGGGTGCAGCCTCGTCTCCCACCAAAAGTGACAGTAGAAGACACAGCCGACAGAGCGGGCAGTCTGGTCACCTTGACCGCCATTCGATCACAGAAGTCTGTCCTGCAAGGCTCCTTTGGCCTAGGCGACCGAACCGATTACACCCTTGGCTGTGTCTTCAACCATCACTTTTAAGCTTCTGACTGGAGATACGGTAGCACTTGAACCTGGAGGTGACCTTTACCATTGTATTCGGATAAATATTCGATACACTGGTGGATAAACTGGGTGACAACCAGTCTGGCCACCATCACACCTCTCACATGGGTTGCCACCTAAAATCTGTCTAGTAATGCAGTAATACTTTCTCCATGGATGTTCTCTAGATGACTCTAGGGTGACTGAAAGGAAGCAACTCCTATATAAACTGTGATGGAGAAGACCGATTTCGATTTTTGGTAGAAATGCTCTTCAAAGAGATTTGTGGACTACGGAGACATTATCATTTATGTTTACTATCATCTGGGATATTTTCCAGTGCAGCTGTCATCATTTTCAGAACTGTCGCTCGCATCCTCCATTCAGTAATGGTCACATAAGAGTCATTTTGGACGAAGACCTAAAATAGTTACTGTTGGCAGCAAAACAACTGGTCATGACCATCCACCATCCACACTTGTTTAATGACACAATTTCGGTGTTGGGCACTGGTGGTGGTCTTCCCTATCCGAGCCTCCGCCGGTGGTACGTGCTGTGCTGCATAGTGGTGTGATGCACTCCAGTTTATGTTACATCTACAGTGCGTGTAAGGTATTCAGTGTGTGACATTGTCATACAGATATATGTATATATATACATGTTTTGTATAACCAACCGTGACGTGGATTGATGGCTGCTGGTTGATATTGAAAACATCATAAACTCCTCTCTGAATTAAATCTCTGAATAGTCTGTACATCAGATTCGGACTCTAAAACGAGGTTTTTGACACATAGGGTGATGTGCGCATGCGCTTGATTGGCCGCTTACATGCTGTGCCGGAAGTTGTCAGAGTAAGGGCAGAAATGCGGATGAAGGAGAAATCTGCCACTGCACAGAACGCTCCTGACGCGGAAGACACACGTGGGACAGCTTAATGAACGCTTTGCGCCATTGGTCACCAGTATACAGGTTAATTATTTAAACCAAACTCCAGTACACTAACATCACTTCCTGACGAAGGGTGCGAAACGCGCGTCGAGTTGTTCGTCTCCTGAGACCACTCATACCCATCATGCCAGCCACAGGTAATGGATATGAAGCTTTGCTGATCATTTATGTATGTTAGTCATCTATTATTTAATAGACTACATTGAAGGTGGATGCACTAGTGGACTTCTGTCAAGAGGCATATTATATGCTCTCCCTGTGTGCTGTTGCCTTACCTGTTGCACACTATGTATCACTATACACATTAGGCAATGGTGGTTATTTCCTGATGATCTTGGAGTCTGTTTCTTTTTAAGTATGTTTTAATATTTTATGTATATTTATGTGAGTTTTTTGGAGGTTTTTCCATATTTATGGAACGATAAAATTAATATTTTGGACTAAATACATGTCTAAAGATTCTTTCTTGTATCGGATGGTAATATGAGACATTTATAGGTTTTCTTTAAATTTGGCTATGTCTTATGGTTATAATATTGCCCAAGGGGTATTATAGGTTATAACTCTGACTGGAGATACGGTGGCACTTGAACCTGGAGGTGACCTTTACCATTCTATTTGGATAAATATTCGATACAGTGTATTTGTTTTTTGATAAACTGGGTGACAACCAGTCTGGCCACCATCACACCTCTCACATGGGTGCCACCTAAAATCTGTCTAGTAATGCAGTAATACTTTCTCCATGGATGTTCTCTAGATGACTCTAGGGTGACTGAAAGGAAGCAACTCCTATATAAACTGTGATGGAGAAGACCGATTTTGATTTTTGGTAGAAATGCTCTTCAAAGAGATTTGTGGACTACGGAGACTTTATCATTTATGTTTACTATCATCTAGGATCTTTTCCAGTGCAGCTGTCATCATTTTCAGTGCTGTCGCTCGCATCCTCCATTCAGTGATGGTCACATAAGAGTCATTTTGGACGAAGACCTAAAGTAGTTACTGTTGACAGCACAACAACTGGTCATGACCATCCACCATCCACACTTGCTTAATGACCCAATTTTAGAAGTCTGCTTTGATTAGGGAATAGTATAGAGGAACCGCCGCCACAAAAGTAAATGAGCTTTAATTACCCTACAAAAAGTTCTCCATGTTTTTTTTACCTTTCGATGTTATTTGCATAGTTGTAATCTCTTGATATGTATTCTGAACATCTCTAAAATAAAGCAGCAGGAAATGGCTATTGTGCTTTACAATAAAAATAAATCAAGAAAGCTCATTAACAGTAAAAGGGCTGCCTTAACAAGAAAAAAAAAAATCTATAATTAGTTCCAACTTTATAACAAACTTTACAGAGAATGAACTGCACTCATAAAAATGGTTACCTCCTCTTGTCGTATGTTGCCAATAAGTGAAGAGGTGTAGCTTGAAGCTCTTGAGTCCAAAATCTGTACCCACTGTTAAGGTATATTAACACGGTGTGGTCAGATTGTGGGTTTTTTGCCACCATTTTTCCAAAAATGCGGCAAAACTGCAATTTCACTGAACCATATAAATAGACCCTTGTAGTACTGGAGGTCCCTTATGTAATAGAGAAGCATTTGGACCATTTCAGGCCATAGGGCCTGTGCATCTGCAACTTAATCCCTGTAGGTTCACCCCAGAATAAATGGTTTAAGACTGTAACCTCCCCTCATAATGTCTCGGATAATCAGAGGCAAGGGTCTACAGCTGCGGTTGACCCCAACTGCCCAGATCTTGGGATTTCTAATATTAAGAAGTTGAAATCAGACGGGTCATACCAAATTTTGAAGATGCTCATCCGAGTATCTTCATCAGGTCAAATGAATTAGGGAAGATTTCCACATTATATCCTGGTGGGATTCATTTTTTTTTAACTTAATCACCTAGGCAAGATGGGATGAACATTCCAAGTTGGGGGAGAAGGTTAACTAGGATGAGTGAAAGAAGGAAGTCACCAACTCCAATTAACATAATCCAGTCACCAAGGTGTTATTGATTGGTTTTATGAATGTCGATGCAAATTGTTGTTGCTTAACAACCAGAGTTGAGATGTCAAGAAGACCATGCCTACATGCCTACACAACGTGAAGACTAAATAGTTTCAAGCTCTGTAAAGCATTATCTCTACAGGCCAGGACTCTGCAGACTATTTTCACCTTTGAGGATAGCCTATGTTCACTCACTTTTGAGGATAGCCTATCTTCACTCACTTTTAAGGATAGTCTATCTTCACTCACTTTTGATAGGCTATCTTCACTCACCTTTGAGGATAGCCTATCTTCACTCATCTTTGAGGATAACCTATCTTTACTCCCCCTTGAGTATAACCTATCTACACTCATTTTTGAGGATAGAGAGGACACAGGAGACAACTGGTTTACTAGAAAAATGAAAGAGGCCCTTTAGGTCAAACTCAAACGGCTACCACTAAATTAAATGGGGAAAGGTAACATTAATGAACTTTTGTTTAGTAGAGATTAGAGGTGGCTACACTACTCAAAGTGACTACACTTAATAAATAATTCCAATAGGCACCAAAATACCGTTGCAAATATTCTATAAAAACAAAAAGTTACAAAATAAATGAAACATATCTGTAAGTCATTGAGTTTAATAGAAGGTGATGGATTGAGTTTCCGTAAGAGCAATTCACGCCTTCATTCATAAGGCCACAACACCTTTGTGACTCTTTAAATTGATTAGTGTTAGTTGACTCGTTCTTTTTACACCTCCGGTTTAACATTTCTATAAATATAAATTTCATGCCACCTTGGTGACTGGAGTAAGCAAACTGCAGCCCACAAGGGTTCAGCTCTCCGAAGCCATTCATATGTGTGGTAAAATGTCTTCAAGATTTCTAAATAGTTCTGGGGTATGCTGAAGCCCCCCTTAGATTCACACGTTGCGGTATTCACACCTTAGCAAAACCGCACCATACTCGCGGCATAACGCTTGTTACACGGAACACTACCGCAACGTGTGAATCCAGCCTTGCTTTTTGCATGGCTGAAGCTTCCCATTGGGACGTATCCACTACTTTGTAATGTAGAAAGAAAATGTCTGTGTTGCGTTAACATGTTCACAGAGCTGTCATAATGTGTAATGTGTCAGGGCGTGTGATATGGCCTACACACTTAAATAATTAACTCTTTTTCACATGCCTGTTAAATGCACATTATTCTTCTCATATGCCTTATGTTCCTTATGGCAAAGAAGAGTCCAACGTTTCTCCCCATCCCCCTCCTTCCCATGATTTGTCTGGACCTAGGGCCTGTTCCCCATCCCTTGTTTGTTAATGTCGCAGTGCAGCGAGGGGGGGCATATGAGGACAGTTGGGGTCAACCTAAGCTGTAGACTCTGTGGTATATTAACTCACCATATTACATTTCACTCCACCATACCATCGTATTTCATGTACTACATGATCAGGTGACCTAAAGACTATGGAGGTGACCAGTTTGTGACTTAAACCAATATTGAACGTATAATTTCACCAGGAATCAGTGATATTAATACAGAATTATTTTTTTGTTCTATACATGTAAATTATATTACTACTCAATTAATGAATCATGAAAGGCAAGATAATGGAGACTACTTTAATAACCAACACCTACAAAGAGTGTCTCTTTCTCTGGAGCATCCATCCTGTTTCTGTATTGCATGGACAGTTCAATTATTTCAATGGGCTCTGTGTAATGCCTCATTTCACCTGTGGTGGTGCTGCAGAGGAATTGAACACTTGCTCCAAAGTTCCCACAGAGCTTACAGCTGATCGCTGGTGGTCCCAGCAGCAGGACACCCTGTGATCAGCTTATCATAGGGGGACCCTTTTAAAAAAAGGGACTGTCCAAAGCTCTCAGAAATTAGAAAGGCAACCATTGAATATATGCCCTATTTAGGTGTTTGGACATCACGGAGATGGAGGTCCCAGCTAGAGCAACAACTGCTCCCGATCTGGCCGACCTAAGCCTCTCCATGGTACCAGCAGATGACAGCGCCAGGACCTTACTAGCGGTTGTCTGCTTGTTGGGTGTTTTCTTTTACAGTAGGGGGTGTCCTCATACGAGACCTCCTTTCATCTATTTGAATATTTTTGCAATTGTTCATTATTAGTCATTATTAAAGTCCTATTTCTATCTTACATTTGACGTTTATACAATAGGTTATAACAATTTTTAGGGTTTTGCAAGGTGAATTCAAAATCACTTCGTGAAGATCATAACCTGAAATAATAGAATGTGATTTGGATGACTTGAGATCTGCAGGTGTCTTAAAGGGGTTGTCCACTACTGGACAACTGATGACCTATCCAACGGATAGGTCATCAGTACATGATCTGTGGAGGTCCGACACCCGGACCCCGTACCATTAAGCCGCTCCAGCTGCCTCCGACCACCGGACGGCTCCAGCCGCTGAATAGCAACACAGCAGTAGTATTCAAGTGAATAGGACCAGAGCTGCAGTTCGGCTGCGATGTTATGTACAGAGCCAACTGCTTCCACCTCCGTACATCGCATAATGGACCATAACATCCGGTGCCCGGAGGCAGCCGGAGCGGCTAACGGTGCGGGGTCCGGATGTCGGAACCGCACCGATGATATACTGATGACCTATCCGGTGGATAGGCCATCAGTTGTTCAGTAGTGGACAACCCCTTCAATGATTCTCATGTCGAGGCTTCTTCACATGACGATAGACCTGAATTACCGTTTATTTGCAGCTGTTTATTGTTGCCTGTCCTCGCAAGCTTTGCAGGTTGGAGGGGATACAGTGTAAAGTTTAATTTGCTTTGAGTCTCTTATTAAGATCCTCCATTGGTTTCCATAGTGACATCGGTGGTACGGGCTTGGGGCCTGCTTGTTAACAGCTGTGAAATCAGACAGTGTGACACAGTGATTTTATTCCTCATATGGGGATTATGTGTTACGCAGCTCAGCCTGACCAAGCCGGGAGTTAGTCTCTATATTATTTGCTGCAAAGCCTCCCATGGGCAAATACGCTTTATTGCAATGAAAAAGAGAACGATCATCTGTGTATGCGAGGATGACTATCACTGAAGGTCCTGATGAAAAATGCATGATACAGCGCAGCACCATTTTTAACCCTTACTAGGACGGAAAATACAGAAGAGATGTTCTTATTCCAGAAGCCACCATAGATGCAAGACAATCATGTTTTATAGGATAAAATAATTTTAAAGGGGTATTCTAGTGGATTACCAATCTACTGCATAGGCGATAAATGTTCATTGTTGGTTGATCTCTAGAACAGGGTCTCCAGTATCCTGGTCCCCCCTCCATTGTGGTAAAGAGGGGCTTGTATGGCGCATGGTCGAGCATGCGCATAGCCGCTACATATAACTTTTTGGGATCTACAAAGACAGCCGAGTGAAAACACTGGGCTGTTTTCTTAACTCTCATGGACTTCCTTCTATTATCCAAAGTGGAGAGACACATCAAACAGCAGCTCTGTCCCTGGAGGACTCAACGCAGCCATGTATTACATGGTCGTACATTCATTTGAATGAGCTCTATGTAATACCACATTTATCCTGCAGTGGCCGCTGCAGGAGGAACATGTAGTCACCTGTAGCTACCACCAACGATAACAGCTGATCTTTAGATGGGGTCAGATGCCGATCCTGCGCTGATTAGCTGAAGCCAGCAGGTTCTCATTAAGTGAAGGTGGTACAGCCCCTTTTTAACATTATTTATTTAAGACTGGACCATCCCTTGCTGGTCCAAAGACATTAAAGAAAAGTAATACACTGTGTTAGCTTATTACAGGCCCCGAGGGGGCGGGCATGACACAAGTTTCCAAAAAACATTCGAAGATAGAATCCCGGAGTCATGCTCCGCCTCTCATGCCTGGTATTAAGCCCAACAAAGTAGTTCAGCTTTCTCTGGAGTCTTCCTTTAAATAATTTTTTTTTTTTACGTTTTGACTGATTTAGCTGACTTTTGGCGGGATCTTAGCATGAACAATCCTATATGCACTGAAGATGTGGAACTTGGGAAAAGTTAAAAAAAAATTCTGCCGCTCATCGCCTGTGTTTGTGAGCTCGCAGGGTTATTTTGGAGGAGGCCATTGACTGACTGTAAGACTATAAGGCCTCATGCACACGACTCTATCAGTAGAGTAGCTTTAGGGGATGCAGAGGTAGCAGTCGCACCCAGGTGCCTGATGGGGTCCAAAGGCCACTCTGCCACATAGGAAGACACCAGTATTATAACTGCCACATGATAGGTGTGGAGCCCCGTTATAGATTTTGAACTGCACTGGGGCCTAAACGCTTCAAGTTACGCCTCTGGGTTGTATTATGGATCAGTGTTGTACAGATTTTTAACGTTGTACCCATGGAGCGCACAAAGTACCTAAGAATCTGTACAAGCGCACCATACCCCGGCACACGTAATGCCCATGTCTATGTAGTACGGAGTCGTAGGGGTTCTGAGTACCTCGGTACAGGATCTGTGCACACGGCACTGCAGTGGCCACAAGGCTGAATACTGTATGTTGTACGTGTACTAGAGCTATATATACTTTGTAGGAATGGAGCGTAGATCGCAATTTTTCACAACCGTGATAACAAGCTGATGAATGGATTCGGCATTAGAAATGTAAATGGAATATCTTGTCCAATTGATTTTATGATTATCGCTTAACGATTATATAGCATTCTAGTTTGCCGGTGCCGCATAGCTACATATTATGATGAATAGAATTTCAAATTCACATTACTTAAAAGTGCCGAGTCTGTGTATTCCCAGCATGCCACTTGTTACATATTACCAGTAATGATGGCCTCACGTAAGACTCTCCGGGCCGGTGAAAAAAAAACACACGGCCGTCTTATAAATCTCTTCTGTCTTATTGTATTTTCGGGTTATTCTCATATATATATATAATAAGGATCAGCTGTTTCCATTACTAGTTTTCATGCAGAACCCCGGGTGCTGGGTGCCCAGGAGGAGAGAGTGCCAACAAGCCACTCTGCCCTGGCCAGGGTATTTAGATACAGGGCTCAGGCAGTAAACTAAATCTTTGCCCCTGGTGGAGGGAAGCCTAGCCACAACCCTGGGGTGGAGAATAGGGGAATTGTATTGGTCACGGATTTTCAGTGTTCTAATGAACTAAAAGTCCATGATTTCGTATGCAGGCAGTGGGCACATTATTGGGGTAATACTAGTCCTTGTCTTCTTGTCCAATGGGGAATCAATGGGGGCCCTCTGTTGCTCGGGTAGGCCCATCCGACCCTGAATGGGCACAGCTGAGACAAAGTGCACACGAACGCTTAGGGGGTAATTTATCAACCTTTCTACGACCGTTCTCTGGAGTAGAATAGTTTACTGTGTAAATTGTGACTTTCGCTACTTTTGTGGAAAGGGAGCATGGCCTCATGCAAAGGGTTGTTGCCACCGTGGGCCGACAAATTTATTAGAATTTACACAAAGAAACTGGCATAAATGATAGTGTAAATCTACGCCATTTCACTCTATGGAACGTAGAAAGTAGAGGCCCGCGCTGAAACTGAAGGGAGGGGAAGTCTAGTCGGGGGATGGCAAACTAGGGGCCCAGCGCGGGCCTCTACCTTGCTACGTTCCACAGAGTGAAATGGCGTAAATTTCTACTATCATTTATGCCAGTTTCTTTACGTAAACTTTATAAATTTGTCGGGCTAAAGTTGCAACTCTTTCTACAAGGCCCCTTTCCACAAAAGTGGCGAGGGTGGCGCAAAAAGGACGAAATTCGCAATTTGCAAGGCAAACTTTTCTATGCCAGAAAACTATCGTAGAAAGGTTGATTAATTACCCCCTAAGCGTTCATGTGCAATTTGTCTCAGCTGTGCCCATTCAGGGTCGGACGGGCCCAACCGAGTAACAGAGGATCCCTATTGGAAGACAAGGACTAGTATTCCAAACTTCAGGCCAGTCCCTGCCCCAAAGATCTCAGTCGAGAGATGTTGGTTTTATAGAAACTAATCAAAAAATACTGAATACAGTCGGGCACCCAATCCCCCCAAAACGGCAGCAAAGGAAATTTTCTAAATTTCTATAATTTCTTTTCTCCTGTTTTGTTCTATCATAAAGATGGGAAAAAAATATTATTTATTATATTTATTATTCTACTAAATAACAAACACTAATATAAAATATCTCAATTGGACTGAAATCATTCTTTAATCCCAAATTCTGGAGAATGAAAGCGATTCATCTTGTGATAAACTCCACGCGTTTTGGTTCCTGCTGGTCCTCATGTATTATAGATGACAGTCTTTTTATTACCACATTCCCCATATAACAGAATTTACACAACACTCTTCATTGTGCATTACCTTATTCTAGGACTCGCTCCCCTGACGGTTTGTTTTTCTTTAGACTGCGAGAGGGAATTGGATGATATATAAAATTGTATAAAAAACCAATACAAAGATCCGTATAGTGATTTATACCAGGGCCTTCAACAATTACAAGGGGGTACTCTCTGCATATAGCGTCAAGAAGGTTTCACCATTGATTTTCCAATTGAAGTCTTGATGGGTTTAACTAGTTTTAGAAAGGGTTTGCATACCCCTCCTCCCAAATCTGCAATTAAGAATCATTACAAAATCCCCTATGTGTTAGATGGAGAGAGGGGGTATCATGGCTGTGCCCATGCAGAATGCTACTTTCAAAAGACCTAATTCAAAGTGCTTTGAATGGCTTTTTGGAAAACTTTCAGTCTGATATGTTTAACTATATAGTAAAGGACAAAAATGTGATGATCAGTAATATTATTAGGTGGGGGAGGGGACAATAAATTCTGAAGCCCCTGCCTTGGGCGTTAAGGGAGCTTGTGCCGTCTGTGATCAACCCTAATCCTGTAAACATGTACCTTCAGCTCCGATCATCTTTCAGGCAAATAAAGGATTGGACAGGATGAAATCCAACCTGTGGGATCCTTGTCTCCTTCAGACATTTTTCGACATTTCCTAATCAGTGGATCTTCATTAACTAGTTTTCACTTATCTTCCACTTGTTTTTTTTACTTTGTGCTGTTAATTAAAAAAATATTTTTGATAACTGGAAACCAACAACAACCTGCTGCTGACAGATCTTTTATTCGTATTACTTGTCTATACTAAGTACTTTGAGTGCATGAGGGTGAATTGTTGATAATAGGCTCTTTAGTGTAATTTGATAAATATCACTACAGCTGAGCTTCTTATAGGAGTTGTCCCAACTGGACAAACCCTATTCATATGCCCTAATAGGTCATATGGACATCATAAAGTGGTGTGGTCTCTCAGTTGGGCCCCCCTCTATCTGACCAACATGGCACAACCATGTATTACATGGTAAATTACCCATGCAGTGGTCACCCACACCTTCCAACTGGACAACCCTTTCTCCTAGGCAAACTGTCTCAACAATCAGCCCATTGCAGCAGGTCCAGCTGCTGGACCAGGGGTCTCCAAGACGGCACGTTTTAGAG
The DNA here is from genome assembly GCF_050947455.1 of Rhinoderma darwinii. Classification (NCBI taxonomy): domain Eukaryota; kingdom Metazoa; phylum Chordata; class Amphibia; order Anura; family Rhinodermatidae; genus Rhinoderma; species Rhinoderma darwinii. The sequence continues at coordinate 93,189,826 of NC_134696.1, read as the reverse complement.
CAGGGATAGTCCAATTGGAACAACCCCTTCAACACATGACTTCTCTACGCAATTATTATGCATTCATATGTTAATCAATCTATGTAAATATTAATGTGTTAATGAGCTAATAGGTCATACTAAGATCTGTCAGTGTCCACTAACCAACTTCTTGATGGTTTCCACATATCTATTTTTATCAAAATAAATTAATAATAACTAAAAATATGAGAAACAGTAAGAAAGATATGTTAAAAATGGTCAATTTCATATTGCTGACTGTATCATAGTTACATAGGTTGAAAAAGACACCGGTCCATCAAGTTCAACCTTTATCAATAAATTACCCGTCGTTCATTGCTTGATTAATTATAACTCTCAATGCAATTCGTCAGTAAATAAGCATCTAGCCTTTATTTAAATGCTGACTTAGTATCTGCCATCACTACCTCTTGGGGTCGGGCATTCCACTCTAACTGTAAAGAACCCTTTCTTATATTGATGTCTTTCTTCCACACGCAATGGATGTCCCCTGGTCCTTTGTAGAGTCCTTGGAAGGAACAGATTATGTGCTAGTTCTCTGTATTGATCACACATATACTTATACATGTTAATAAGATCACTTCTAAGACGTCTTTTTTCCAAGCTGAACAAGCCCAATTTTTCTAGCCTTTCATTGTAAGCGACACCTCCCATCCCATTTAATAATCTAGTCACCCACCTTTGAACTCTCTCCAGTTCTTCCATATCCTTTTCACAATTTGAAGCCCAAAACTGAACTCCATATTCAAGCTGTGACCTTATAATTATTTATACAGGGGTAATATTACATTTGAATCACAGGTTTTTATCTCTCTTTTTATACACCTTAAAATCCTATTTGCTTTTGCAGCTGCTGCCTGACATTGAGTGCTGCTTACCATTAATATTAGTATTGTCGATGTTAATAAATCGAGCTACAAAAGAAGCCTTATTTGTAGAAGCTATGCCCATGAACAATCTGCAATATGAAAGAAAAGAGGGTAGAGGTGCGACTTTACTTGTAAGGTCGCGATTAGCGCTTTAACAGTGAAATTATAGTGAAATCAGGGATCGGTATCTAGAATATTTCTGTTTGGCCTTACGAAACCCTTTATAAAATGCTGCGGTGACAGATTTTATGTGTGGGGCCGGGAGCAAGTTTTTTCTACTTTTTTTTTTTTTTATACCATTAGCATTTTCCTTTCATAAATGACCAAATAAATGTCCGTCACTGTGTAAATTAAGCCCTAATGAGTGTGTTCTGTCCTGAGCGGTGTTTGCTGAATGTCTGTGTTCCTGAAGGGTTGCATAAGACGTTGTAGATGGGTGAACCGAGGATAGAATGAATGGGACACAATTATCAAATATGACCCGGACCCCGGTGTTTAATCAGAAGGAGCGAGCTTTATATTGTAAACCAAAGGCTGCTAGAAATAAACGTTCAATAACCTACCAAGAAAAGGACGAAAAAACCAGCGAAAATTAATGAGGTGAATAAAATCGACAGACAGACGTTATCTCCTGACTGAGACCTCTCCCCGCCGCAGTCTATATGGACATGCGCTGACGGAATCATCGACGTTTAGTCAGACGTGTATTGATTTTTATCTGCCACCTCATCAAAATGGGGGATAATGGTAAAGGGAAGGAGACGAGGCAAATGTCACCGTGATTTGGCCTTAATTTTGCTTATTTTATGTTTTGTTTTTTTCTACAGTGTGTCAAATTTTACCTAAAGGGGTGGTCTCTGTTCTGGGACCCTCAACCAGCCCGGCCTCTGCATCTACGGTCAGCCATATCTGTGGAGAAAAGGAGGTAAGGACGTTACTACAATTTGTATCTGCCTATATAGTATATGTGGTGTAACTATAGGCAGCGACGTACATGGAAGACAGAGGGCCCCATAGCAAAGATTAAAATGGGCCCCCATTATGATATCTGATTTTTCGCCCTTCATTCCCTTTTCCATCACCCTTGGGCCAACCCTTTTGCACTGGGGTCAAGGACATCTATGGTCCTGGTATGTAGTGAATATGAAATATGCATCAAGTAAATGTACCATTGACCTGTCTGTATGAACAGCACATAATGATGTTAGAACCTGACGATTATATGGAGATGAGCGGCGCTACAGAGACACTGCTGATCTCTTACTGCACATGAGGTCTGATATAGATCGCTTTTGTAGGATTTTTTTCTATTCTCGTGCCAACTACTGATTGAATGACATGTTGAGCTCTTTTTTAAAAGAGGTTCTTCAGCTGCTGTAGAACATTATAATACACACCTCAGCTGCTGCAGAACATCATAACACACACCTGAGATGATGCAGAACATCATAATATACACCTCAGCTGCTGCAGAACCTCATAATACACACCTCACCTGCTTCAGAAAATTATAACACACACCTCAGATGCTGCAGAACCTTGTAATGCACATCTCAGCTGCTGCAGAACATCATAATATACACCTCACCTGCTTCAGAAAATTATAACACACACCTCAGATGCTGCAGAACCTTGTAATGCACATCTCAGCTGCTGCAGAACATCATAATATACATCCCAGCTGCTGCAGAACCTCATAATACACACCTCAGCTGCTGCAGACCCTTATAATACACATCTCAGCTGCTGCAAAACATCATAATAAACACATCTGCTGCTGCAGAACATCATAATATACACCCCAGCTGCTGCAGAACCTCATAATACACACTACAGCTGCTGCAGAACATCATAATACACACCTCAGCTGCTGCAGAACATCATAATACACATCTCAGCTGCTGCAGAATATTATAATACACACCTTTGCTGCTGCAGAACCTTATAATACACATCTCAGCTGCTGTAGAACATCATAATACACACCTCAGCTGCTGCAGAACATCATAATACACAACTCAGATTCTGTAGAAAATCATAATATGCATCTCAGCTGCTGCAGAACATCATAATACAAACCTCAGATGCTGCAGAACATCATGATACACACCTCAGCTGCTGCAGAACATCATGATACACACTACAGATGCTGCAGAACATCATAATACACACCTCTGCTGCTGCAGAACATCATAATACACACCTCAGATGCTGCAGACATTCTTTATTTCAAGAATGAGGGTGTTTTATATCATTCAATAGTTGGAGGGCAGGCAGCTCTCCTTTTCTCTTTGAAAAGAGGTTCTGCAGCAGCAGAGGTGTGTATTATAAGGAATAATGAGCCCCTACTATAATTTATAAGAATATTTAAAGTCACTGAAGATTTCCATGACCTGTATAAATCTTTTCATCCTGTTTATATATTGTCACGTGGCACTCAATAATGTATAGTTATGGGGGCACTCAATAATGTATAGTTATGGGGGCATTAACCCATATATTATGTTATCTGTGCTACATTTACCACCAAACTGGCCACAGGCCTAATTAATTTTTTTACTCGTTTCATGATATTAGATATCACTGCCATTAGGGCATACCGCTGCCATGAAGGGGGTACTTGTCTGCAGCAATGTTTAGGTCGGTGGTACGTGTCACATCCACATGAATGTCAGAACACAAGGTTTCCCAGCAGAACATTATCCGGACCCTCACACTGTCTCCGCCGACTTGTCTTCTTCCCATAATGCATCCTGGTGCCATCTCTTACCCGGGTAAGCGACACATACGCACCCGACCATCCACATCATGTAAAAGAAAACATGATTGTAACCAGAGCAGTCCGCCTTCCTCCATTGCTCCATGCTCCAGTTCGGATGCTCACCTGCCCGCTGTAGGCCCTTTAGGCAGTGTTCATGGGTCGGCATGGTCACTCTGACCGGTCTGTGGCTACACAGAAATCTGCGATGCTCTGAGTGATCTGACACTTCTGTGGGATCGGACCAGACGGGCTAACTTTCGCTCCCCACACACATCAATGAACCTTGGGCGCCCATGACCCTGTAACCGGTTTACCGGTTGTCCTTTCTTGCACCACTTTTAGTGGGTACTGACCACTACATACCGAGAACACCCCACATGACCGGCCGTTTTGGAGATGCTTTGACCCCCTCGTTCCCAGTCGAACTGACTGGTCACGTGCTGCCAACCCCCCCCCCCCTGTCAGGCGCCATTGTAAGTATCTTATCAATGTAATTCATTTCACTCATCAGTGGCCTTAATGATGTGGCTGAACAGACTTCCTTCTCTTTTTGGTGGTGTGAATATTAGTAGTTTATAGTAATTCTATCCTTGCTCTAGTGAGAATTGGCTTTCTATGCATTGACTTACTGGTGGTTAGATTGTGATGGGCTTGTGTTCATACACAGCAGCCAATCTGAACAAGCAGAGCTTCAGCTAGAAAAATAGCTCCCTGAGCCTGTTACCGTATGTTCACACGCACTGTTTTCAGACGTAATTCGGGCGGGTTACGCCTCGAATTACGCCTGAAAAAACGCCTCCATTACGCCTACAAACATCTACCCATTGCTTGCAATGGGATTTACGGTGTTCTGTTCCCACGAGGCTTAATACTGTCAAAATACGGCGCGTAAAAAGACGCCCGCGAAAAAGAAGTGCATGTCACTTCTTGAGACGTTCTTGGAGCCGGTTTTCATTGACTCCATTGAAAAACAGCTCCAAAAACGGACGTAAAGTACGCCGCGAAAAATGCGAGTTGCTCCGTATTTTCAGACGTTTTTGGTCAATGCGTGTGAACATAGCCTTAGGAGACATAAGGTGGATTCATCTGATATTCAGGGCTGGTTTTATCCAAAAATGGGGTCCCAGACAAAAATAATTGAACGCCCTTCTACATAATTCAAGTCTGTGCAAATCAGAAGACAGAGGAAACTGTGCAGATATGATTTCACAGCTCCATAGTTCTCGGTATTATCGGGCAGGGCGCTCCGTGTAAATGAATGTTCTGCCTGCTAACTAGGAATGGCAGTGGCGTGGAATATTTTTCTTCTCTACTCTCAGCTACTGAGGTTGCCGTCATTAGAGGTCACCCACTAAGTCGGTGCCCTGGGCAATTGCCCAGTTTGCCACCCCTTAGAACCAGCCCTGCTCCTATTGCAGACTAAACCGGAGTAAGTGATCAAAGTTTTACTCTAAGGCCCCATGCACACTAGAGTAGAATTCGTCCGTAATTGCGGGCCGTAATCACGGTGGGCAATTAGGGACCCATTCATTTCTATTGGCCACGTACTCCTTCCTTTATATTTACGGGAAGGTGTCCGGGCCGAAGAAAGCCACTGCAAAACATAGGACATGTCCTATCTTTTGCTTTTTACGGACCCGTAAAATGCGGGTGGCAGTCCGCAGCCAGCCGTGCCCGCAATCACGGGTAGAGATTATGGGCATGGCCGTGTGCATGAGACCCTAGGCCCCATGCACAGGACCGCGCCCGTAATCACGGTCCGTGATTACGGGCACAGCCGGCCGCGGACAGTCACCCGCATTTGCGGACCTTGCTCCCATTATAAAGTATGGGAGCACAGTCCGTAAAATAAAAAAAGATAGGACATGTCCTATTTGTCACGGAAGGCGTTTACGGCCCGGACACCTTCCCGTAAATATACAAGAAGGTGTTCGTTGGCCACAGAAATAAATGTATCCGTAATTACAGAGGAAATCTACGGTCGTGTGCATGGGGCCTTCGTTAGCATCCATCAAAGGGGTTGTATGAAATTATAAAGGAGGGTCAGGTTTTCTCCAGAAACAGCGCCACTCTTGTCCTTCAGGCTGTGTCTGGTATTGTAGCTCTACTCCAGCGGTATCATTTGAAACTCCTGGGCCCCAATAAAAAAATCTGTAACAGGGTCCCTGGATTACTATGTGCCATTTTAATAAAACTGGTGTCTCCTTATGTGGCAGAGGGGCATTTGGTGCTACCACCCCCCCCCCTATAGCTAGGCCCCGTTTACTGAATAGGGTTAGAAAATAATTTTGACGAAAAAAACAAATATGTAGAACGTAAGTTCAGAAGGGGAAACTAGTGACGGGACAAGGTGACATCTCTACACATCACAGAATCTGAATTTGCTGGGGAGGAGTTTGATTTACTAATGTTTTCTGTAAAATTCCAGCAAATTTCGTGCACTTTGGCCGTAAATATTGAAACACCTAAAAGCCATAATTTTACCCTGAGAGATGATGTTGTCGGCGCTCTGTGGTCCGGCACACGACATTTGATAGATGTCATTATAGCAATAAGCGGCGCTATTAGATATATCTATTTGAGCACCTGATGGACGGTGAGTTCTCGTTCACTGACCTTGTCGCAGTCGCCTTTACAGACTGATTTTTTTTTTCTAACGTTCTTGTCTATGATTGCATTGCATTTAAAAATTGATGTTCGGATGCTTACCACACAGTGCAGATGTAGCAGAGTTAATCTGTCACATTTAGCAGAGCTGAGTTTGTCATTTGCCATGTTATCATGAATGTTATATGTACTTTTACATAGGACCCGATACTACAATTACACCTATGGCATAAATAAATTCATCTTCCTATGGGGCAGCAATAAGAACTATTAATGTTTATCATATTCCTCGGCTTCTGTGAGAAAAATTTCTCGGTCCATATCCCCATGACAAGACTCCTGTGCTTTTGCAGCTCAGTTTTATCATAGACATCCAATCGGATCCATTCTTGGTATTCTTAACTTGTGGTAGAAATGTAAAGGCTTGTTTTTTTTTCTGATTTTTTGCTATGAGGTTATTATCTCTATAAAAACACCTAACTACCAGAGCACAGGGACAGGCAGTGTTGGCATGGGGTCACAGTCGGATAAGCGCTTCTCACAGGAACCCTATTGAAATTTTAAGCTCTGAAAACTTGACACAAGATAAAAATAAATATCATAAAATATATATTTAATAAATAATAATAGTAATAAAATCGATAGATAATAATATTGAAACAATAATTAATAATACAACTTAATAAATACTAAATATAATAATAATAACAATAGTAGTTCTCTATTAACTAAAAGAATTGTCATAATTCAGGCACAATACAGACCTAAAGAATTCACTAACAAATTTAGCTCTGCTACATTGCATCTATGGGCCAGTAAATAACCGCAAGACAATATGAGTATTTATATACGTTAACATTTGGTTGATGACATATTTTAATCTCAATTGTGTTGTATGAGATTAGAAATAAGCGTCTACTTTTTTTCCCCAGAAACAGTGCCACTATTGTCCATGGTTGGATTTGGTATTGCAGCTCAATCATATTTAAAGGGAACTTATCACCTATATATATTTTTTCATAATTCAAACCAGATAGTGAAATATTGTGAATGGGGGAGCCTGTGTTATCTATATATAGGTGTTACCTGTCAGTGTAATCTTGCCTGTGATGATAATGAGATGACTGCTGAGAAGTGATCTATACAGAACAGGAAGGGTCAGTCTAATATGATTGGTGGAGCCTGTGTTATCTATCTATAGGTGTTACCTGTCAGTGTAATCCTGCCTGTGATGATAATGAGATGACTGGTGAGAAGTGATCTTTACAGAACAGGAAGGGTCAGTCTATTATGAATGGTGGATCCTGTGTTATCTATATATAGGTGTTACCTGTCAGTGTAATCCTGCCTGTGATGATAATAAGATAACTGCTGAGAAGTGATCTATACAGAACAGGAAGGGTCAGTCTATTATGTATGGTGGATCCTGTGTTATCTATATATAGGTGTTACCTGTCAGTGTAATCCTGCCTGTGATGATAATAAGATAACTGCTGAGAAGTGATCTATACAGAACAGGAAGGGTCAGTCTATTATGTATGGTGGATCCTGTGTTATCTATATATAGATGTTACCTGTCAGTGTAACCCTGCCTGTGATGATAATGAGATGACTGCTGAGAAGTGATCTATACAGAACAGGAAGGGTCAGTCTATTATGTATGGTGGATCCTGTGTTATCTATATATAGGTGTTACCTGTCAGTGTAATCCTGCCTGTGATGATAATAAGATAACTGCTGAGAAGTGATCTATACAGAACAGGAAGGGTCAGTCTATTATGTATGGTGGATCCTGTGTTATCTATATATAGATGTTACCTGTCAGTGTAACCCTGCCTGTGATGATAATGAGATGACTGCTGAGAAGTGATCTATACAGAACAGGAAGGGTCAGTCTATTATGTATGGTGGATCCTGTGTTATCTATATATAGATGTTACCTGTCAGTGTAATCCTGCCTGTGATGATAATGAGATGACTGCTGAGAAGTGATCTATACAGAACAGGAAGGGTCAGTCTATTATGTATGGTGGATCCTGTGTTATCTATATATAGATGTTACCTGTCAGTGTAACCCTGCCTGTGATGATAATGAGATGACTGCTGAGAAGTGATCTCTACAGAACAGGAAGGGTTAGTTTAATGTGAGGCTCAGTAGCCAGAGTGAAAACTGGAAGATTTTAGGATAATTTTTTTTAATATAGATAATGGCAAAAGAAGAAAATAAATAAAAATCAGCCAAAACTCGTAAAAAATATGTTTAACATAAAAACTGCAATACCAGCCCATGGCCAGAAATGGCGCTGTTTATGGAAAAAAAGTAGACCCTTATTTCTAATCTTATACAACTTCTTCATTGACATAATTTATTGTAGTGAAAAATATAGTGGTTATGAAATGAACATGACTATTCCCAAGTCTTCCTTTCTAGGAACACTGTAATTGCCTTCTGTTCCTTGTGGTGGTCAATCGAAGCATATAACGAGTCGACATTACAGTTAACCAATTTACATATGTGTGGAGTCACTATACAAGCTCATTACATTCACTGCACCTGGGCTTCTAGGGAAAACTGCTGATTCTATTAGAGCATTCATTTGCTGTTTTTGTAGCTCTTTGCCTTTATATCCTTTTTATAGATCTTACGCTTTGGTTGGCAGTTTCTTCAGAGGTGCAAAATTTTCCATGTTCTGATGAAAGGAAGTAGCTGAATAGCGTGTAGACTAGGTGCGTGATTGTCACAAGTGCTATAAATATTAAGTGATAGAGAAGTCACATGTAGGAGGATATGTTCTTATGGCGGCATACGGGTAAGTTCACACGTAGCGTAAATACTGCGGATTTCATTGTGGAAAATCGGCAGTATAGTACAGTAGCAGCAGAGTGGATGAGATTTGAACAATCTCATCCACACGCTGCGTAAATGCTGAACGGAAAAAACGCTCAGAAATTGACTTGCGGTGCGTTTTTTTAATCCGCAGAATGTCAATTGTATTTGTGTGATCGCTGCTTATTTGTTGCGGGTTTTCCCCTATTGAATTCAATGTGGAGGTAAAACCCACAACAAATAGCAGATGTTACGATTTTTGCGGCGGAAAAGCTGCGATTCCACCGCAAAAATTGCAACTCAGGAAAAAAAAAAAATCTTATACTTACCCAGAATCCTCTGCTTCTTCGTCCAGGCAGTCCTCCTGGGATGACGTTCCATCCCATGTGACCGCTGCAGTCAATCACAGGCCGAGCATTCAAATGGGATAAAACGTCAACTCAGGTCTGCAGAACGTCAGGAGCGACCTGTCGCCATGGTAAGTATCCATTTTTTTTTCGTTGCAGAATTTCCGTAGACTTTTAGCCGGAAATTTCCTGCGGGCAACAGGGTGGATATGCTGTGTACCTTTACGCAGCTTATCTGTCTTGTGTGAACATACCCTTAGATTGTTTAGGGATACCCCCTATTGACAAGGGGAATGCTAATGTTTAGTTGTTCATTTATTCATATATTTTCAGGAGGAATAACAGAGGAAAGGCACAATTCAGAGTTCTAAGAAAAAGTTCTCCAGAATTGTTATTTCACTGAGAATACAAGTATTTGCTAAAACAGACAAGTCAGGAGAGAGGACAGATGCTCTTTAAAGAGATATTCATGTCACAGCTTACATATGCTATCAGTATGTATAAGAGATGCTTAAAGGGTATGTCTACTTTAGCAGCCATTTTTTTAATGCTCCAATGCACCTAAAATAAGAAAAATAAGTTTATTGTTTTATGTATACAGCTCCTATGCAGACCTATGTGTTTCCAGGGTTACAGAAGACAAACAAACCCGGTAGTCTAATCCTGCAGTCCTACTCCCTTCCATTTATGCCGTACGCTTTGCTAACCTACCAAATATAATTTGGCAAGAAGTAGGGAACACATAGAAGAGAGTATGACTGCAGAATCAGACTACACAGGATTTGTTTTGTTTGAAATTTATAACCATGGAGACTCATAGATTTGCATAGGAGCTGTATACACAAAACGGTAGGATAATTTTCTTACAAATTGGCTTCTGTGTTTATTTAAGTTGCATTGGAGTAATAAAGAAATGGTTGCAAAAGTGGACATACCCTTTAGCTTTTGCCAGCTGCACAAGGGAGGACACTGGCTATTTTAGCCTGGCGCTAATCCTATTTTTTGTGATAATCCCATTAATTGGAACGGAAACGTGCCGTGTCTTGTTGGAAAAAGTGAATCATCTTGAAAATGTACATGTTATATGTGATGTTGTACATTTATTACAATCTCATTGATCTCTTTATTGTACAACGTCTAAACCAATTCTTTATCTTCCACAGTAGGAGATACATTCTCTATATATTGTTATCCATTAGATTAGAAAATCATGTTGTTGGTCATCGGAGAGAAGCAATTATTATCCAAGGGGAAAGCCACATAGACACAAAGTATCGGCTACTTTCCCACAATTATGACTCATTTGAGGAATAAGAAAGCTACAATGTTTCTAATACTATCAAAGCCGATTCCGAGACTCAAGTCTTGTATTCAATACTAAGTAGGGAAGACTATGTCCAAGACCGAAGGTCCCAATGTCAACATCTATAATATGAGTGATGTGTAGGTTCATTCTGTAGGAACCCCATTTCTTCTCGGAGAGATTGATCCATCTTCTGTAGATTGCTCTTTCCACTTTCATTGAAAAGTGACCAAGGGCCATCTTCCTGGGATCTACCAAAGAGCGGAAGTTCTGGCTTGGGTGGAAGATGAGCACCAAGGTCTTGATCAAAGACCAGATGCATATTTGAAGCTCCTGATTCCCAATGTAAAATCTGTAACAGGACCCTCCAACTTGCATTTATAATAGTAGTCTTCTTATATGGGATGGTAGACCTACTGGGTCAACTCAGGCTCCAAGTCCTAGGTGCAGGTCCTATAATTACGCATCCGGTCTTGGCCACTGCTCCTCTATATGTCTGTGGTGGAAGAGGCTTACTGCCCAGGAGAGACCTATCTGTTTAAGGCAAACTACTCTTTGTCTTAAGTTCCTTAGGCTAAATAAAGTGAGGGACATGAAGACAGGGGTTAGTAGCCCACTGTGAACCTCTGGTCTTGGACTAAATTGAACCTCCTTGGATTGTGTTAACTCTACTAAAAGATATATTGAGGAGAACTGACTTGATTTTCCGAGGATCAAGAAATACCATTTCATGGAGACATCACACATATGGAACAAAGAGATACACTACAGTACATTAATTAAGGCAGCGTTTAAAAGTAAATAGGATTATTAAAAAGTAATTATTGCTTTCCTTTACAGCAGCAGAGAGAGGCAGTGAAATGAGGCAGAGGAAATTCACTGCGCCCATACATTGCAGAAAGGAAACATCAGCTAGCAGTCTCTCCAGGCGCACGGAAGATAATTACTCAGCAGGCAGATCAGCGTCAGAAAAAGGGGACGAGGAATATGTAAAAACTGCAGCGAAACATTATTAAAGGGGATTAAAACCAATTAGCACTTGGCCCAGAAAATAAACAGTAGGATCAGTAGGGCGTATTGAGTGGGCTGGGCCCCTGGGCTTTTAAGGTCATGGGTCCCTTACCAACCACTAGAGCCATAGTACACTTGGGTTGGCTAGTCCATTAATGACACGCTCATCTTTCCTCCCCTCAAAGATAGAATGGAGGACTCAGGACCCCCATTGTTTGACAGATGGGGGTCCAACAGCTACCTATCAGACGTACCATAAATGTCTAATACTTGAATACTCCATCAAGCAGTGCAGGAACTGTGATATAGCTGTGGGCCTCTTACTGCCACGGACCTTCATACACTGACCCAAAGTTCAAGTGGTCAGTCCGCCCCTAAGTAGGGTCAGCCTGGTTTTTCAAAGAGATTGACTCATTTTTGAGACTTGGCCATCTTTGACATTTAAAGAGGTTGTCCAATTCAGAAAACCCATATTCATAACTTAGGGGATTCTAAGTTAATAGAGGGGGGTCCCTGTTCAGGGTCCTCATTTCTTAGCCAGAGTGGATGGCTACAAAGAGCGCATCTTGTTCTGGAGGACCTGTCCTGCATAACACAGACAACCCATTGAATTGAATGGACAATGTGTAATGCTTAATTTCCCCTGTGGGTGTGCTGCAGGGATATTGAGCACTTACTGTCAGGTTTCCCACAGCTTACAACTGATTGCTGGGATTCCCAGCAGGGGGACATTTTGTGATTTACTTAATATCAAGGGAATGATTAGACAAGTAGAGATTTTCCAAATCAGAGAACCTCTTTAAGTTTGGTTGGATGGTGACACATGTAGGTAGGTACTCCCCGTGCCCCTCTCTCCAAAGCCTAGAGCCACATTGCTTACGTTTCTTACTAGCTTCTAACTCCAATGCAAAATCTGTAACAGCTATTTATAATACTAGTGTCTTCTCACACAGCAGGGTGGCTTTTGGGCCCCCGTAGGCTCCAGGGCCCGGGTTCGACTGCTACTTCTGCAACCCCTACAGCTGCATACATGCTAATCATATCGCATATTGAATAAATATAAATATTCTATAAAGAATCGTTCTAAACAATGCTTTATGTTTTTATTGTTCTATGTTTATTTTATTCTGGAACACATTGATCTTCGTATTTATATTCCTGCCATTATTATGTACACTGAAGCTCAACTCTATCTTGGTGGGATCTATATCTACGTTCATCCTGATCTTATTGATTTACAGGGCAGCAATAACAGAAATCTGAGAAATATGTACATAGGCAGAGCTGTTGGAGGGAGTCAGATGGGGAAGGAGGGGGACATGTAAAACCATGAAGATATATATATATACATATATATATATATATATATATATATATATATATATATATATATATATATATATATATATATATATACCATCCCTTGATTGTGAAATTCTGGATGACAACCCAATGAAATGGCTACATTTAGTGGTTGTTTTGTGATATACTGTGTGTCCATACATATAAATTACATAAATTAATTATACTTCCAGGATTTTATTCTTTATCTTGGAGATCTTAGGAGATGCCCTAATATTTTTCATCTGCCATTGTACTGTTCTGTATCCACCAATGTTGGTATATCAAGCAAATTGCACAACCCACAACCTGCAATATTAGCTGAAATAAAGGAACTTGGGTGCATATTGTATATGGTGTTCCAAATGGAAAGCTCTTTGAGATGAGCACCCAACCCTGCAGTGGAAAATAATCTTCCATGGGTGGTTATCTTGAAGGAGAGGACCAAAAAACATAGAACGCAAGGGAATTGAAAATTCATCACCGAAAAATGTGTCTTGTCTAGATCTGGGGTGGTCTTCTCAAAGACGTGGTCCTTTGGAGAGGTTTTTCTGCATTGAAATGGTCAATATAAGATGAATTATTATGAAATATGTTGACCTTAGTTGACTATAGTTGACCGTCAAGAGTTCATTTTCCAATGTAAATTCATAAATGATCCGTCTGCTTGTTCAAGCATCAATTTGGTGGATCTTCTTTATTTTGGTTCTAATTGTGCATCAATCCTATTACTCCACACTCTACCCTAACTCTTCTTCTGGTCATCTCAGCAATTAAGAATCCCATCAGCCATTCAATATACATGATCTCATGAACGTATAGATTTTTCTAAGGCAGGTGTATGTGCAAGATGCAATTGCGTCATTGTTAATATTAATTGTATGGCCATAAGTTTTTGAAATGGCCAATTTGCTTTATTTTGAAGACTTGCTTGAGTAATATGTACTTTTTTTTCCCGTAGATTCCTCACATAAAGGTTGGACCAGAAGAAGCACCCAAGCTACAATATTTACGGTTTGCCTCCGTCAGCCTGTACCCAAGTAATGAAGACATAAGCCTTGCGGTGTCACATATACTGAAGTCCTTTCACAACCCTTCCACCAGCCTTATCTGTGCCAAGGCCGAGTGTAAGTCTAAACTCATCTATCTCTTCTCCCATATGTATACTACTGTATGATACTATGGTCAATACATTGATATAGGAATGATTGGTTTCATCTTTGATGGGTCCAAGTTGGAGTCTACCACCAAGAAAATATGGAAGTATAACTCTAGACATTCCTTGGGTACTCACATTTTTTTATTGCGATAGCTGTAATGGCAGTCACATCGGTTATTCAGTGCTTAAAATACTCAAAAAATACTATTAAAAAATGACTCTAGTCAAGAGCTCTTCAACGTGTGGTTCTCCAGCATTTTCAAAACTACAACTCCCGGCATGCCCTGACAACCTTCGGGAGTTGTAGCTTTACAACATCTACAGCCAAAAGTTGAAGACCTCTGGCCTAGCTCCTAAAAAAGTCAATTGATAGTGGTGATCGTAAGACGTAACATTTGTTATGTTCAACTATTCGAGAGGCCTACGTAAGGAGTTTTTTTTATATGCTCCTTTTTTTTTCCTGTTACTGTATTATGTATGCGTTATCAAATGATACAACTCAAGTGTTTAGGACAACAAGTCAGAACAGGTTGACCTTTTTTTTATAATGATGTACCTTAGACTTTAGCCCTCTAGTATCTCACTAATTGACAACCTTATGAATATTTCATCCATGTGTATAACTGACCTCACCTTGTAAAATCAGAAAAATCCTAGCACACCTCATTAGGCAGGTCAGCTTATGTCAGTGCGGCTGGTCTGCTAGTTCGGACGTAGGGACTACATAAATAAATAGGGCGGGACAGTCAATTAAGTGACTGGAAGTATTAAATATAGCATAAAAAGTGTTTTAGGTTCACAATAATTCAACCCGAATATTGAGAATGTAAGACTTGTACAGTAATTTGCATTGCATAAAGGAGCGCAGCTGCTTTAAAGCTTCTGCTTCTTGTTGAGTTCCAGCTGCCACCCTAGAAGGAAATCTCAAGGGTCATGATTTCAGCCAAGTTTGTTCTTCCTAGCAGGAGACCCTGGTAAAAACAAAATGCTACCCATGCCTCCTTTTCTCCCAGTGCCAATCCTAAGTGTCAGAAGAAGACTTGTTACTGCCCTGACAAATTTAGCTGGATATTTATCTGGAGCTTTTCGATTCTCAAAAATGTAATGTCCATCCGTCTTCCCATCTAGAAATCTGGAATGTTTGATGCTCGACATATTTCTGATCCTGTTGATACCGCTGAATCAAATAATGCCCTTGGACCTCCACCCCCTAGGGACCACCCCCGCTCTCCTCAGGATTATTCATAGCAACTACAAGTCACTAATACCTGGTTTAGAAACCCGTAATCTGAACACTTGGCATTGTATCAGCACATATTTAGGCGGTGTATGTTGGTATTATTAGGGCATTGTAGGGCATTATTATTTAGGAACTATAAAGTTCTGGGCATTGTGGTGGCATTATTTGGTGTATTGCATGGTATTTTTAGTAGCATAGTATAATATTGTTAGGCATTGAATGATGGTATTATAATGACTGTCAATGGCATTCTTATTTAGGCGATATAGAGCTCTATTATTTAGACATTGTGGTGGCATTCTTTTGGGCACTGCACAGTGGAGTTATTTGGACACTGCATGGTACTGTTCACTTTGTTGTAAGTGTTTGTACTATATTGTAGCTGTATCGTTCTCATGTTTCACTTATAGCCTATTTTTTTCGGAGCTAGTCTTCCTTCCCTACGTTCCAAAAATGTTCTACCCAGGGGGTCTCCCCAAACCATGATCCAGCCCTGGGGGTTTCATTTAAGTGCGTATCTAGAGATTGACAATCCTCTCACATAACCAACCAACTGGAGTGGCAATATAATGGGTCTGCTTGACCAAACTTCTTAAATGTTTAGTAAAAATCTTTTTGGGTTCCATTTGCTGCTGGTTATTGTGCCATCAAACCATGACCACGCAACACAGGTTAGTTACAGATATCCTACCTGTTAGGCTTGACTTCAAAAAGATGATTATTGGAAGTCAAGATCATTGTCTAAACATATAACCTGGGATTTCAGACCCTTTACTTTGAAGACCATTTTCCACATATTATATTCTGAAATTGAAGTCCATGATGTTTAGATGCGAAGTTCTACATTCAAAGATCTTCTAGGTAGACCTTCAGCCCAGACTAGGAGAGCTTTGTTCCATGTTATAAGGACTCCAATTTGAGGACCATTATGATGAGTGGCTTACTATTTGAGTCTCGTGGATCATTACCATGAGGAACCCTAATTGTAGGGACCAACTACACCCGTTATGCCCCAAATAGAAGTGGAGAACATTGTGGACATTTAATGAAGAACCTTAATTGATCCTTATCGTTTTCTCTATGGAGCTATCTACTTCATATTTATATTGCCTAGTTTTATTAAAAACTTGCATATTACTGTGAGTGTGATTTCATTTGCCTTTTTTTCCAGACACAGTAGCTGAAATGAAATCTGTGAAATTCGTTGAACACGTCTTATTTTCTTAACCTCATAACCTCAGCAGCTATGAAACGCTGACTTACGTTAAGCATGAGGGGAATAATCTCAGTTGACAGCACAGTGTTTTTTTCATAGTCTTTATAGACACTGAAGCAAAGAGTTTTAAAAAAAACAAGCCACACCAATTGCTATAAAACCAGAATATGACCAAGACTTATATTTAACCCAATGTGGCCAGCATAGTCCTTAACTCATACCTGCTATTAGTCCTGATGGAGATGTTTGGTCAAATAAATGCCAATGGTACTGTCAGGGATCATTACTATGTATATTGTCTGAAAAATATTATCCTCACATATATGTATATACATTTCAGTTCTTTGTGTAATATACTGATATATATAACAAGTTCTTTGTTCATGTCAGACACACCTATGGAAGACACCGCCCCCTGGAATGCAAAGAGGAGTGTGCAGAAGAATGTACAGAAAACTTAAAGCTGAGGAGCGAATAGAATTTAAGCAAGTCCCACATCTATAGGGAGGGGCATGTGTCTTCTCTGTGTGTGTTTCTTTGTTCTGAATAAAGTTCAGTTCCTCCTGGCTGACATTGAAGCTGTACCTCAGACATTTGTGTGGTGTACTTCTCTCCAGGCATGCCTTCAGCTTTCAATTTACAGAGGTGGTTATTCGGTGTGAAATACGGACCTGACAGTAGTAGTCCTCAGTCTTTGCTGTAACACAGTGGGTTAAGTTTTGCCGCATATTGGCTATCAAGAACTCTGGTGCCCACACACATAAATGGCAGTTGGCCGAACCCGCTGGCCCAAAATCTGATGTGTATGGGGTGTCCCAACTTTCCCTTGACGGCAGATATCAAGGAAAAGAATGATCAGAAGTGTTGGATTTCAACATGCCCAATCCATTGTTTTTTCACAGGAGATAAACCGATGCCAGAGGTGCCAGTGACTAACGCTCGTTGCCGATAATTGCCCTGTGTAAACAGGGTAATGACCAGCAGATGAACGACCAAACGCTTGTTCATCTGCTGATCGTATCATTTTAAAAAGTAAAATGTTATCGTTGTCGGCAGCACATCTCTCTGTGTAAACATGGAGACGCGCTGCCGACATGATAATAATGTATGGGGACGAGCGATCGGAGTAACGACCGCTCGTCCCCATCCATAGCTCCGTGTGACAGAAGCAAACGAGCGCCGATCAACGATGGGTCTTGTTGATCGGCGCTCTCTGTACCGGCCAAAATCGACCTGTGTAATAGGGCCTTTATTCCCCTCTACCTATTTAACACAAATGCCCACTTGGCCGAGCTGAGCGTGCATTTGTATGAGGGAGTCAATAAGAATAGTTGCCGGCCTAACGAGTGTTCTACTGACAGCTATCTAAGAAGTATGGCTTAAGTTTCCTAGGGGGAAGCCTCTTTTGTTCCCTGAAATTTCCCACAGGGGCATTTAAAATTTCTGTTGGACGTTCCTTGGCAACAGACTGCTAGCATTTTGGTTGCACAGTAGATTTTAACACTTTGTCATGTTGTCCTCTATTGCGAAGAAGCCTAAAATTTGGGGATTTTCTTTTTATGCGTTACAGTTAATGTTTAGCAAAGGTAAAGTTGAAAAAGATTCCCTTGTATTAATTGGGGAAGGTATTCAGTAAACATTGGTAAAGGTCCTTTCGCGAACTCTAACTATCAACCTAGTCAATAAGCAGAATTCATCTGATATTTAGAGTAACAAGTTCCAGGACCGTGGAGAGTATCAGGACCCACTTTGTTTAAGACAATGATATGGGGGGACCCCAATAGTCTTAGTTAGATTTCATCCCTTGACACATATACTGTATTGTTTTCATCGAAATTCGAACACCTCTTTCAGACATCATGGGGGGGTGTTTATTTAAACGGGAAGTCCAGGGAATATGAACTTCTTATATTCATCGATACATGTGATAAGATCACGTTGGTAAAATTAATGTTCTTAAGGTCCTTTTACACTGGACAATTATCGGGCAAACGAGTGTTCACAGAACGCTCATTCTCGATAATTGCCCTGCGTAAACAGGGCAGCGATCAGCAGATGAACGAGCAAACGCTCGTTCATCGGCTGATTGCTTTGTCTTAAATGCAGAAACTTTTATCGTTGTTGGCAGCACATCTCTCGGTGCAAACATGGAGACGCG
Organism: Rhinoderma darwinii; assembly: GCF_050947455.1. NCBI lineage: Eukaryota > Metazoa > Chordata > Amphibia > Anura > Rhinodermatidae > Rhinoderma > Rhinoderma darwinii. The sequence goes on along the minus strand of NC_134696.1, from coordinate 93,170,966 downwards.
CTGCCGACATGATAAAAATGTATGGGGATGAGCGATCAGATTGACGAGCGCTCGTCCCCATACATAGCTCCTTGTGAGAGGAGCAAACGAGCGCCGATCAACGAGCTGTCTCATTGATCGGCGCTCGTTTACACGGCCTACGCTGGTCCGTGTAATACCAGCTTTAGTCTGCCATCAATTTAATACAAGTAGTATTCGTTGGTGGACATGTGAGATTAAGTTATGGAATTGGGTTATGATATGATAAGCAAGGCAAAGCAATCCATCTAAACTGTAAGAGAAAAATAAAAACACACGAGCCAGCAAGAACAACAGGCTTGGGCCAGTTTGCCATTGGGTCCATTTGTGCGCCAATGGAGTGCTTCATCAGGATATCATATAGGTGGGTTACCCCTAACGTCTCGGTCCAGATAGCATGTGGTGTAATGAAAAAAAAGTGCCCTACAGGAAACTGAAACCCCTTTAGTACTTTTTAGAGATTTGTTACCTAAAATCTGAGAGGACGTTGTAAGCGCTCAGTAAGAGGACTCTCTAAGCGGTACTAAAGGGAGCCGAGAATTCTATCCGCCATGATGTTCTAGAAATCAGGGGTGGTCCGAGATAACAGACTTCACCAATGTCACCGTCTCACGTATTTCTATGACATATAAATAGATCACGGTCATTGGATTTCCTCTTTAAGTAATGCAAAAAATAAAACCTAAAACACTAGTGGTGCCAAATACAAATAGCAACCTGACAGGTTAAAGCTAGACTACACAGGCAGAAAGTGGCACACTCTGTATGATAAATTTGGCGCACCTTACTGGACATATAAGACACTTTTCTCTTCCTCTTGGCTGGCGTAATTTTTTACCACATGTAAGGCGCCGCCAATAATAAATCCGGGGCATATTACGACTCCTCTTAGTCACACCCTTTTTGTACACTTTTCAAAAATGTCAAGTGAGGTGTAAAAAGTGTCTAAAACACATAAGAAATTTGGCGCGCGGCATGTACACCAGTTTGAGCCAGAATTCTGGCGCGTGTTGTTTTGTAAATCTCCCCCAGTGAGTTTTTATAACATTAAGGCCTCATTTACACGAGCGTGTGCGTTTTGCGCGCGCAAAAAACACAGCGTTTTGCATGCGCAAAAGGCACTTGGCAGCTCCGTGTGTCATCCGTGTATGATGCGCGGCTGTGTGATTTTCGCGCAGCCGCCATCATAGAGATGAGGCTAGTCGACGTCAGTCACTGTCCATGGTGCTGAAAGAGTTAACTGATCGGCAGTAACTCTTTCAGCACCCTCGACAGTGCATTCCAATCACCATATCGAGTAACCTGTTTAAAAAAAAAGAGGTTCGTACTTACCGAGAACTTCCCGGCCGTTGCCTTGGTGACGCGTCCTTGGTGACGCGCCTCTCTTGACATCTGGCCCCACCTCCCTGGATGACGTGGCAGTCCATGTGACCGCTGCAGCCTGTGCTTGGCTTGTGATTGGCTGCAGCTGTCACTTGGACTGAATTGTCATCCCGGGAGGTCAGACTGGAGGAAGAAGCCGGGAGTTAGTCAGAACTTTTTTTTTTTTACACGTTCACGTATATTGGAATCGGAAGTCACTGTCCAGGGTGCTGAACCAGTTTAACTCTTTCAGCACCCTGCACAGTGACTGTCTCCTGCCGGGTTCGGTTAAAACGAGTTCGGCCGAACCCGGTAAAGTTCGGTTCGCTCATGTCTAAGACACTCCGTTCGGATGTTTGTAAACAGAAAAGCACGTGGTGCTTTTCTGTTTACATTCAGTTTGACAGCTCTTGCGCGAATCACGCAGTTCGCACGGAAGTGCTTCCGTGCGGCATGCGTGGTTTTCACGCACCCATTGACTTCAATGGGTGCGTGATGCGCGAAAAACGCACGATTATAGAACATGTCGTGAGTTTTACGCAACGCACTCGCGCTGCGCAAAATTCACGCATCGTCTGCACTGCCCCATAGAGTAATATAGGTGCGTACGACACGCGTGAAAAGCACGCGCGTCGCACGCGCGTATATTACGCTCGTGTAAATGAGGCCTAAGGCCTTTAATTTTAGTTTTCCTTTAACCTACTTTTTGGACCTGGTAGAACGTGTTCCTTTTTGTATTGTATAAAAATGCTCCAATTTCTCGGCAGTCCGTGAGCTGTGGAACTGCGCCGGCTGCGAAACTCGTGTGCTACGTGTCAAATGAAATTTAAGTCATATGCTAAGAGTGAAATTAAAATAGAACGGTGATGTTATCCAGCGCCGGCCTGTTATGTGCACATTTTCTTTTGTTGCTACGCCCGCACCAATACTCCGCTTAACCCTATCCTTAGCCTGCCAGTCTATATGGATTCATGTGAATTTCATTACTCTATACGACATAGAACACCCAGAATCTTATCGTTTACTGTCGGAGTGTCCTATTTAATATGTTTGGGGATATGTGAGTAGATATGGATTGTTTTATTGCATTACATTCCTTAGGCTCTGTTCACACTGGCTTCAGTTTTTACAGAATTCATGATGGATATGATGGATCCTTTAGGATCTGTTATGATTTTTCACAATTTTTTTTTCATTTAATGGATCCTTATTGATCCCATTGACTTAGGTCCGTCAGATTAATGTAGCATGCTTAGGTTATATTCAGATAGTGTGGCGAAATCGCGGTTAATTACCACGAGTACCGCCAAACAGCATCTTAACGTCATGGTATTTGCGAAACCGCTGCATTATGCCTATATTTCGCCGTGGTATATCGCGATTTGGTTGCACCATCTGAATATACCTTTTAGAGCAATGGAAACGGGATGGAAGAGAACAAATAGAAGGCTCTGGACCAAAAGATCCATGATGGATATGTAGATCTATTATGATTAATTTGACAAATCTATTTTTCCCCCATCGACTGATTATAGGTTGTCAGGTTCCCCTTTTTTTTTTTTTTTTACTGAATTGTTTAGTGCAGCATGCAGCGGGGCATCTAAGGGGGGATTCACACGAGCGTGTATTCGGTCCGTGCGGGCCGCGTGGTTTTCACGCGCCACCCATCGACCAATACAAGTCTATGGGGCAGTACAGACAGTCTGTGCTTTTTGCGCAGCGTTTGTTCGCTGCGTACAAAACGCAACAGGTTCAATAACTCTGCGTATTTCGCGCATCACGCACCCATTCAAGTCAATGGGTGCGTGAAAACCACGCAGGTTGCACGGAAGCACTTCCGTGCGAACCGACTGAAACAGCGCACCAGCTATCAAAAGGAGGAATGTAAACAGAAAACCACCACGTGCTTTTCTGTTTCCGAACATCCAAACGGAGTGTCTTTGAGATGAGCGAACCCGGACAAGCGAACCGAACTTCCGAACTCGTATTGGCCGAACCCGGCAAAAAAATGTCTGGTACGCGACGTCAGGACATAGTCACTGTCCAGGGTGCTGAAAGAGTTAAACTGTTTCAGCACCATGGACAGTGACTACCGATCCCAAAAAACATGAACCTGTAAAAAAAAACGAAGTTCTGACTTACCGATAACTCCCGGCTTCTTCCTCCAGTCTGACCTCCCGGGATGACAATTCAGTCCAAGTGACAGCTGCAGCCAATCACAGGCCAAGCACAGGCTGCAGCGGTCACATGGACTGCCGCGTCATCCAGGGAGGTGGGGCCTGATGTCAAGAGAGGCGCCTCACCAAGGACGCGTCACCAAGGCAACGGCCGGGAGGGCAGATCTCGGTAAGTACAAACTTTTTCTTTTTTTTTAACAGGTTGCTGTATATTGTGTTCGGCATTCACTGTCGAGGGTGCTGAAAGAGTTACTGCCGATCAGTTAGCTCTTTCAGCACCTTGGACAGTGACGGGCGTCGACTAGCCTCATCTCTATGATGGCGGCTGCGCGAAAATCACGCAGCCGCGCATCATACACGGATGACACACGCAGCTGTCAAATGGTTTTTGCGCGCGCAAAACGCTGCGTTGTTTGCTCGCGCAAAAACGCAACGTCCGTCTGTATCTGCCCTAAGGGTGAGAACACAAGGAGCGGCAGCCGCACACTGCCAAAACTATACTCCCATGCGGTGGCGAAATTCTGCACAGTTAACGCCAAAATCGTGTGACCATTCGCCACCACATGTGTGCCTGATTTCAGCTGCATGTGGCTGCCGTTTCATGTGTTCTCATCCTAAAAACAACTAAAACCTGATAAAAAAAAAAAAGAACTGATGCAAGTGTGAACAGAGCCTAAACTTGAAAACCAACCCTGTCCATATGTCCTGTTAAAAATACAAGATTGGTCAAGTGATTTACAGCATCTACCACGAGAGAAGTTGCTTTTTAATGTTCATCTTCTCTAAATCTCTTCCAATGTCCTAATTCTGCCTAGAGCAGCGAATTCACCGATGTGCTCCTCAGTCATCTCCTCCGTCCTCTTCTCCAGGTTTACTGCGGCTAGAGGAGTTGATCCGTCAGTTCCTAATATCAAAAGATACACTGTCCATACGGATGTTGGATGACACGAATGATCCAACTCCTTTATTAAAGGAAATCCGTGATGATAAGGTGTCCACCATCATTATAGACGCCAACGCGACTGTGTCCCATCTCATCCTTAAGAAGGTCTGGATTCTCATTTTATTGCTTTATGATTGTTTTCAACCTTATTTTGCTTTTTGTTATTCTCGCTCAGTTTTCTTTTCCTTTTCTCCATCACAGGCCTCGGAGCTCGGGATGACGTCTGCTCACTACAAATATATTCTGACAACAATGGTGAGACCGGAGGTCAACCGGGAAGGGGGGGGGGGGGGGTTACATGAATGTGATAATTATGTGGCTGCCACTTCTCTACATTACTGAGAGGATTGAGTAGATGAGGGTAGGGGCAATAAGTTGGGGTTTATACGTAACCATATTTCTATTTGTTGCAGGACTTTCCCTTATTATCCTTGGAAGGGGTGGTAAGCGAACACTCCAATATCCTAGGATTTTCCATGTATAACAGTAGCCATCCCTTCTATTTGGAGTTCCTGAGAAGCCTCAACATGTCCTGGAGAGAAAACTGTGAACTCAACACATACGTGGGTCCAGCGGTGAGACATGATATTATGATGGAGGAATTATTTCATTTCTGTTCTAAATGCTTTGCATTTTTTTTGCATACCTGGTAACTTACAAGAGCATGGACACCTATGCCTATACCTTGTCCGGTTTCAGCAAATTAATGTAAATTTTTGTATAATTATAAGTTAGACAATTTTCCAATATATTTTCTGTATTAATTACATATCAGGACCCCCCAGTGTGAATGTATCCTGTGCCCTTATCAATGGCAAGAGTTAAAATTAATGATCAAAGAGGTTGTCTGGTTTAGAAAACCCATTCTCAAATACCTTATTAGGGCATTCTGATTTAATAGAGTCCCTCATTCGGGATCCTCATCAGCTGGAGCACAGAGTCTATCTTTCTCTGGAGGACCCCATGTGCCTGTACATAGGAAGAACAGTACATTCATTTAAATGAAAACTGTGTAATGCTTCATTTCCCCTGTGGAGGCGCTGCAGGAGAGTTAAACACTTGCTAATAGGTTCTCCTGCAGATTACAGCGGATCACTTGGGTCCTCAGTAGTGGGGATAGTCTGGGCTTATTTTCAGGGGTCTTAGCTAACAAAGCCGACAACCCCTAGATATAAGTATAGATAATGGTCACTATCATTCAAAACATGGTCAAAGTGGTGAGTAAGGGGATTTTTTTTCTTATTTTTCTTATTTTCTTATTATGTTATGGTATGTGTTTGGATTTGGAATAAATGTGACTATTTTGGGGACTGAAAATACTAATATAATTCCTGTAGGTCTTAAAGGGTAACTAATCGTTTAACAAACTTCTGACATGTCATAGTGACATGTCAGAAGTTTTGATTGGTGGGGGTCCGAGCATTGAGACCCCCACCAATCGCTAAAAGTGTGAGCACTCAGCCGCTTAGTTTCTTTTCGGCTTTTTCCAGAAATCAATGTAGCGTTGTACGGGCACAATAGAAAGTCTATGAGCCCGTACTCCGATACATTTGCTTTCCGGAAAAAGCCGAACAGAAACTAAGCGGCTACGCACTCACACGAGCACTTCTGCCGCTTAGTTTTAGCTATTGTTGGGGGTCTCAGTGCTCGGACCCCCACCAATCAAAACTTCTGACGTCACTATGACATGTCAGAAGTTTGTTGAACGTTTAGTTACCCTTTAAACTGGCCATACACATAAGATTAGTCATCCAAACCCGCCGATTTTAGTAGGTTGATGGTGATGTGTATGGGGGGCTCCCGACAGCAGTTATCAGGGGAAAGAAAGAGGGATTGCTCATGTTGGATTTTTGCATATGTATATTTTTGGTCATATTTTCTATCTCTTTTTCCTCAGCTTTCAGCTGCACTCATGTTTGACGCTGTACATGTTGTAGTCAGTGCTGTACGGGAGTTAAACCGGAGCCAGGAAATTGGAGTCAAGCAGTTGTCCTGTAGTACGTCACAGATCTGGCAACATGGAACCAGCCTCATGAACTATCTACGAATGGTATAGAGCACACATCTCACCCAGACATGACAAAAAAGGTTGCATTAACAGTCATTGTTTATGACATTTATATTATAAAGTACTGGCCGTAATAGTACTCCAGGGACAACATATGATTATAAACGAAATATTTGCCATCAACAGATATCAATGCACAAAGCATAAAATTGCTTCATTTCATTTCAATAATGATATCTCTGGATGCCAGCCAAATTGATTTCTACTGAAAAGTAGGAGGAGAAGCTGGCTACTTCCTCTATTGATGTCACCACCGAGTGACACTGGTGTAGCTCATTCTCTACTGTTGTCACCACTATAGCCACGCATCTCAGGCTGCTGGCAAAAAACTGCTTCATTTCACGGACTTATATCTCTGGATGCCAGCTAGATTGATTTCTACTGAAACCCAAGTAGGATTAGAAGCTGGCTACTTCTTCTATTGATGTCACCACTGAGTGACACTGCTGTAACTCATTCTGTAAAGGATCTGCCAGGCACTACGTCTGTGGAGACTCCCAGGGTTAATCAGTCGACACCTGAGGCCAGACCTCTTAGACTGACACCGGCTCCCACCAATCAGGGTGGCAGGCTCAGGAGTGGGAGAGCCTATCGCGGCCTGGTCAGTCAGAGTTAGCTCCGCCCCCTGTCCATTTATACCTGCAGTTTTCTCTTCCTCATTGCTTGTTATTCTTTTGGATTCCTGGCCCCACTGCTGCTTGCTCCAGCCTGCTTCTGCCGTGCTTCTGCCTTGCTGCAGTTCTCCTTGACTTGACTTGCTTTGCTTTGCTTTGCCCCTGGCTTGCTTCTGTCTCCGTGCCCGCTCGGGTTACTCACTTCGTCCTGGTCCTGACTGTTCGTTCGCCGCTCCGTTTCCTCGTGGCGTTCCGTGGCTACTGCCCCTTCCCTTGCGTGTTCCCTGTTTGTTTTCCTGTGCACTTAGACAGCGTAGGGACCGCCGCCCAGTTGTACCTCGTCGCCTAGGGCGGGTCGTTGCAAGTAGGCAGGGACAGGGCGGTGGGTAGATTAGGGCTCACTTTCCCTTCACCTCCTTCCTGCCATCACAGAATAACAAGCCCTTACCTAGTCTACCATTTCTCCTACGCTGTCGCTATCATGGACCCCCTTGAGACCCTGACCCAGCAGATGCAGGGCCTCTCCCTACAGGTCCAGGCCCTGGCCCAAAGGGTTGGGCGCACCACCTCACCTCTAGAACCCGACCTCAAGTTACCTGACCGGTTTTCAGGGGACCGTAAGACGTTTCTCTCCTTCCGGGAGAGTTGCAGACTATATTTCCGCCTTAAGCCCCACTCCTCAGGTTCCGAGAACCAGCGGGTGGGTATCATCATATCCCGACTCCAGGAAGGGCCCCAAGAGTGGGCCTTCTCCTTGGCTCCTGACGCCCCTGAACTTTCCTCTGTTGATCGTTTTTTCTCTGCCCTCGGACTCATTTACGACGAGACTGACAGGACTGCTTTAGCCGAGAGTCAGTTGGTGACCTTACGTCAGGGTAGGAGACCGGTTGAGGAATACTGTTCTGATTTTAGGAAGTGGTGCGTAGCCTCTCAGTGGAACGATCCGGCCCTAAGGTGCCAGTTTAGGTTAGGATTATCTGACGCCCTGAAGGATCTGCTGGTTAGCTACCCCTCGTCTGACTCTCTTGACCAGGTTATGGCCCTAGCAGTACGACTTGACCGACGTCTCAGGGAACGTCAGCTAGAACGCTTCAGTGTGCTCCCCTCTGACTTTTCTGCGATCCCCCCCGAGGTCCCGCCTCCTCGCCCCTCCACGGAGGACTCGGAGGTACCTATGCAACTCGGGGCCTCCATGTCCCCTCGACAACGTAGGGAGTTTCGCAGAATGAACGGTCTCTGCTTCTACTGTGGGGACGACAAGCATCTACTGAACACCTGTCCCAGGCGCAAGAATAAGAAGCCGGAAAACTTCCGCGCCTAAGTGATCATCGGGGAGGTCACTTGGGCGCACAGGTATTTCCCGTTAATGTGAAACGCAATAAAATTTTGCTTCCCTTTCAGGTCTCGTTTGCTGGCCGGTCTGCCACGGGCAGTGCTTTCGTGGATTCTGGCTCATCTGCTAATATCATGTCTGTGGAATTTGCTATGTCTCTAAAGATGCCTTGTATTGATTTACCTTATCCTATCCCTGTAGTAGGAATCGACTCTACTCCCCTTGCTAATGGTTATTTTACTCAGCATACTCCTGTTTTTGAACTCCTGGTTGGCTCCATGCATTTGGAGCAGTGCTCTGTACTGGTAATGCAGGGATTATCGTCTGATCTGGTTTTAGGCCTTCCCTGGTTGCAGTTGCATAATCCCACGTTTGATTGGAATACTGGGGATCTCACCAAATGGGGTAATGAATGTCTTATGTCATGTCTTTCTGTTAACTCTATTTCTCCCCGGGAGGAGGTAAACACGCTTCCTGAGTTCGTTCAGGACTTCGCCGATGTGTTTTCTAAGGAGGCCTCCGAGGTGTTGCCCCCCCATAGAGATTACGATTGCGCTATCGATTTGGTGCCTGGTGCCAAGCTTCCTAAAGGTAGGATATTTAATCTTTCATGTCCTGAACGTGAAGCCATGAGGGTGTATATCCAGGAATGCCTGGCCAAGGGTTTCATTCGCCCCTCGACTTCTCCTGTAGGTGCTGGCTTCTTCTTCGTGGGGAAGAAGGATGGTGGTCTTAGGCCGTGCATTGATTATCGTAACCTGAATAAGGTCACTGTAAGGAACCAGTACCCACTTCCTTTGATTCCGGATCTTTTTAATCAGGTTCAGGGAGCCCAATGGTTTTCTAAGTTCGATCTACGGGGGGCATATAACCTTATCCGCATCAAAGAGGGGGATGAGTGGAAAACTGCGTTCAACACACCCGAGGGTCATTTCGAATACCTGGTCATGCCCTTTGGGTTGTGTAACGCCCCTGCTGTCTTCCAGAATTTTATTAATGAAATCCTGAGAGAGTACCTGGGTAATTTTCTTGTTGTGTACCTTGATGACATACTGGTGTTTTCCAAGGACCGGTCCTCTCACGTGGAGCATGTCAGGAAGGTGCTCCAGGTCCTTCGGGAGAATAATCTGTTTGCTAAGACTGAAAAATGTGTCTTTGGGGTACAGGAGATACCATTTTTAGGGCAAATCCTCACTCCTCATGAATTCCGCATGGACCCTGCCAAGGTTCAAGCTGTGGCGGAATGGGTCCAACCTGCCTCCCTTAAGGCGTTACAGTGTTTTTTAGGGTTCGCCAACTATTACAGGAGATTTATTGCCAACTTCTCGGTCGTCGCTAAGCCTCTTACGGACCTTACCCGCAAGGGTGCTGATGTCCTCCATTGGCCCCCTGAGGCCGTCCAGGCCTTTGAGACTCTCAAGAAGTGCTTTATCTCGGCCCCCGTGCTGATTCAGCCCAACCAAGAGGAGCCATTTATTGTGGAGGTTGACGCTTCCGAGGTGGGAGTGGGGGCCGTCTTGTCCCAGGGTACCAGCTCCCTCACCCATCTCCGCCCCTGTGCTTACTTCTCTAGGAAGTTTTCGCCCACGGAGAGTAACTATGATATTGGCAACCGCGAACTTCTAGCCATTAAATGGGCTTTTGAGGAGTGGCGGCACTTCCTGGAGGGGGCCAGACACCAGGTAACGGTCCTTACGGATCACAAGAATCTGGTTTTCCTAGAATCGGCCCGGAGGCTTAATCCTAGACAAGCTCGGTGGGCACTATTCTTTACCAGATTTAATTTCTTGGTTACCTATAGGGCTGGGTCCAAGAATATTAAGGCTGATGCTCTGTCACGTAGTTTCATGGCCAATCCTCCTTCCGAGAAGGATCCCGCTTGTATTTTACCCCCTGGTATAATCGTCTCTGCCACGGATTCTGATTTAGCTTCTGATATCGCGGCTGATCAGGGTGCAGCTCCCGGGAACGTCCCTGGGGACAAACTGTTTGTTCCCCTGCAATACCGGCTGAGGGTACTCAGGGAAAACCATGACTCCGCTCTATCTGGTCATCCTGGCATCTTGGGCACCAAACACCTCATTACCAGAAACTATTGGTGGCCTGGGTTGCCTAAAGATGTTAGGGCTTACGTCGCCGCTTGTGAGGTTTGCGCTAGGTCCAAAACCCCTAGGTCCCGACCTGCGGGCCTACTACGTCCCTTGCCCATTCCCCAGAGACCTTGGACCCATATCTCCATGGATTTTATCACCGATTTGCCTCCATCTCAGGGCAAGTCGGTGGTGTGGGTGGTAGTCGACCGCTTCAGCAAGATGTGCCACTTTGTGCCCCTTAAGAAGCTACCTAACGCCAAGACGTTAGCTTCTTTGTTTGTGAAACACATCCTGCGTCTCCATGGGGCCCCAGTCAATATCGTTTCGGACAGAGGGGTACAATTTGTTTCCTTATTTTGGAGAGCCTTTTGTAAAAAGTTGGAGATTGATCTGTCCTTCTCCTCCGCCTTCCATCCCGAAACTAACGGCCAAACGGAAAGGACCAACCAATCCCTGGAACAATATTTAAGGTGTTTCATCTCTGACTGTCAATTCGATTGGGTCTCATTCCTTCCCCTTGCTGAATTTTCCCTGAATAACCGGGTCAGTAACTCGTCAGGGGTCTCCCCGTTTTTCTGTAATTTCGGGTTTAACCCAAGGTTCTCCTCCGTCTCCCCTGGTTGTTCCAATAATCCTGAGGCAGAGGAGGTTCATCGGGAACTGTGCACTGTCTGGGCCCAGGTTCAGAAGAACCTAGAGGCGTCCCAGAGCGCACAAAAGATTCAGGCGGATAGTAGACGTTCTGCTAACCCCCGGTTTGTCGTCGGGGATTTGGTCTGGTTGTCGTCCAGGAACTTGCGCCTTAAGGTCCCGTCCAGGAAGTTTGCTCCCCGATTTATTGGGCCTTATAAGGTCATTGAAGTCCTCAACCCTGTATCCTTCCGTCTGGAGCTGCCCCCATCCTTCCGCATACACGACGTCTTTCATGCTTCCCTCCTTAAACGCTGCTCCCCGTCCTGGTCCCCCTCTAGGAAACCTCCTGTTCCCGTTCTCACCCCTGAGGGGGTGGAATTCGAGGTGGCCAAGATTGTGGACAGTAGGATGATCCAGGGCTCCCTCCAGTACCTGGTCCATTGGAGAGGATACGGGCCGGAGGAGAGGACTTGGGTACCTGCTCGAGATGTTCACGCTGGGGTATTGGTCAGGAGGTTCCACCTTCTCTTCCCCACTAAACCGGGTCCTCTTAGTAAGGGTCCGGTGGCCCCTCATAAAAGGGGGAGTACTGTAAAGGATCTGCCAGGCACTACGTCTGTGGAGACTCCCAGGGTTAATCAGTCGACACCTGAGGCCAGACCTCTTAGACTGACACCGGCTCCCACCAATCAGGGTGGCAGGCTCAGGAGTGGGAGAGCCTATCGCGGCCTGGTCAGTCAGAGTTAGCTCCGCCCCCTGTCCATTTATACCTGCAGTTTTCTCTTCCTCATTGCTTGTTATTCTTTTGGATTCCTGGCCCCACTGCTGCTTGCTCCAGCCTGCTTCTGCCGTGCTTCTGCCTTGCTGCAGTTCTCCTTGACTTGACTTGCTTTGCTTTGCTTTGCCCCTGGCTTGCTTCTGTCTCCGTGCCCGCTCGGGTTACTCACTTCGTCCTGGTCCTGACTGTTCGTTCGCCGCTCCGTTTCCTCGTGGCGTTCCGTGGCTACTGCCCCTTCCCTTGCGTGTTCCCTGTTTGTTTTCCTGTGCACTTAGACAGCGTAGGGACCGCCGCCCAGTTGTACCTCGTCGCCTAGGGCGGGTCGTTGCAAGTAGGCAGGGACAGGGCGGTGGGTAGATTAGGGCTCACTTTCCCTTCACCTCCTTCCTGCCATCACACATTCTCTACTGTTGTCACCACTATAGTCACACATCTCAGGCTGCTGGCATAAAACTGGTTAATCTTATGGACGTATATATCTGGATGCCAGCTAAAATGATTTCTACTGAAAGACCAAGTAGGAGGAGAAGCTGGCTACTTCCTCTATTGATGTCACCACTGAGTTACACTGGTGTAGCTCTTTCTTTACTGTTGTCACCAATATAGTCACACATCCCAGGCTGCCAGCATAAAACCGCTTCATATCATAGACTTATATCTCAGGCTGCCGGCTATATTGATTTCTACTGAAACCCAAGTAGGAGAAGAAGCTAACTACTTCCACTAAAGATGTCACCACTGGACTACACTGCCCAGGATGACTTATTATTCCAATAGTTTGTGTGTGTCTCAAAAAAAACAAACAACCGAGTAACCGTATAGCCTATAGGTTAAAGATCTGCGTGACACGACAAATACACATTTGGTAACCGAAACAAAATTGTGTTTCACATTCTATCGGCATATAGTCAATGAAGTATGTCTCTGCACAATAAGAGGGATATATGGGGGATGGTTCTCTCACTAAGGTTGATTACCAGGGAGAACTGACAGAGGGAACGGAGGGACCCGTTGGGTAACTGGCTGACCCAAAAAATAAATTACCCCGTGAGAGCTAATATGGCTTACTATAGTAGCTGAGGGGCAACTTTTTCCTGTTCTGATTTGAATGCAGAAGAAATCTGGAGCACGATCAGCTGAGGTTACAAGGGAAAGACTCCACATTGTTACTGCACTTAAGGATTCAGGGGTCCAGTGAAGTTTTTTTTTAAAAATTTTAGGCTATAAGCTGCTGATATAGACTATCCCATGGGCTGAAGACCATGCTCTGAATGATGGTGTGGATCATATCGGGGCACAGTGGACATACTCCTGATGGTGTATGGGATTTCCCCTCATATTTTGAATACTTATCGAAGGGTTTTTCAGGAATTTACATTGATGGTCTATTCTTAGGAGAGGCCATCAGTGGGGGTCTGACCCTCTGGAATCCCACCAATCAGCAGGATGTACAGATGCGCCACTGTGAAAAAGCCATGATGCTCCTGGCCCAAGGGAAATCCATCAATATAAATTACTTGAAAACAATTTTACATTTTCTATCCCCTCATAGGGTATTTAAGATCATGCAAAAATATAAAAGGGTTATTCAAAAGAGGCTATATAGGTTCAGTGACTGTCTGACTGTATGCCAGCTGCTCACATATTAAGGCAACAACGCATAGCTGGATCACAACCATGATGGATGCCCTTGGCACCAGATGGACCCCATTGACTTACAATGGGGTCCATCGGGTTTTGTTGTAATTTTCGTCGTTTCGATTACCGCCGCATGCAGTTATTCGGCTAATCTGCTGACGTAGCCTCTTACGAAAGTCTCAACATAGCGAAAGAGAAGACGTTCCTCCAGAGCTACTTCTTACAGTAATACATAAAGGGTATTCAGACACTTGAGATCAGTCAGAGTAAGACATAGATAGACACTTGTGATAATGTATCCTAAGTGGAAACCTTTCAATCATCAGCCTCTTGTTATATAATTGCCCGGTCATACACAAAAAAAAAAAAACGTATGACACCGCACTGCACCAGGGAAATAATGTAGTGTAAAAAAATACCTTTTTGTAAGGAAAAAGTTATAAAAGTTAAACATTATAACTGGAATGTCACAAAATCCCGTCCTGATCCCATACTTGGGTTTTGCTGCCTGCCTTTGCCTTCTTCTATACATACTCGATTATGGAGAAGTGGCAAATCCCCCCTTCAAATACTAACTACACCCCACAATCCCTGGCCATGCCCGTTAGACAATATAATGTGTCATTTAGGGTGCATGAGCCTACTGGCGCCCTTGAACTTGGCCAGTAATGCCCACATCTAGTAGTGCCAGCTTTCAGAGTTTTCTCAGTTTCCCTCTAGACATTAAGTACACAAGTAATATGTTTACAATTAAGGGATATTGCAAAATTTTCCCTACAATATTGATAGTGACAGTGTACCCATTGCAGCTACAATACCCCCATAATAGTGCTTTTCCCTAGTGTCCCCACAACAAAGCCGGATACTGTGCCCTCATAATACAGGCAGCAAGAGAACTACCCAATAACAGAGGCAACCACTGTACTCCCATAATGAAGCCAGCCTCCGTACCCCTACAGCAAAGGCAGCCACAGTGTCCCATAACAATGCCTTCTACAGTGCCCCATAACAAAGCCAGCCACAAAGCCCTCATAACAAAAAAGCTGGCTAGTATTACTAGTTATGATTTCTTATTTAAAGAGGATCTGTCACCTCTCCTGACTTGTGTGTTTTAGTAAATCCTTGTTTTCCCCATGAAATAACAATTCTGAAAAATATTTTCTTAGAACTCTGCAATATGTCGTTCCTCTGTTATTCCTCCTAGAAATTTCTGAATGAATTAACAACAGGGGCGTGTCCCTACATAGTTTCACTCTGTTAGTACTGATTGGACAGTGTGAGTCTGTGTAGGAACACACCCTCTACTGGTAACGCCTAGTTATCTATTTATTCATAAATTTCTACGAGGAATAACAGAGGAACGGCACAATGTAGAGTTAAAAAAAAAAATATGTTCCAGAATTGTTATTTCATGGAGAATAGAAGTAGTTACTAAAATAGACAAGTCAGGAGAGGTGACAAGTTAACATCTTAAGGGCACATTCAGACGAGCGTGTATCACGTCAGTGTGACGGCCGTTAAAACAACGGCCTTCACGCGAACTCATGTATTTCAATGGGGCCGTTCACACGACTGTTTCAACGGAGCCTATGAAGGGTCTGTGAAAAAATAGGACATGTCCTATTTTACAGCGTGTCACGCATCCCCCCATAGACTATGGTCTATGGGGGATCTGTGACAAGGTGTCCCCCACGGGTGCACCTCGGACGTGAAAAACGTCAGTTTTTCAGGTCCGAGGTTGCCGACGCTCATGTGAATGTAGCCTGAAGGGTAGACTGTTCAGCACTTTAAATATGCTTATTATATACAGTACAATTAAAATGTCCTGTGGCAAATGCTATCCAAGGCCACTATTCTAAAATGAGGAGTAACACCTTGATTTTGGAATTTCTGATAGAAGTATTGACATTGAAACACCTTCTGATTTAAGGAATTCTGTGCTTCTTGGTCTTTCAGTGGAGGACAGTTTGGCTTCTTTCATCCTACTACATCATAACCTTCCTAGTTATCCTTAGGACCATAGATGTTCCTCACCCCATGAAATCTCATCTTTGATTTATATGTATATTCTAAATGCATGATAACACATGGGATATTCATTCTTATTGTTTTTTTTTAATCCTCCCAGGTAGAGTATGATGGACTGACTGGACGTGTAGAGTTTAACAGCAAAGGACAAAGGACAAACTACACTCTACGCATCCTGGAGAAGGCTGGAGATGGCCACCGAGAGGCAAGTATTGACAATTTTCTAGGTTCTTTACTAATTGCAAAGTTTCAATATTTCAATACAATACATTCAATATTTCCTTATAATGGTGTAAGTATACTAATTTGCCCACTTAACCTTCTCATTGTCTTTGAATATAATCTTTATTCAATGTTTGGGTAAACCGTTCAATAGTTAACATCAATGGTATTAAACTTATTGACTTTGTGTTATAGTGAAAATTTTGGTAAAATTTTGGAAATGTAGACCACTTTACCCATTCGATTTGTTTTTTTGCAGGTTGGTGTTTGGTATTCAAACCGTACCTTGGCCATGAATGCCACCAGTCTGGATATAAATATCTCAGACACGTTGGAGAACAAGACTCTAGTAGTAACCACAATTCTTGTAAGTTCCTTATAGATGAGCTTCGTAAATTTATCTACACATGTCAGATTTCCCATGGTGCCATATATATCTTGGTCAGGGTGTGTATAAATATTTTAGCAGCTCTGTAAATTTGTTGTGATTGTTCTAGATGGCATATCTCGGCCACTTTCCGGATTATACAACACAGCTGACGATCTCATTCTTCAGCTCATTTAGTTTGGGATTTTTCGAGCTCTGCATTTTGATCTGATCTTATTATCCCATCTCTAGCTAAAATCACAGATTCAATCCTTGCTTCCGTCTCATCCTCTTGACTGCTGTATCTTATTTCTCCCTACAGGAGAATCCATACATGATGCGCAAATCAAATTACCGATCCCTATCTGGTAATGACCAATATGAAGGCTTCTGTGCTGAGATGTTAATGGAGCTAGCTGCACTTCTAAGGTTCAACTATAAAATAAAACTTGTTGAAGATGGGTTATATGGAGCTCCTGAACCTAACGGATCTTGGACAGGGATGGTGGGAGAGCTTATCAATCGGGTAAGTAATACCATGGAGATCACCCAATTTTCAATTAAGTTAAATTTTTGTGTTGAGTATATTGTGCCACCTCATCATCCCCATGGAGGGGAATTGCAGTCTTAGAATTATTTTTGATTCAGTAGTACCCTTTTTTAGGAATGGTAAAGGAATTATAGCCTTGCAGTAATGGTCCTGCCCAAAGGGGACCCCCATTTTGGGTCTGGATGTCGACACAATACCCTCTTCGTAGACTCCATAGAGGATGGTCCAGTGTTCATCCACACTGCCTCACCCATAATAAAAAGGAATGTCCCAACCTGAGCAAGGACCCACCATTTCCATTGACCACGTAGCACATAAAGAGCCCACCTCTACGTTCTACACACACTTTGTCTTATCTCTACGTCTTGAAGATATTTTAAAGAATATAATGCAATGTACAAGGAATCACAATGCTGACCGGGTATCAACTGGAGTTGTGTTAGCCGTCTGTATTAGGTGCAGCTGGCCCTGAAGGACCCTCCTCTATGGTGTCCATTTGCCCTAATAGGTCATATCGGGATGGGTTGTGTTCGTGAGACAACCCCTTTAAAGAGGGTCATCTTCCATTATTGTGGAATTGTATAAATTGTGTGTGTCTTGTACTGGAGATTTTTATGTGATGTTAACCTTGATGTTCTGAAGAACGTGTTGGCATCCATGCATCGTTTGCTTGTTTAATCGTGTAATCAGTGTTATGCACATAAGGTCCGTAATTATTGATGAAAATGAGCAGAGATTACATGAAGCTGCTCGTTCAGTGGAAACATCACTTGCCGCACTTTTCAAGTTTATATATAAAGTATGTAGAGCATTCAGCAATGCGAGTGCTGCTACATAAGCAAGGCAGGTGCCCATATATAAAAAGCGTGTGGTTAACTCATAGGAAGCTTTCGGTGGTGCCCGAATCCTAAAATGTCATAGTCTTATAGCAAAATGATGATGGAGCCCTATGGTGCCTAGTCATGATTACATAGTTACACCACCATTATAAGATTTTCTATTTTGAGCATCCCCAAGGAAAAAACCCTGATCTTTATCTCTCGATGTTCTTAATCCGAATCCCAAAATTGACGCTTGAATGATAGGTGTTTTGTTGTGATGTCACTCATCTGTCATCTCTAGATTGTGCTGTGCAGGTTGTGTAATGCTATGTGCCTTTCAATGGCTAACTGATATATATACAATGCCCGCTTTGCCCTTCATGTGTACCTGCATTGACCTAATGCCCTCCTCCACATCCCTGGTTGCATCCTGGATGACTTTAACTCTAAACCTCATTAAGGACAACATCCCTTCCTAAAGGTACCCAAGCCCAGTAGCGTTACCAAACCTGTAAGATCTGACTGGAGATGACAGCGCCAAACTGCTCCTCATCCAAGCACCAATTTCAGAATCTGAAATTTATGAGGGATTACTCATCTACCTGGTCCAATATCCGCAGGAGGGCTTTGTCCTTCCCCAGCGGTATGTACACCCTTCATATTTTTCCTCCAGTAGTTGCACCTCTGGTCTTTCCCTTGTGACAGGTGTACCACTCATCTTTCCCTTGTGACAGGTGTACCACTCATCTTTCCCTTGTGACAGGTGTACCACTCATCTTTCCCCTTTGGCAGGTGTACCTCTCACTTTCTTCTGTGACATGTGTACCATTCATCTTTCCCTTTTGCTAGGTGCACCATTCATTTTTCCCCTGAGGTAGGTGCACCCTTCATCTTTCCACTGTGGTATGTGCACCACTCATCTTTCCCCTTCTGTAGGTGCACCATTCATTTTTCCCCTGCAGTAGGTGCACCCTTCATCTTTCCCCTGCGGTAGGTGCACCCTTCATCTTTCCCTTGCGGTAGGTGCACCCTTCATCTTTCCCCCGTGGTAGGTGCACCCTTCATCTTTCCCTGCGGTGTGCACCCTTCATCTTTCCCCTGAGGTAGGTGCACCCTTCATCTTTCCGCTGCGGTGTGCACCCTTCATCTTTCCCCTGCGGTAGGTGCACTCTTCATCTTTCCGCTGCGGTAGGTGCACCCTTCATCTTTCCCCTGTGCTAGGTGCTTTCTTCATCTTTTCCCTGTGGTAGGTGCACCCTTCATCTTTCCCCTGCAGTAGGTGCACCCTTCATCTTTCCCCCGTGGTAGGTGCACACTTCATCTTTCCCTTGCGGTAGGTGCACCCTTCATCTTTCCCCTGCGGTAGGTGCACCCTTCATCTTTCCCCCGTGGTAGGTGCACACTTCATCTTTCCCTGCGGTAGGTGCACCCTTCATCTTTTCCCTGCGGTAGGTGCACCCTTCACCTTTCCCCCGTGGTAGGTACACCCTTCATCTTTCCCCTGAGGTAGGTGCACCCTTCATCTTTCCGCTGCGGTAGGTGCACCCTTCATATTTCCCCCGTGGTAGGTGCACACTTCATCTTTCCCTGCGGTAGGTGCACCCTTCATCTTTTCCCTGAGGTAGGTGCACCCTTCATCTTTCTGCTGCGGTATGTGCACCCTTCATCTTTCCCCTGTGCTAGGTGCTTTCTTCATCTTTTCCCTGTGGTAGGTGCACCCTTCATCTTTCCCCTGCGGTAGGTGCACCCTTCATCTTTCCCCCGTGGTAGGTACACCCTTCATCTTTCCCCTGAGGTAGGTGCACCCTTCATCTTTCCGCTGCGGTAGGTGCACCCTTCATATTTCCCCTGTGCTAGGTGCTTTCTTCATCTTTCCCTGTGGTAGGTGCACCCTTCATCTTTCCCCTGTGATAGGTGCACCCTTCATCTTTCCCCTGTGGTAGGTGCACCCTTCAGCTTTCCCCTGCGGTAGGTGCACCCTTCATCTTTTCCCCTGTGGTAGGTGCACCTTTCCCCTGCGGTAGGTGCACCCTTCACCTTTCCCCTGCTGTAGGTGCACCCTTCATCTTTTCCCTGCAGTAGGTGCACCCTTAATTTTTCCCCTGCGGTAGGTGCACCCTTCACCTTTCCCCTGCTGTAGGTGCACCCTTCATCTTTTCCCTGCAGTAGGTGCACCCTTAATTTTTCCCCTGAGGTAGGTGCACCCTTCATCTTTCCGCTGCGGTAGGTGCACCCTTCATATTTCCCCTGTGCTAGGTGCTTTCTTCATCTTTCCCTGTGGTAGGTGCACCCTTCATCTTTCCCCTGTGATAGGTGCACCCTTCATCTTTCCCCTGTGGTAGGTGCACCCTTCAGCTTTCCCCTGCGGTAGGTGCACCCTTCATCTTTTCCCCTGTGGTAGGTGCACCTTTCCCCTGCGGTAGGTGCACCCTTCACCTTTCCCCTGCTGTAGGTGCACCCTTCATCTTTTCCCTGCAGTAGGTGCACCCTTAATTTTTCCCCTGCGGTAGGTGCACCCTTCATCTTTCCCTTGCGGTAGGTGCTCCATTCATCTTTCATTTGCGGTAGGTGCACCCTTCATCTTTTCCCTGCGGTTGATGCACCTTTCATCTTTCCCCTGCAGTTGGTGCACCATTCAGCTTTCCCCTGCGGTAAGTGCACTCTTAATTTTCCCCCTGCGGTAGGTTTACCCTTCATTTTCCCCCTGCAGTAGGTGCACCCTTCATAATTTTCCCTGCGGTAGGTACACCCTTCACCATTCCCATGCGGTAGGTGCACACTTCATCTTCCCCTTGCGGTAGGTACACCCTTCTCCTTTCCCCTGCGGTTGGTGCACCCTTCACCTTTCCCCTGCAGTAGGTGCACCCTTCATCTTTCCTCTGCGGTAGTTGCACCCTTCACCTTTCCCCTGCAGTAGGTGCACCCTTCATCTTTCCTCTGCGGTAGGTGCAACCTTCATATTTTCCCCTGGGGTAGGTGCACCCTTTATCTTTCCTCTGCGGTAGGTGCAACCTTCATATTTTCCCCTGCGGTAGGTGCTCCCTTCATCTTTCCCCTGCGGTAATTCTTTTACGTGTGATAGTTAAACCTCTAGTAACAAAGTAACCAATTACTACATTACCAATTACTTTATTACCAATTACTAGAATCTGAAATTTATGAGGGATTACTCATCTACCCGGTCCAATATCCGCAGGAGGGCTTTGTCCTTCCCCAGCGGTATGTACACCCTTCATATTTTTCCTCCAGTAGTTGCACCTCTGGTCTTTCCCTTGTGACAGGTGTACCACTCATCTTTCCCTTGTGGCAGGTGTACCACTCATCTTTCCCCTGTGGCAGGTGTACCTCTCACTTTCTTCTGTGACCCGTGTACCATTCATCTTTCCCTTTTGCTAGGTGCACCATTCATTTTTCCCCTGCGGTAGGTGCACCCTTCATCTTTCCACTGTGGTATGTGCACCACTCATCTTTCCCCTTCTGTAGGTGCACCATTCATTTTTCCCCTGCAGTAGGTGCACCCTTCATCTTTCCCCTGCGGTAGGTGCACCCTTCATCTTTCCCCTGCGGTAGGTGCACCCTTCATCTTTCCCCTGCGGTAGGTGCACCCTTCATCTTTCCCCTGTGGTAAGTGCACTCTTCATCTTTCCCCTGCGGTAGGTGCACCCTTCATCTTTCCCCTGCGGTAGGTGCACCCTTCATCTTTCCCCTGTGGTAAGTGCACTCTTCATCTTTCCCCTGCGGTAGGTGCACCCTTCATCTTTCCCCTGTGGTAGGTGCACTCTTCATTTTTCCCCTGCAGTAGGTGCACCCTTCATCTTTCCCCTGCGGTAGGTTTACCCTTCATCTTTCCCCTGCGGTAGGTGCACCCTTTATCTTTCCCCCGTGGTAGGTGCACCCTTCACCTTTCCCCTGTGGTAGGTGCACCCTTCATCTTTCCCCTGAGGTAAGTACACCCTTCATTTTTCCGCTGCGGTAGGTGCACCCTTCATCTTTCCCCTATGGTAGGTGATTTCTTCATCTTTTCCCTGGTGGTAGGTGCACCCTTCATCTTTCCCCTGCGGTAGGTGCACCCTTCATTTTTCCCCTGCAGTAGGTGCACCCTTCACCTTTCCCCTGTCGTAGGTGCACCCTTCAGCTTTCCCCTGCGGTAGGTGCACCCTTCATATTTTCCCCTGCGGTAGGTGCACCCTTCATCTTTTCCTCTGCGGTAGGTGCAACCTTCATATTTTCCCCTGCGGTAGGTGCAACCTTCATATTTTCCCCTGCGGTAGGTGCACCCTTCATATTTTCCCCTGCGGTAGGTGCACCCTTCATATTTTCCCCTGCGGTAGGTGCACCCTTCATATTTTCCCCTGCGGTAGGTGCACCCTTCATATTTTCCCCTGCGGTAGGTGCAACCTTCATATTTTCCCCTGCGGTAGGTGCAACCTTCATATTTTCCCCTGCGGTAGGTGCAACCTTCATATTTTCCCCTGCGGTAGGTGCACCCTTCATATTTTCCCCTGCGGTAGGTGCACCCTTCATCTTTTCCTCTGCGGTAGGTGCACCCTTCATCTTTTCCCCTGCGGTAGGTGCAACCTTCATATTTTCCCCTGCGGTAGGTGCAACCTTCATATTTTCCCCTGCGGTAGGTGCTCCCTTCATATTTTCCCCTGCGGTAGGTGCACCCTTCATCTTTCCCCTGTGGTAGGTGCACCCTTCAGCTTTCCCCTGCGGAAGGTGCACCCTTCATCTTTTCCCCTGTGGTAGGTGCACCTTTCCCCTGCGGTAGGTGCACCCTTCACCTTTCCCCTGCTGTAGGTGCACCCTTCATCTTTTCCCTGCAGTAGGTGCACCCTTAATTTTTCCCCTGCGGTAGGTGCACCCTTCACCTTTCCCCTGCTGTAGGTGCACCCTTCATCTTTTCCCTGCAGTAGGTGCACCCTTAGTTTTTCCCCTGAGGTAGGTGCACCCTTCATCTTTCCGCTGCGGTAGGTGCACCCTTCATATTTCCCCTGTGCTAGGTGCTTTCTTCATCTTTCCCTGTGGTAGGTGCACCCTTCATCTTTCCCCTGTGATAGGTGCACCCTTCATCTTTCCCCTGTGGTAGGTGCACCCTTCAGCTTTCCCCTGCGGTAGGTGCACCCTTCATCTTTTCCCCTGTGGTAGGTGCACCTTTCCCCTGCGGTAGGTGCACCCTTCACCTTTCCCCTGCTGTAGGTGCACCCTTCATCTTTTCCCTGCAGTAGGTGCACCCTTAATTTTTCCCCTGCGGTAGGTGCACCCTTCATCTTTCCCTTGCGGTAGGTGCTCCATTCATCTTTCATTTGCGGTAGGTGCACCCTTCATCTTTTCCCTGCGGTTGATGCACCTTTCATCTTTCCCCTGCAGTTGGTGCACCATTCAGCTTTCCCCTGCGGTAAGTGCACTCTTAATTTTCCCCCTGCGGTAGGTTTACCCTTCATTTTCCCCCTGCAGTAGGTGCACCCTTCATAATTTTCCCTGCGGTAGGTACACCCTTCACCATTCCCATGCGGTAGGTGCACACTTCATCTTCCCCTTGCGGTAGGTACACCCTTCTCCTTTCCCCTGCGGTTGGTGCACCCTTCACCTTTCCCCTGCAGTAGGTGCACCCTTCATCTTTCCTCTGCGGTAGTTGCACCCTTCACCTTTCCCCTGCAGTAGGTGCACCCTTCATCTTTCCTCTGCGGTAGGTGCAACCTTCATATTTTCCCCTGGGGTAGGTGCACCCTTTATCTTTCCTCTGCGGTAGGTGCAACCTTCATATTTTCCCCTGCGGTAGGTGCACCCTTCATCTTTCCCCTGCGGTAATTCTTTTACGTGTGATAGTTAAACCTCTAGTAACAAAGTAACCAATTACTACATTACCAATTACTTTATTACCAATTACTAGAATCTGAAATTTATGAGGGATTACTCATCTACCCGGTCCAATATCCGCAGGAGGGCTTTGTCCTTCCCCAGCGGTATGTACACCCTTCATATTTTTCCTCCAGTAGTTGCACCTCTGGTCTTTCCCTTGTGACAGGTGTACCACTCATCTTTCCCTTGTGGCAGGTGTACCACTCATCTTTCCCCTGTGGCAGGTGTACCTCTCACTTTCTTCTGTGACCCGTGTACCATTCATCTTTCCCTTTTGCTAGGTGCACCATTCATTTTTCCCCTGCGGTAGGTGCACCCTTCATCTTTCCACTGTGGTATGTGCACCACTCATCTTTCCCCTTCTGTAGGTGCACCATTCATTTTTCCCCTGCAGTAGGTGCACCCTTCATCTTTCCCCTGCGGTAGGTGCACCCTTCATCTTTCCCCTGCGGTAGGTGCACCCTTCATCTTTCCCCTGCGGTAGGTGCACCCTTCATCTTTCCCCTGTGGTAAGTGCACTCTTCATCTTTCCCCTGCGGTAGGTGCACCCTTCATCTTTCCCCTGCGGTAGGTGCACCCTTCATCTTTCCCCTGTGGTAAGTGCACTCTTCATCTTTCCCCTGCGGTAGGTGCACCCTTCATCTTTCCCCTGTGGTAGGTGCACTCTTCATTTTTCCCCTGCAGTAGGTGCACCCTTCATCTTTCCCCTGCGGTAGGTTTACCCTTCATCTTTCCCCTGCGGTAGGTGCACCCTTTATCTTTCCCCCGTGGTAGGTGCACCCTTCATCTTTCCCCTGAGGTAAGTACACCCTTCATTTTTCCGCTGCGGTAGGTGCACCCTTCATCTTTCCCCTATGGTAGGTGATTTCTTCATCTTTTCCCTGGTGGTAGGTGCACCCTTCATTTTTCCCCTGCAGTAGGTGCACCCTTCACCTTTCCCCTGTCGTAGGTGCACCCTTCAGCTTTCCCCTGCGGTAGGTGCACCCTTCATATTTTCCCCTGCGGTAGGTGCACCCTTCATCTTTTCCTCTGCGGTAGGTGCAACCTTCATATTTTCCCCTGCGGTAGGTGCAACCTTCATATTTTCCCCTGCGGTAGGTGCACCCTTCATATTTTCCCCTGCGGTAGGTGCACCCTTCATATTTTCCCCTGCGGTAGGTGCACCCTTCATATTTTCCCCTGCGGTAGGTGCACCCTTCATATTTTCCCCTGCGGTAGGTGCAACCTTCATATTTTCCCCTGCGGTAGGTGCAACCTTCATATTTTCCCCTGCGGTAGGTGCAACCTTCATATTTTCCCCTGCGGTAGGTGCACCCTTCATATTTTCCCCTGCGGTAGGTGCACCCTTCATCTTTTCCTCTGCGGTAGGTGCACCCTTCATCTTTTCCCCTGCGGTAGGTGCAACCTTCATATTTTCCCCTGCGGTAGGTGCAACCTTCATATTTTCCCCTGCGGTAGGTGCTCCCTTCATCTTTCCCCTGCGGTAGTTCTTTTACGTGTGATAGTTACACCTCTGGTAACAAAGTAACCAATTACTATATTACCAATTACTTTATTACCAATTACTTTGGAACTTGGATAACTGGATATGAAACTATTAAAAACGTAATATTGTATAAAAATAACCAGCAGGATGTAATTTAAATGATTCTAGTTGGTGATTCATTCTTTCGGCCATCTATCCTTTTCCTACCAATTCGCTCAGCTTTAAGGGAGCGTTTGGATTCTTTTGGACTCTTCACTTGGCTGAATATAAATTCTTTAGCCCTTTTTTTTTTACCAAAAAGATAACTTGAACACGATGAACCTTTTTAATTTTTCCTTTTCCTCCAACAAGGATCCCGTTTTTGGAAGAAAAAAAAACACATCGAAGGGATTACACAACTCCAACACCGTCGTGTATACAATCCCTTCGTTAGTTGTACATAGTCAACATTACTAGTCCTGATTTGGGTTAGACAATAATGTGATTATCTTTTTGGTTAATGTCACAATGTCGAAACAAGTTCATGACATTTCAATCCATTGCTGTTTTTTCCCCAGAAACAGTGCCACTTCTGTCCATAGTCTGTGTCTGGTATGTAAATACGGTTGAGCTGCAATACCAGATACAGCCTATGTACGGCGGAGGTGCTGTTTTTGAAAGAACGCAGTTTGGTGTTTTTAATCTTATACAAGCCCTTAGGCTTTTTTTTTCATCGCATGAGCATATTATCTAATTCCAGCTTATATACTGTGAGGATCCAACGTAATTATTATTTATTGAAGGCTACAACGGTTACAGTTTGGGCTTTCTCGACAACCTTGATCTTTGATTGATCAGAATTCCCAACATTAATCAGCGGCTAATATCCGTGTACACTGGCACGGTGACAGAAAACAAGATTTTATTAATGAACATGCTGTGGGTGGAGGTGGAGATGTCATCTCGCCGGCCGCGGCTGCGGAGATTGGAAAGGCTTGAGGCCTGCCGGCTATAGCATGAGGGAAATGGGATTTGCTTATTTCGAGTCAATGGCAGTTTAATACAGAGGGGGATGATGGAGCTGTTGAGGGTCTTTTCAGGTGTTTGTACTAATAGATGGTATTATGGGGACAATTGTATCTGTCAGTGTTTCACTGGGATCAAATTAGCCATCTCAAATGATGGAAATGGCCAGTTTACTGGTCCTGATGGAGATGGAAGGTGACATTTCGGAAAAACAGCTCGTTGGTGGAGCAGAATTTTGTGACATTTTATGGGAATAGGACAGTTATTGGTTTGGAGATACTATATGGACGGATTATATAATCGCATACACCGTTTATGGAAAGTGAATGGAAACAGTAATACGGTCCCAGAGGTCGATACAAATAGCTGAGAGCCCTCGTGCAAAAAGAGAATGCGGGCCCCTTGCCCGTCAACAACTCATTTCTAAAGAGTTAGGTGCTCGTCGTCTGCACCTATGATATGTCCGCCCCTGTGCAGTCCATCCTCCGGGCTGCAATCCGTCCTCCATAAGGCTCAATGTAAAAAAAAAGAATAAGGCAAATATCAGTTTACAGCCATATAAGGCCGAGGTCACACGTAGCATAAATACTGTGGATTTGCGCACTGTATTTCCTTGCGAAAAAATCCGTAGCATAATAGTAGCAGCAGAGTGGATGAGATTTGTACAAATCTCATCCACACGCTGCGTAATTGATAAGTGAAAAAAACGCTCAGAAATTGACCGGCAGTTCGGTTTTTTTAATCCGCGGTTTATCGATTGTATTTACGTAATCGCTATTTTTTTGTTGCGGCTTTTCCCCATTGAAGTAAAACCCGCAACAAATAAGAGATGTTGCATTTTTTTCAGCGGAAAAGCAAAATCTTATACTTACCCAGAATTCTGTGCTTCTTCGTCCAGGCCGGCCTTCTGCGATAATGTTTCACCCCATGTGACCTCTGTGATTGGCTGCAGCGGTCACATGGGATGAAACGTCATTCCAAGAGGACGGCCTGCAGGACGTCAGATGGTAAGTATGGGTGTTTTAGGTTCTTTCGCTTCGGTTTTCCGCAACGGATATTCCGGCCGAAAAACTGCACTACAATTTGGTGCGTTTTTTTTGGCCGGAATTCACTTCGGCCGCCAGTGCGGATACGCTGTATACCTTACGCAGCGTATCCGCCCTGTGTGAACTTACCCTTACAGGAAAGAATGGTGCAGTTTATTTTAACACTGCCGTTTATGGAGGTCGGGAGGCATAACTGATGAATAAAGTACAGCAGTACTGCCATTCTCTAATATTAATATAATGAAATCCAAGGTCGAACTGGCCCAACAGAGAAACAAAGGATCCTCCGGTGGGCCCAGGTTCTCAAACAATACTGAGCCCCAGAGAACAAAAAAACATCCCTATTTGGAACCAACTTTGGAGCCAATCACTTGCCACTAGGAGCTGGTGCCTGGCTCACAAATAACCTATTAGATTATTATAGATTGCTATAGATTATTATGTGTGCAAAAACTTTCCAAAAACAGCACTACACCCTCCATGGGTTATGTCTGGTATTGCAGCTCATCTCTATTGAAGTAAATGAGGCTGAGCTGCAATACCACACACAACCTGTGGACAGGTGTGGTGCTGTAGTTGGAAGAGTTTGATTAGATTCACAAATGATGTGAGTAATGAAAGTTAAACTAAACCTTTAAAAAATTCAACTGAAAATAAAAAAATTAATATCAACATTTTATTTAAAAAAAAATGAAATAAAATAAAAGAATTAAAAATTAAAATAAAGAACTGAATTACTTAAATGGCTGACCTAATACAGGCACGATCATTAAACGAACAAAATAAGAAATGTTAATATAGCGACACTTGACTTTAATATAACGTCTAATCACTCTTGGCCTTTTTATTTTTAGACATTTCAAGTATATTTTTATAACTGATAATTACAAGATTTTTTTCATATATTTAAAACTAAAATATATATTTTTTAAATTTAAAACTACCCGTTTTTTTTTTTACAGGTGTGTTTTTAGTATGTGTATATATATATATATATATATATATATATATATATATATATATATATATATATATATATATATACACAGTGAAGGAAATAAGTATTTGATCCCTTGCTGATTTTGTAAGTTTGCCCATTGTCAAAGACATGAACAGTCTAGAATTTTTAGGCTAGGTTAATTTTACCAGTGAGAGATAGATTATATTTTTAAAAAAAACCTGAAAATCACATTGTCAAAATTATATATATTTATTTGCATTGTGCACAGAGAAATAAGTATTTGATCCCTTTGGCAAACAAGACTTAATACTTGGTGGCAAAACCCTTGTTGGCAAGCACAGCAGTCAGACGTTTTTTGTAGTTGATGATGAGGTTTGCACACATGTTAGATGGAATTTTGGCCCACTCCTCTTTGCAGATCATCTGTAAATCATTAAGATTTCGAGGCTGTCGCTTGGCAACTCGGATCTTCAGCTCCCTCCATAACTTTTCGATGGGATTAAGGTCTGGAGACTGGCTAGGCCACTCCATGACCTTAATGTGCTTCTTTTTGAGCCACTCCTTTGTTGCCTTGGCTGTATGTTTCGGGTCATTGTCGTGCTGGAAGACCCAGCCACGAGCCATTTTTAATGTCCTGGTGGAGGGAAGGAGGTTGTCACTCAGGATTTGACGGTACATGGCTCCATCCATTCTCCCATTGATGCGGTGAAGTAGTCCTGAGAAACACCCCCAAAACATAATGTTTCCACCTCCATGCTTGACAGTGGGGACGGTGTTCTTTGGGTCATAGGCAGCATTTCTCTTCCTCCAAACACGGCGAGTTGAGTTAATGCCAAAGAGTTCAATTTTAGTCTCATCTGACCACAGCACCTTCTCCCAATCACTCTCAGAATCATCCAGATGTTCATTTGCAAACTTCAGACGGGCCTGTACATGTTCCTTCTTGAGCAGGGGGACCTTGCGGGCACTGCAGGATTTTAATCCATTACGGTGTAATGTGTTACCAATGGTTTTCTTGGTGACTGTGGTCCCAGCTGCCTTGAGATCATTAACAAGTTCCCCCCGTGTAGTTTTCGGCTGAGCTCTCACCTTCCTCAGGATCAAGGATACCCCACGAGGTGAGATTTTGCATGGAGCCCCAGATCGATGTCGATTGACAGTCATTTTGTATGTCTTCCATTTTCTTACTATTGCACCAACAGTTGTCTCCTTCTCACCCAGCGTCTTACTTATGGTTTAGTAGCCCATTCCAGCCTTGTGCAGGTCTATGATCTTGTCCCTGACACCCTTAGAAAGCTCTTTGGTCTTGCCCATGTTGTAGAGGTTAGAGTCAGACTGATTAATGGAGTCTGTGGACAGGAGTCTTTTATACAGGTGACCATGTAAGAGCTGTCTATAATGCAGGCACCAAGTTGATTTGGAGCGTGTAACTGGTCTGGAGGAGGCTGAACTCTTAATGGTTGGTAGGGGATCAAATACTTATTTCTCTGTGCACAATGCAAATAAATATATATCATTTTGACAATGTGATTTTCTTTTTTTTTTTTTTTAAATATAATCTATCTCTCACTGGTAAAATTAACCTAGCCTAAAAATTCTAGACTGTTCATGACTTTGACAGTGGGCAAACTTACAAAATCAGCAAGGGATCAAATACTTATTTCCTTCACTGTATATATATATAGTATCTATTTTGTATACGCAGTAGTTTCCAACCTATGGCCATTCAGCTGTTTCAAAACTGCAACTTCCAGCATGCACTGATATTCGCAGTTCTGCTAGTTGACTTTGGAAACAGTCAACAAGCCTGTTTTCACATTCCTAACTTCTTAGCTGAACTCCTATAATGCAAAGGGGCAGTTAGTTTTTCCTACATCGGATGACTGAATAGTGGCCAGCATAAAGATGACATCTCCCAGATACAAATCACTAGAGAAAACAAGCATGGCATGCTGGGAGATTTCAGCTCTGAATTGTGAATTCAGATCTGGACTATGACACCTGCTGTAATTTAGGATCAAAAGACATGCAATGTATTTACAAATTTAGACCACTTTTTATGTCGATTTATTCTAAATATAAAGTGTAAAGTTGTGTTCAAAAGCGGACAAGGGAAACGTACAGAAAAGTGTAAACAGCAGCAGACCTGCTTGTCGATGGTTTCCAACAGGAGATTTTTTTTGTGTGCAATGCATAGAGTATGCAGTATTTTATACTTGATGACTGTTTCGCCAATGTTAAAAGATTATTCCAGACAAATCTGATCAAGTGTTATGCGTAACGCTCAGACTAAGATGAAACGGAAGGCACAGCATAAGCATCATTACCCATAAACAACCTATGATCAAACACATACACCTGATGGCCAATTTATTAGCGCATTCATTTTGGTAATGTACATTTCCATCATTTTAAGACATTACATCCATGCCCACGTATTCAAGCCGTAGCTTCAAGAAGATGAGAGGAGTCAAGTCTGCTTCAGTATCCGTCTCTGCAGACAAAGACATCAGTTGCATATTACAAAGCAGTGGATTGCTATCTCGGATGAAAGCTAATGAGGATAGCCTCCAGTTTTGTATGACAGCCATTATTTCTCATTAACGTTTTTTTTTTATTTTTTACTCCACATCTCTCCCCACAGAAGGCAGACCTGGCAGTCGCTGCTTTTACCATCACGGCTGAGCGAGAAAAAGTGATTGACTTTTCCAAACCCTTCATGACCTTGGGGATCAGTATTCTGTACCGGTTTCAAATGGTAGGTACCGCCTCGTACCCGTCTCCTAATACCATCCTTCCCCTCGTCTTGCATGTCGCTGATGTGTATTTGTGCCAAAAGAACCTCACATTCCACACAACAGGAAGTCGGGAGAGCAAAGGACAATGTCTTCCCCCACAGAACACATCCTATTAATATACTGATTGCTCTTCAGATCTGATATATAATATAATAAGTAAGTGTCCCTTTGCGTATAACCTTCCAATGCTGGAAAAGACTATGGTCCTCATCTAACAAAACTGTCAAATGTTCTTGTTGCACAAAGAAACTAAGAAGAAGTCAACTTTAATTTTCTAAATTGCACCGGAATATTGTGTGTGTATATATATATATATATATATATACCGCCAGATCATGCACATGTACCACATTTTCCACTTTCCTGAGTGTCTCTTCAGCCAATCACAGAGCAGCTCAGAAGATCTGTAACCAGCAGCTAAATGACCACACCTTTCTGAGCTTCGGGCGTTCGGACTGATGTCTAGAGTGACGCAATAGTCATTGTTGTCACGGTAACCATGCGAATAATAGTAACGCGATGGCTCAGACACATCTTAAGCAGCGTGACACTCAAGGATTGAATAGTTTGCCGTCACTTCAGCAGGGGGAGTAGTGGTATACCTATAGAAAATGCAGTTACACCCGGACTCTGGTACCTGGGGGTGCCCTAACGCCCCGCTGCTACATAAGGCAGCAGTACTATAAATGAGCAGTGCATGAGATCTAGAGACTACTACAGAGATATCTCACTATGTATGGTATAACTCACTTGTATTGTATTGCCCACAATGGCATGTGACGTTGGGTCCCGCTGCCAGTTTTGCACTGGCGGAGTTGCTTGGGGGAGCTTTGTTAAGGTTCTGCACCTATAAAAGGGTTCCCGCCATATCAATCCCATATAAAGAACACATGGACCTGATAAAGATGGGGAAAAAGTACCCCGCTTGGAAATCCCACTCCATTAGTCTAGAGAGTAACCTTTTACAGTAGAAAGCCACTGGGAAGGAGGACTCCGCACTCTCATTGTGGCCATTCCCATGTTCCCATAATCACCAGCAGCTGGACCTTTAATGATCCGTTGGGACAACTTCTTTTAAGAAGGAGTTATCACCCTTACCGGTTTGGAAGGTGGGTGGACTTGGCTAGGCTAAAAGGGATTCCCTCTGCCAGGTGACCCCCTGTTGTGACTGCAAAACTTATAAGCAGAGGTCATTGGTAGACCCAGCACTTGGTACTTTCAGGGGCATATGCCTGAGTAGCGCAATAGTCAACACTGTCATGGAAGACGCTCATCATTGTAACAATACAACTCACATCATGAGCATCCTGGTTAGTTGGACAGTATATGGAACTTGTGGTAGTATTACTTGGGTGCAACCCAAAAAAAATATAAAAAAATGTCAAGCCGATAAGGAAAGCCAAAAGGTTCTTTTATCTTCAAGCTTTTGATGGGTAGGTGGTAACCAGTGCATGCCCACACTGTAAACTTTGCTACTCTGAGGACTTTTCGGCATGTGGGGATGTCCTCTACTACACCTCATGGGTCTTGAAGTAGCTGGAAATCACTATTGTAGAACCTGGGTCCACCAGAGGATCCTTTGATGGTCCAATCTGGCCCTGGTGTGGGAAAATTAGGAGGTTGTATCTGATTTCAGTATATTTGAGGTACTCTGAGATGGTTTTGATAAATGAGGCGCTATATCTTTGTTTAACACACTCCTTCGTCAGATGACACATTACAGTATGTCCTCCTCTATGTCCACTATATGCCGCTTATACATTGTGCCCTGTCTCCTATCTGTACAATATATATGCTTTGCACTAAGTCCTGCTTCATTTTCGTCTTTGTGCCCTTGCATTATTTATATGTGGATCCCTAACGTTGTAACTAGTCCTCTGAATGTACGAAGTGCGATCAAAAAGTTCCAAGACCAATCATTTATTTCAAAGAATGGTGGATATGCATCATTTTTATGTGCTGTCCCCTTCAAAGTAATTTCTCCCAAATGGTATACATTTGTCCCAATGTTCCTGCCACTTTCGGAAGCAAAGTTAAAAGTCTTCAACAGTGATGGGACTAAGCCCTGCCTGAACATTATTTTGGATGACTGAAATGTCATCAATACTTCGTGTCCGCTACCTTTACAGTTGTGGGGAATAAAAAATGCACAGGATCATAAGGTCCAGTCAAGGCGGAAAGTATCAAATTAATGGATTGGGATTTTGGCCATACATTTTTCAATAGAGATGGAGGTGTGAGATGTCAAGGTGCCGGTATTTGGCACAATAAAAAACAAAGTTGCCCGTTGGTGGTATTTTCAACTTTTTCATAAATCTCAAAAAACACTGAAGGTCCAAGTCTGGATCAGGCTTCTACTTGGCCTGGAGCTTGACTTGAAAGAAAGTGAAATGACAGCCTCTATGTGTTGGCCATCGAGGTTGTCATAATCTCTGGGACCATTACCAACATAAAACACAAGCTGTAACATCAAATGGCCAAAAGTTAAGGCTCCCTGCTCTTGGTGACCATCGATGAAAGGATTCACTTGTTGACATTAACCCGAGCTGGAGTTGTCTCTTAAGAGTATCGCCTGGACCTTCTCTCTACTTCTGGCTGCACCCTCTCCCTAATGTTCACCTGGAATATCTTGGAATTTTTTGGCCACACCTTGTATATTCTCTTGGCATACTGTAGGCAACATATACATAGGACACACGTGTTTCTTGATTTCACACACTTCCATTAATAGAGAGGAGAGTTGTCATGTAGGTGTCCCACTACATGGGTGTTACTACCAGGGTACCAGGTATAATACCTGCTATGGGGTCAAGTAGTTAAGGCGGCCCATCTCCACTCGAAGACCCGGTGAAGTTAGCTATCACTCTGGATAATAAAAGAAGAGAGTAGAAGGGGCAGTGGGAAATTAGATGCAGATTTTTTTTTGGTAGACCAAGGGAAGGAGGAAAGTAAGTCATGGACATTATGAGCTTCTAATGTCCTAAACTAGCTTGCTGCTGAAGGTGGCCATGGTGGAGGGGTTCCCCATTCTATGTTTAACTACAGGATCTAATGATTATATTTGACCCCTTCATAAAGTTTAATTTCTCAGGATATTATGGTCTACTGTCTTACAGATGTACATCTTCAATTACATCCCCAAAAATGCATCACTACCTAAAATGAATGCAGCCATGTGGGTGGTTATAAATGCCTTTTTTATATTATCAAAGTTGCAGTAAGGTGGTGGTTTGCAAGTTCTCATATAATGGACGGCATTGTAGAGGAAGAAAAGTCACCCCGGCTATGAAAACAGTTAGGCCTCAGGCACACGGCTCGTGATTACGGCCCTTCACGGACCGTGCACACATTGATTTCAATGAGCCCAGACCCCAAATCCGGATCGCATAATGAGTTGTCCTATTTTTTTGCGGTTCGGGCTCTCGGCTAATGCGCGGACCGTGGAAACCACTGGGATGTAAGGGCCTGTTCACATCAGCGTTTGCTTTCCGTTCTGGGGTTCCGTCAGAGGTTTCCATCGGGTGAACCCCACAACGGAAAGTCAAACTGAAACCACAGCTTCCGTTTCAGTCACCATTGATCAAGTATTTTCCACTTGGCCTGATGGTGAATGACGGAATCAATAATTGATATCAATGGTGACTGAAACAGAAGCTGTGGTTTCAGTTTGACTTTCCGTTGCGAGGTTCACCGGACGGAAACCTCCGACGGAACCGAACCCCGGAACGGAAAACCAACGCTGATGTGAACAGGCCCTTACATCCCAGTGGTTACATATTGTGGTAGTAATATGGCACCCACATGGAGCGGGCATTTTCTTTGATGTTTTCCTCACTAATTTCCGAAAGGTCACTTATGTCACAGACAGAGACAAAATACATTGACAAATGTCATTGAGATACAAAGCAGAAATAATTGTTTGCACTTCTACACAAATTCAGAAATATCTGAAATATCAAATCATTTCATTTGGATGATTGCCATTGAAATGGAAAAAGATCTATGAATAGGTATAAATCCTCGACTTATCATTAGTGTCCAATGTCAGTCTGCTGCTTCTAAAGCCATAAAGAAAAATAACATAAACCCAAGGGCATACTTTTGCCCTTATGTAAAGCATAATAACTTTTTCTCGAATACGCAGATCAGTTTTCAGTTTAAATCAACAAAGAAAGGAAAGTATGGACCATATAGACATGTACACAAGGTCATCCCTTCTGTTGGAAAGAATGGAAATGTCATATGCAGAAATAAAATAGGTTCTTCACAAAATAAAGGAAAAGTCGAACAAAAACTGAAGGATTTAGCGGCTTCCAAATCACCAGCAATAGATCCTTCTGATTAAGAACTGTCTATAGTCCCCTGCTACTAATAGTCCACTATACCCACCAATGACCCCCATACGTGGCATGACATTTTTATATACAGTAATAGTTCCAGAATGGATTGATGTCAACATAGCCTTGGGTTGGCATGTCATATTAGATGAAGAATTGATAGAGACATGCTTTATTCCATATTTCATGTACTCTTTGTGTATGTCTATGTCTTAAGGGACACCTTAGATTAGCTTTTTTTACCGTTTTTATATACATGTTGTCTTCATGCTCAACCTTGCCCAAGTGTCATGGCCAACCTACATCTAATACTACTGGTGGATAACCTGTTGATGTATTCCATTATTGGGTTTCAGAAAACTATCATGGTACTGACTCCCAAAAACAAAAAGTGAATCCTCGTTTTCCAGGGTTGAAAGGAGTCCCTTACATTTTTAGGGCAATTTTTAAAGCAAACCTCTCATGTTGAACATACAGTCAGATCTGCAGGCCCCATTATATAGAGCAGGAGTAGCTGAGCAGTTTGGTATATGGTTTTGTGGGCATACTGTAGCTAATCATTTAGTATTAGAAATGTCTGCACATTCTGGGATTAGGAGTCCAGTGGGCGGTCTCACGTAATGATTGACAGAGATTCAGCTGCAAATTAGAGAGTCCCTCTGAAATATCACCATCAGGCCAAGTGGAAAATACTTGATGCACCAACTGTTTTGTGTGGGATATTTTATTATCGAATACCAGAAGAAGTAGCCAGAACATAGACGATAAACCCACCCAAAGAGGAAGAGGCTGATAAGTGTTGGACTTTACAGAAAAACTGAAAATATTTTTGAGTTGGGTGAGATTTTCGAGCCCACAAATATTTACCTGGACCCTTCAATGTGAAGATCTTTGGCATTGTGCCATCTTCTTATGAATCATCGCACCCCCGTCATCTATCCAGAGCAGTGTCATGATCCTCCAGTAGAGGGAGTACTTACTTATACAAATAAGTAGGTGGAGCATGACACCACTTGTGTGTGAATGTGATGAGGCGATCATGCCCTTTAAGAAACCGTCCCTTCCTAGTTTCGAATAGACACAATATTCGCTCAGCCCTATAATTCTGCTACTGGATGATAAAGCAGATTTTTGGCGCTGATTTTGATGCGGAAAACCGAAACAGTCTCCCATTGATTTCCATGGGAGGGGGATGCGTTTTATTTTTTTTTCCGGGGTGGCTTGTAGCTCACGAAGAAAAAAAACTAGCATGTTCTTTCTTGCCGTGGTTATGCCCCTGACCTGTTGAAATCAATGGGAGGCAGAAAAAGCGTTTTTCGCTGGATTTTTTGTCCACGTCCTCAATGGCCCCCCTCGTCTTGTTTACCTATTGTCCGCTGCTATGTACATCCTTCAAAAAGCCATAAGTGGGAAGGCACCACATTCTTAAGCTTCTACTTAAAGGCGATAAATCAGTTGAGATTCTGCTCCAGAAACAGCGCCACTCTTGTCCATGGGCTTTGTCTGGTATTGCAGTATTCACTTGAAAAGGACTGAGCTGTAATACCAGACACAGCCTATGAACAAGAGTGGCGCTGTTTCTGGGGAAAAAAAAACAGGCCCTATTTTCTCATTTTAGACACCCTCCTTTTAGTCTATAATGTAGACGTGGTATATTGTGCATTCTTAATATTACTTCTCCTTGATTATAAAGAAAACTGTGACTGCCGAATGTTATGTTCTTTATTGACATATCCATCAATACGTGCTGTCACTTCTCTGTCGCATCATGTCCTCTGTCCTACACGTGTCCTCTCTTTCATAAATTTACCTCCTCATCTTTATTCATGTAGTCACTCGCATGTTATTATAGTTTATTGGTCTGTCCTCTGCTCCTCCGAGTCTTCTGCCTCCTTATCCGCAGGTTCGCTGCCACCCTGTCCTGTTTATTATATAAGTATAATGCGCTTCCCTTATTCCCTCTATATTATAAGTAGATTACCCTCATCATATCTTCTTAGGACAGTCATACAGTGATGGCTTCCCTTCCTATATCCTTATAATACACACCCCAGCTGCTGCAGAACCTCGGTTTGAGGAGATAGGAGACCTTTCTGCCCGCCATTGATTGATATGAATCTCCCTTGTCCTTTTTGGAAAGGTCTGCAGCAGCTGAGGTGTGTATTATGCTGTTCTGCAGCAGCTGAGGTGTGTATTATGCTTTTCTGCAGGAGCTGAGGTGTGTATTATAATGTTCTGCAGCAGCTGAGATGTGTATTATGCTGTTCTGCAGCAGCTGAGATGTGTATTATGATGTTCTGCAGCAGCTGGGGTGTGTATTATAATGTTCTGCAGCAGCTGAGATGTGTATTATGATGTTCTGCAGCAGCTGGGGTGTGTATTATAATGTTCTGCAGCAGCTGAGATGTGTATTATGATGTTCTGCAGCAGCTGGGGTGTGTATTATAAGGTTCTGCAGCAGCTGATGTGTGTATTATAATGTACTGCAGCATCTGAGGTGTGTGTTATAATGTACTGCAGCATCTGAGGTGTGTATTATAATGTACTGCAGCATCTGAGGTGTGTATTATAATGTACTGCAGCATCTGAGGTGTGTGTTATAATGTACTGCAGCATCTGAGGTGTGTGTTATAATGTTCTGCAGCCTCTGAGGTATGTATTAGGTGTTCTGCAGCTGCTGCGGTATGTATTATAATGTTCTGAAGCAGCTGTGGAGTGTATTGTGATGTTCTGCAGCATCTCAGGTGTGTATGATGATGTTCTGCAGAATCTGAGGTGTGTATTATGATGTTCTGCAGCAGCTGTGGTGTGTATGATGATGTTCTGCAGCATCTCAGGTGTGTATGATGATGTTCTGCAGCATCACAGGTGTGTATGATGATGTTCTGCAGCATCTCAGGTGTGTATGATGATGTTCTGCAGCATCTCAGGTGTGTATGATGATGTTCTGCAGCATCTCAGGTGTGTATGATGATGTTCTGCAGCATTTCAGGTGTGTATGATGATGTTCTGAAGCATCTTAGGTGTGTATGATGATCTGCAGCAGTTGGGGGGACAGTACGGTATAATACACACTGTAGCTGCTTAAGAACCTCCGTTTTAAAGAAAGAGGCAGCACTACATACCAGTGAATCAGTAGTTAGTGCAGGAGAAGGAACGTACAAAAGGAATCTGTGACAGACAGGAAGAGATAAGCACCGCCTACGTGGCGCCGCTCATCCTTGCAAATCATCAGGTTCTGACATCAGAATGTGATGTTCATACAAATTATATTAACACACAGGTAAAATGAAAATGTCCACAGGTGTATTATAAAACTAAAAATCCTTCCTACTGTATCTAGACATCTGCCCTTGTATATTTCAGAATGTACCCCCTTCACTAACTATGTGTGAGTTGTATTATATAATATATTGTGCTGTATCCGGAATACTATTCACACCGATTATATCACTGTGATATACTGTGATCTATTCTGATGGCTATAAACTTCACGCTAGATACCGTCATTGATGTATACACCCTTTTCTCCGTGCTCTTTCCTGTATTGTATACCCAAACCCTCTCACTGTACCGCCTGTATACATATGTTCCCTCCTGTATATATTCCCATGTCTCCCACAGGGCCGGAAACCTGGGTACTTCTCCTTTCTGGATCCTTTCTCTCCTGCTGTCTGGCTCTTCATGTTGTTGGCTTATCTGGCAGTCAGCTGTGTGCTGTTCTTGGCAGCCAGGTAAAAACCCCTGTTTATCCAACCTCCCTGTGCACTGAATTGTATAACATCCTTTGTATTATGCCCTATGTGCCTCTAATGTTCTGAGACCTAATCACCTTCAGTATATTGAGCCATGTGCACCTGGTGAATGACCCATCTGCATCCTCCATGTTATGATTGTTGCACACGTAACACTCCAAAATGTAATGCATGTGCCCAACCCTGTGTACCCTGAAACGTTTTTAATTTTGCCAGCCTCCATAAAATTTGAACCATGGATAATCAGAATTTTGTGTTCCCTGTATGCCTGATATATTTCCATCTGGGATAAAGATCATAAGATGTAGAGATTTTCCATAGATATGGTGAGTTCCTGCAGACAAACATAACCATTTCTGCACATATAAGTATAGGGCCTGTTGCCGCACCCACTACGGTTCCCTAAAATGCATTATTTCTGATATATTAGCAGGCACAGAAATACAGAATCTACACTTCAGTTTTCAATTCATAAACAATGTATTGTGAAATACACTAAACTGATCTATCTGTCTGAGAAAAACCAAATGATATAAAAGATCAATTGAATGTGCATGTTAAAGGTAACTAAAGTAAAATACAACTTACGAGATAAGACAGGGAACCGCATTGTGGTCATGAAACCAAGGACAGTACACTGCACATGCCTAGTGAAGCAAAGTGCACTGTCTATGCCCCCGATGCCCCTGGACTCCATACACGGACTCCTTTCGGTAAGTTGCAACTTACTTTATTAGCTATTTCCTAAACAGCAAATTTTGAAGAAGATAGATTTGGAACACTAAACTCCAGCTGCCTAATGTCATGCTGGCGGTTTAGTGTCTCCAAATCTACAGACAAGTTCCCGTTAAATGTGCACAGTAAGAGTGGAGATGATAGTTACAAATGTGATCAAATTTAATAAGGAAGTTTTAGTTCTATATTTGCAAATTATGTATTCAGTAAAATGTGGTTAATATTAATTTCTTTATTTAAACATGCAACTTGGTTTTATTCTAAGTACACAGATTTTCTGAGTTTACAGCAGAGTTGATCTTGAATAAAGCACAGAACTTAGACACTGTTCATATCTGCGCTAGAAGTTTTGCTAGGGGCCTCGATCGCAGATCCTGTCAAAAATGCCGGACAAAACAGTGGAGCATGCTGGACTATTTTTCTATGACAGAAAGCCGACAAAACCCATTCAAATCAATGGATTCTGTCGGGTGCCATTGGTGTTTGTCATGCAATGGATCTGGCGATTCTGCTTTTCCCGTTTTTCTGTTCCTATGACCAAACAGAGAAACAGAAAAATGAATGTGATTGTGAACATAGCCTTAACGAGAACTTTATGTATCCAAGATAACTTAAAAAAGTAAAGTTGTGAAAATGTATTGTATGTTTAAAACGCAGATAGATAGTTAGATAGATAGATAGATAGATAGATAGATAGATAGATAGATAGATAGATAGATAGATAGATAGATAGATAGATAGATAGATAGATAGATAGATAGATAGATAGATAGATAGATAGATAGATATTAGATAGATAGATAGATATGAGATAGATAGATAGATAGATAGATAGATAGATAGATAGATAGATAGATAGATAGATAGATAGATAGATAGGAGATAGATAGATAGATATGAGATAGATAGATGATAGATTGATAGATAGATGATAGATAGATAGATAGATAGATAGATAGATAGATAGATAGATAGATAGATAGATAGATAGATAGATAGATAGATAGATAGATAGATAGATAGATAGATAGATAGATAGATAGATAGATAGATAGATAGATATGAGATAGAGAGAGAGATAGATAGATGATAGATAGATATGTGATAGATAGATAGATAGATAGATAGATAGATAGATAGATAGATAGATAGATAGATAGATAGATAGATAGATGATAGATAGATAGATATGTGATAGATAGATAGATAGATAGATAGATAGATAGATAGATATGAGATAGATAGATAGATAGATAGATAGATAGATAGATAGATAGCAGTGGCGTAACTACTGCCGTAGCCCGCGACGGGGCCCGCGGCATGAGGGGGCCCGTGTCGCCCGCCGACACGGGCCCCCACCATGGCCGGAGGCTCGGCGAGCAGCCGCTATGGTTGCTACAGCGCGACGCCACTGAACACTACGGCAGAGCAGGGAGGTATCTCCCCGCTCTGCCATTAAACAAAAGACATGTATCCCCTCTCCACAGGATCTCCACAGGATAGGGGATACATGTGTGATCGCTGGCATTGATAGGGAGAACGGGGGACTGAAAGTCCCCTGAAGTTCTCCATCACAAACCTCGGACTTCCGGGGTCTGTGTCGGCAGCTACGTAGAAATGAATGGAGCGCGGGTCGCGCTTGTGCGCATGCGTGACCAGCGCCCCTTTCATTTTTATTGAGCTGCGCAGACGCCGGAAGTCAGAGGTTAGTCATGGAGAAGTTCAGGGGACTTTCAGTCCCCCGTTCTCCCTATCAATGCCAGCGATCACACGTGTATCCCCGATCCTGTGGAGAGGGGATACATGTCTTTTGTAGGACACACTGTAGGTCGCATTTTTTGGGGGGGTTGGGGCTGTATGGCATTCCCTACAGGGGGAGGGCTGTATGGTGTTCCCTACAGGGGGGGGGCTGTATGGCGTTCCCTACAGGGGGGGCTGTATGGCGTTCCCTACAGGGGGGCTGTATGGCGTTCCCTACAGGGGGGCTGTATGGCGTTCCCTACAGGGGGGCTGTATGGCGTTCCCTACAGGGGGGGCTGTATGGCGTTCTCTACAGGGGGGGCTGTATGGCGTTCCCTAGAGGGGGAGGCTGTATGGCGTTCCCTAGAGGGGGGGGGGCTGTATGGCGTTCTCTACAGTGGGGGCTGTATGGCGTTAGCGCCATACAGCCCCCTCTGTAGAGAACGCCATACAGTCCCCCCTGTAGATAACGCCATACAGCCCCCTCTGTAGATATCTACAAAGGGGGCTGTATGCGTTATCTACAAAGGGGGCTGTATGGCGCTATCTACAGAGGTGGCTGTATGGCGCTATCTACAGAGGGGGCTGTATGGCGTTATCTACAGGGGGCTGTATGGCGCTATCTACAGAGGTGGCTGTATGGCGCTATCTACAGAGGGGGCTGTATGGCGCTATCTACAGAGGAGGCTGTATGGCGTTATCTACAGGGGGGCTGTATGGCGCTATCTACAGAGGAGGCTGTATGGCGCTATCTACAGAGGGGGCTGTATGGCGTTATCTACAGAGGGGGCTGTATGGCGCTATCTACAGGAGGGATGTATGGCGCTATCTACAGGGGGGCTTTATGGCGCTATCTACAGGGGGGCTGTATGGAGTTATCTACAGGGGGGCTGTATGGCACTATCTACAGAGGGGGCTGTATGGCGTTATCTACAGAGGGCCTGTATGGCGTTATCTACAAGGGGGAGGGGGTTGTGTGACACCCAGGGGAGGGGGGCCCCCCAGTCAAAAGTTTGCTATGGGGCCCAGTCTTTCCTAGTTATGCCATAGATAGATAGATAGATAGATAGATAGATAGATAGATAGATAGATAGATAGATAGATAGATAGATAGATAGATAGATAGATAGATAGATAGATAGATGCTAGATAGATAGATAGATAGATAGATAGATAGGAGATAGATAGATAGATAGATAGATAGATAGATAGATAGATAGATAGATAGATAGATAGATAGATAGATAGATATGATATAGGCGGATGGATGGATATAAGATAAATATGATATAGACGGATGGATAGGTAGATATAGATATTAGATATGCAATATATAGATATGAAATAATTTGATACATATGAGATAGATTGATCGATTGACAGATATGAGATACATACGGATGTCGCCATCTTTACCTTGACTCTGATAACTCGCTGCAGCGTGAGATCACACAACAGAAGACATTGAAAAGTCAAGATACAGTTTCTTGCCGCTGCGTATTTAATGCGTTAAAAGTCAAGATAAAGACGGCTGCATCTGTAGATATTTTTATTATGATATCTTATAATTACAGTTTACATGAAATTCCCAATATTCGCAGCTGAGATAATTGCTCGGTGCCCATTTAACTTCATTTTTACACACTTGGCTTTCCTCACTGACCCCTTATCATGTATTTGATCCTGACATTTTTGGGGCTCCTGTTTACAATATTCCCCTGTAATTCTCATATCTTGGTTGCACCGGTTTGGTGTTCTTTACTGTGCACATGTTAATATTGTATATAGACAGGACCTCCAGTTCTGCCGTCAGTATGACCCGGGGATTGTTCTCTTTTTCATCTGTCCTGATTATCTCACAGTCTTGTTTTTGAGGGATGCAACTGACCTTTTCTCTGGAAACACAGAATTTCAGCAAATCGATTGCTTTTGTCTGACTAAAGGCAATAATTGCTCTACTAACACCTAAAAGAACTGGTGATTTGTCATTATATCGAGTGACTGAATATAACAAAATACTGAAATCTAAACTCTGTAAAACCGTTGACGTCGAAAAATATCTTTGAGAAAAACACTTAATTGCTGGTAACAGAGCAGACACAATGGATTTTTATTTCTATGAAGTTTCTTTAGGGAACATCTCATGATGTCATCGCCTGTCCATTGTATACAAAAACCAGTATACACAATGATGCCTTAATGTTTTTCACAAGATGTCCTGCTTCGGGGACATCAACTGATTAGCTGTAATCTGTGAGTGAACCTACCAGCAAGTGTTCAATTCTCCTGCAGCGCCACCACAGGGGAAATAAAGTATTACACATCTCTCATTAAAATGAATAGACTCTATGGGGAATTCAGCGTCATGCATGGACTCTCCAGACCAGGAGACACTCTGTTAGACTCTTTGTATCCACTCGGGTTAATAGATGGGGGTCCTGAAT
Organism: Rhinoderma darwinii; assembly: GCF_050947455.1. NCBI lineage: Eukaryota > Metazoa > Chordata > Amphibia > Anura > Rhinodermatidae > Rhinoderma > Rhinoderma darwinii. The sequence goes on along the minus strand of NC_134696.1, from coordinate 93,127,152 downwards.
AGGGAACCCCTCTATTACCCCAGAATTTGAAAATGGGTCTGAAAAAAAGAAATAGTCTTTACTGTTTTTGGCCTTCAAACAGTTAAAAGAAACGAATTCAGCTCTGCTATATGTATAGGATACAGTTGAAATGAAAAAAAAAATAGTCTACAGAAACCAAGGAAATGTGTGCATGATATAAAAAAGTATTCAGGGGCCAAAAGACCATAGGGTCCCATAGCAAATCGTAGAATGGAGATTAGCTCCACTGAGAACTAAACTTCATACACAATTTTTTTATGCCTACTATAATTTGAGAATTTCAGAGTTGCATTTTCTTATAAAACTCCAAATTCCCTGCTACCTTTCATACGGTGATAAAGTTAAATGATAAAATTCTAGCTGCCTGCAGCCACCACTAGGGGGAGCTCACTACATATGGATTTACACAAGTAGTATTGAACTCATTTGTATGCAGTGAGCTCCCCCTAGTGATTGCTGCAGGGAAAGCAGTTCAGTGCTTGGTCCCTTTACACCATGGGACCCTTTAGCATTGGTGTGGTCTACCAGTATGGTAATTATGCCAATTCAGGGATCATAATATTGAACTTCTTTCTTTACTATATTTTGCATTGATCAGATTCTTGCAATCTATTTGGCACGGGAAGGTGTAAAAATAAATTGAACTCCAGTTTATGGTATCTCTGTTTAGATTTACAATAAATTTGACCTATTCAGATTCATATCTGTTAAATTAAAAGCTGTTAGGTGCCAGCATGGCAGAACCCGGAGGCGTAGAACACAAATAATTTCCCTTTACATTTCACAGTTGTTAGTTTTGGAATTTAGATGCTGGGAGTTTCACGGAATACATTATAACCATACATACAAAAACAGAGAGGACTAATAAGGTAAATGAGACGTTAATGTATTTTTATAATTTTCTCATATGTCATATAGCTTGAGGCTTGAACAGACATATAGTCTAGAAAACGGAGGGTGTTCAATCCTTATTAAAATACAGCGTATATATAACATTGGCTCTGTAAACAGCCCGTAGCATCTTTATAAAGTATCTTTAGTGACCTTTTTGCTCTTTTCTCTTTCTTTCTAGATCATTTTTACTCTGCGGTATAAAAAAAAAATCTGTTGTTTTTGGAAACCATCAGTAGGCAGTCTATCTGGATTATATTATAATTTTTTGCGAGATTGTCACGCAAACCAGGGCTAGCAGGTTTGCATAACAATTTGCATAAAAAAGCGCATTGTGCTGCCAGATAAGATGCGTCATTCTGGCTGTATGTGGCTACCACTAGGGGGAGCTGACTGTATATGAATTTAGACAACTAGCATTGAACTCAGTGAGGGAAATATATGAGGACTGGTGTATCAAACGCCAGTCTTAAACTAATTTACGTTGGCAGAAAATGCGCCAAATATATTAAGAGCTGCACACCTATTAATATATTTGACGCATCTTTGGCTGCCCGTGCGATAGAAATGCAAGTCTACGCCTGCTATAAGCAATTTCTGGCGTAAATTATGATAAATCTGTAGTTCCGGTGGAGGCCCAGCCCATCCCATTTTCTCGCCAGCTTGGGAAAACGACAAGAAAAGTAAAAAAAGTCACACATTTCAGCACAACTACGGCATGCGCTGATATTTGCAACTTTTTTACGCCAGAGATCTGGCGTAAATCTGTTGATATATTTCCCCCCCCCCCCCAATATATAAATCTGTATGCAGTGAACGCCTCCCTAGTGGCGGCTGTAGGCAGCGGATATGATAGTGTCATGGCGAGAAGACAAAATAAAAGCCACAATGACATTTATTGTGTACGTTTTTTTATATTTTATTTTGTAGAATTAAGCGCTTAATTATGGTATAAAAAAGATGAAATGTGAGATTTCTAGGGCGTCATTTAGATCCAGAATATAACTATAGATAATGTTCGTGTGCAGTTATTTTCATCACAAAAGCATTTTATACAATTGTATTCCTGTGAAGGACACTGCTCTTGTTTTGCAGCTTTTAGCCGTAGACTAGGAGTAAGGCTATGTTCACACTTGGGTATTGGCTTCCATTCAGAACGGAAGTCACGACAATGTTCCATCGTACGGCTGATCCAAACTGCATCCAGCCGACCCTATTGACAATGGGGCTCATCTGGGTTCTGTCATGGTGTTCATAGTTTTAACGGGAAGAATAGCTGATATGTCTATTTTAGTATTTCCCATGAAATAACAATGCTGGAACATCTTTTCTTAGAGCTTGCGTTGTGCAATTCCTCTGTTATTCCTCTTGGAAATATATGAATTAGGCTTTGTTCACATCGGGGCTCCGTTCATGGGTTCCATCGGAGCTTTCTGTCACGGGAACCCATGAACGGAATCCAAACTGAAACTAACGGAAACCATAGGTTTCCGTTTGTATCAACATTGATTTCAATGAGGACGGATCCGTTGCAAATGGGTTCCGTAGTTTTGACGGAATCAATACCGTATTAGACTGCGCTATTCATTCCGTCAAAAAGACGGAACCCTTATACAACGGTGACAAACGGAAACCATTTGCACCGGATCCGTCACCATTGAAATCAATGGTGAAACAAACAGAAACCTATGGTTTCCGTTAGTTTCAGTTTGGATTCCGTTCATGGGTTCCTCTGACGGAAAGCTCCAATGGAACCCATGAACGGAGTCCCGACGCAGATGTGAACGAAGCCTAAGTTGACAACTGGGCATTACCTTGGCAATAGGGTGTGTCTCCATACAGTCTGACATGGTCAACACTGATTAGATATTGTCCGAGTGTGTAGGGTACACATTCTATTACAAGGCAAATGGTAATACCTAGTTAGCATTGTATAATTTCCAGGAGGAATAACAGAGTAATGCCACAATGGGGAATACATGTATTTACTAAAACAAAAATGTCATGAGAGCAGAGAGGTCCTATTTACAACAAAAAAAAAGTTCATCTCATAGGCTGCCTGTCAGTATAACACTTGACAGGCATAATACAGAGCAATACAGGAGTGTTGCAGTGCATTACTGTATGTAAGGGACTGTTCACATCTGCGTCGGGGCTCCATTCATGGGATTCCGACAGACCTTTCCGCCAGGGGAACCCATGAGCACAAACCAAGTGGAAACCAATTTCAATGGAAATTCTTCCGTTGCTAATGGTTTCCGTTTGTCTCCATTCCGTAAGGTTTCCGTTTCTTTTTCGGAATCAAAGCGCAGGTTTCTGTTTGGTTTCCGTTCACGGGTTCCCCTGATGGAAAGGTCTGACGGAACCCACGAACGGAACCCCAAGACTCATGTGAACGAAGCTAAGCGATTAATTCCCCTAGTGGGACTAATGTAAAGACAAATTTCAATAAAGTATACTGAAAAACAAACACTAAAAAACCATGCCAGAACTGATGTTTTTTGTTTATCCCACCTCACAAAAATAAAGAATGAATAGTAATCAACATAGTCTTATGTACCCCAAAGTGGTACCATTAAAAACTCATCCCGCCAAAAACAAGCCCCTATATATCTCAACTGAAAAACAAAAAGTTATGGCTCAAAAAGAAATGATTTTAAAATAAAAAAACATAAAAAAACTGTACAGATTTGGTATCTCCGTAATCATATCGGCCCACAGAACAAAGTTATTATGTTAAATATACCGCATGGTGAACGCTGTAAAAGTAAATCCCCAAAAACAATTGCTGAATTGCAGTTATTCCTTCCATTTCCCGCCGCACTAAAGTTATTCAATAGATTATATGTACCCCAAAATTATGCCAATACAAAAAATACAAGCCCTGCTACAGCTATGTCGACGGAAAATGAAAAAAGTTATGTCTTTTAAAATGTGGAGATGAAAAAACTAAATAAATAGCTGTGTCCTTATTAGTGAATGTTTTTGAATTTACTAAAAATTTTAAAAATGACGAGTCCACTGGTGGTATGATCCTCACGTTTGCACTCTTTTTCCTTCAGATTGAGCCCCTATGAATGGTATAACCCACACCCATGTCTCCGGGAGAGGCATCATATCCTGGAGAACCAATACACACTGGGGAACAGCCTGTGGTTTCCTGTAGGAGGGTTTATGCAACAGGGGTCTGAAGTCATGCCCAGGGCACTGTCTACAAGATGTGTTAGTGGAGTCTGGTAAGTATGGACCACCATTCCAATGACTTACGGGATTTAGGACACTCCAAGCAAACTCTGTTCACATGTTGACGATTAATACCAGATGATGGCCATTAGGATGGTGCTTTTGACCTGGACTAAGAACAATTGTGGAACCCCGTTCCTTCCATGTGACACAGATGGCTTTGCCCTTCCGGGACGCCACCCATATCATCCAGTGTCTCTTTCTTAGGTGGGCCTTCACTCTCATAATCATCTCTTCCTATACCGCCAACCTTGCTGCTTTCCTGACTGTGCAAAGAATGGAAGTCCCGATCGAGTCAGCTGATGACCTTGCAGATCAGACCAATATCGAATATGGTACCATCCATGGTGGATCAACTATGACCTTCTTCCAGGTGGGTACACAAATTCTGCACTTACTATTGAAGTTAAAGTAGGGAAGAACTCTGTACGTGATGGACTATGTAGAACTATGAACTATATATGGACTATGAAAGTACTGTGGTGTTGGTGGTGGTGGTGATGTGTTCTTTCAAAAGTTTACTGTGGTCTAATGTAGCTCTTAGATGCCCACAACTTTCTAAGAAATATGACTTATAATATTTTGTGAAGGGATATGGATACTTATTGATTTTTCTGTCTTCAAAGTTACAAAAATTGTTCAACATTTTTGCTTTTATATATTTTCCGAGTGATCAAGTTTATAGTGTTACGTCCAATTAATTCCACCGTTGATTTCAATCGAAATTTTCTATTCTGACAGAACTCACGGTATCAAACATACCAGCGTATGTGGAATTACATGAACTCAAAGCAGCCTAGTGTGTTTGTGAAGAGCACTGAAGAGGGAATAGCACGTGTACTGAACTCTCGATATGCTTTTCTACTTGAGTCCACCATGAACGAGTACCACCGTAGGCTTAACTGCAACCTCACCCAAATTGGAGGCTTACTGGATACCAAGGGCTATGGCATTGGGATGCCGCTAGGTGAGAGAATGAGACACTACATCACTGAGAGACTTGGTTGTATTGAGAAAAGTTATCCAATGTCTCCATATGATAAGACATCATGTCAGACTATGCAGGTGTGGAACTATGGCCTGTCTAGATATAATAGGGTGTCATTCAGATCATATTTGACCTTGAGAAAACCAATGTTTTATGGTTAAAAACTTAGGGGGGGTATTCTAGCTGTTAACATTTATCACCTATTCACTGCTCTCACTCGAGTGTTTCTGTACCACCCATGGAGCACTAGCGTGCATGGACCAGCGTACAGCTCCTTCCCAATGTGGACATGTTGGTGGGGAGGGGAACTAGGGCCTCACGTTCCAGTGATTTATGGGAATCCCAGTGGTCGGACCTCCACTCATTTATTTTTTAGATATAAATTCTGTGTCACTGGTTGAATTTGTAGTTTGAATATGGATACAAGTCTTGAGATATATGAGTTGAGTTTCGTTCATGTAAACCAAACCACAAAAAAAGGGGAGATATGCCACTTATGATGAGTTTCGGTGGGATTACCAGTAGAGATCTTGTTAATTCTAGGTGTAGAACAAAGTATGCAGTGTTGAAGCCTTGGGTTGAATTCCCACCAACCAACTTGTTGGGCAGGAAAAAAATGAAAATCAATCAACTTTTTGCTTACCACTTGGTTGTTCAACATGGCGGAAAGACGAAAGCTACCGATGCCTTGGAACAAGGTTAGGGCTAACCTTATACAACATTTAGGCCCCGTGCACATGAGGGAACCGTGTACCCAGAGCCTATACACAGGTAAAGTCTACTATAAAGCTGTAGACACTCCATGTACCGCCATATGGTGCCTCTATATTATGGGGAACATCTTTCTAATACGACATCTGATGGAACAAGGCAAATCTTTTTAGAAAAAGGCCCTGCAGTTTCCCAGAAACAGCGCCACTCTTGTCCATGGGTTGTGTCTGGTATCGACATGAGTTTATTGTTGTCCTAAAACTGCTTGCTGATAATAGTTGGCCCAGCTGGTAAGCAAGCATTGACATCAAAAGATTTTTGACCAGTGCCAGTGACACAGAATAGTTTTGTTATTGAGCCCCTTCCTCTCTAACCCTCCCCGTGCCCTCCATCACATATATGCCCATACAAGATGCCACGAACCACAGCCATGAGATAGAGTGATGTGAGTGGCTATGTGCCAAGTTACTCTGTTAGATAATTTCCACTGAATAAAATCCTTAATGTATTGCTGCCAGAGTGACCCTTATTGGTACTCACCTCGCCAGTTTCAGCAGCGCATATCTCAGAGTGTCCGCAGCTCCAGCCGTAGGCCACGTCCGGTTGTTAGGCAACTAGACATCTTTTCTCCTTCTCCTTTCTTCAGCTGCAGCCCTGCTGGATCCAGCCATGGCCCTCCTACTCTGCATGATTGGAAGCGTCGGATTGCCCAGGCAACTAGCGCTCCTAGATGACGCCGGTCCTGGTGGCCTATTTAACTCAAGCATTTAGTCTGCGCATGCCAATCAATTAATTATTATTCTTATCGCTACTTGATTCTTATTCTGTTCCTGACGTTGACCTCGACCTTGTTCCTGGATTTCGCTGCTGACTTTGGATTTATTGGTTGGTTACTGGATACTCGTAGTATCGACTCCTGTCCGGACTCTTGACTACCAATCTGTCTCATTTTCTAGCTTGCTATTTCATGACTACTAATCTGTTGATGAACCCTGGCTATGTTAATGACTCCACTACAGAGCAACCATCACCGATCCGTCACTATTCTGGGGACTGTGATCTTGGAATTGGACCAGGAAAGTCCATACCTCCTTGCGGGGGTTAAGGGAGAAGAACAGGGATATTCCTTAGACTCTGCAACCCAATCTTGCCAGCGCCAAACCAATTGCGGCTTAGAGGATCCATTTCTCCGATGAGAATCGGAACACTCGTTGGATGGAGGGAACTCTAAGACACTTCTGGAACCCATCAACTTTTGTTTTAATGAGGTCTTGGATTCAACTTGTCAGTAGACCTTTGTCTATGAGAGAAAAAGGACAGGGAATCGACAGTAAAGAAGGAAGGGAATGTATACTGTGAGGGTAGAAGAGCGATGGAAACCTTAGCAGCCACATGGTATGTTTAATGGAAACTACACACAGGACTGGTCGTAGGTGCATCACCACAGGCTCTGAAGGCCTGGGCACCCGGAGCTTCCACCCCTGAAACTCGGCAAAGGGCACCTAGGATGCAGCTTCATTTCCTAGATTATTGAGCGGGCAATGTTATTTAGACAACTGTTTGGCAGGGTTATTTGTATACTGTATGATTGTTTTATTTGAGCACTATATGGTATACCATAGGTAGGGGCATGAATAGAAGGTACCGTATACAGAGCACCATCCAGTCTAAGGCCGGCCCTGGTTTCATAAATAACCTGAGACGACACCTAAAAATGTTAGTTTGAGCAATTTATGGTCATTCACAAGTCTTGCAGGCCTTATCTATGTCCAGCGTTGGACTGGCCCACCGGAGGATCCTTCGGTTGGCCCAGGCAGTGAGCTGCTTTTATCTGGTAGCGGAGCAGAGAGACGTTGTCCCACTACTTACTCTTGTAGGCAGGGCCGGCATTAGGGCCCCCTGCCAACTATAGCAGCCACAGCGGCTGCTACGGGGCCCAATGCATGTGGACCGCCACCCGGCACATAAATGTCATGGGGGCTCCCTCATGCCCGGTGGCCTCGCTAGCACCGAAGGATGGCCCCGTTGCTAGAGACTGCCACATTCACATATATCTACAGATACAATTGAATAGTATAGGTTGCAGGCCGCGTTAGGCCTGAAGCCCACAAGAGGCTGGGACGGAGTCCCTTTACAGACTGGCATGATGACATCATTGCATCACGATGGCCTATGCAATGGTCCCGTTTGAGAAGGTGGAGCACTCCGTCTGTCGCGGGAACGGGGCTAGGTAAGTACAATTTTGGGGGGAGGGGGTGGCTGGCTGTGTGGCGCTATATACAAGGGGGATGTGTGGCGCTATCTACTTGGGGGGACTGTGTGGCACTATCTACTAGGGGGGCTGTGTGGCACTAACTAGGCGAGGGCTATGTGGTGCTATCTACTAGAGGGGGCTGTGTGGCACTAAATACAAGGGGGATGTGGCACTATCTACTAGGGGGGCTGTGTGACGCTATCTACTAGGGGGGGACTGTGTGGCACTAAATACAAGGGGGGCTGTGGCACTATCTACTAGGGTTGGCTGTGTGGCGCTATCTACGAGGGAGGGCTGTGTGGTGCTATCGCCCTGCGCGCACGCGTTACCTTCTCTCCACTGGTCTCCGCCTGGATTCTGCGGCCAGTTCCTAATGTAGGTACAGGTCCCAGAGCTGGGACTCGCATCTATCAGTAGTTTTTGGCATTTCCTGTGGATATGCCATAAATGTCTAGGATGGGAAAACTTCTTTAAGTTATATGGTCTGCAGAGCGCTTGTGTAAGACTGGTGTCTACCACTATATGGTCACTATGTGGTGGTAATATTGGTCTTTGGTGTACTACACACGTTTTACTACACAATTAAGAGTGGTCGCATTATTTCTATATGGCTAACATGTGGGCCCCAATAATTATTTCCTCCGGTGGGCCCAAGGTACTCCAGTCCAACACTGTCTATATCAGTAGACACCATCTAAGTAAATATTCCTTCATACCAGATTTCCTGTTCAATGAGGCAATGGAATTGGTTGGATTTTGCATGCATTACATTTACTCAGAGCAGTAAAGACCGTGCTGTGGCATGCTGGGGGTTAAGCCGTATTTCCATTTCAATCATTGACTACATCTGTGTTGTCAATAGCTGAAACCAAGAAATTCCTCCGGGTTAATGTCTAAATTATTGCCGAGACATTCTCTCTAATTTTGATGTACATCTGTCTAATCGAGTCCCAATTTGCATTAACCCGCAGGAGTCGACTGCTGCATTTAGTGTCTCTCAGTGAAGGAAGGGGGTTGGGTTCCTTCTTCTTATGCCGTGGGCACAAAAAGTTCCAAAAAGGAGATCTGACCAGGGTTGCCTGTTGTGTCTGCATTATCCATAATGGTGTGTGAGCACAATAGCGATGCATCTGGACTCTCACCGGCGATCACACTGCGAAGCTACCCACACTTAATAAGTCGACTAGCATAGTATCTCCTCGCAGAATGCTGCACTCCCATAATGCACCATGACACTGCATAACCACTATGCACCTGGACTCACACTGTGCAGAATACTGTTCCCTTCAGACCCTGCTCTATGCTCTGCTGATTTCTGTACTCAGGGCCTGTGCATTAAATGTCCCGAATTCGGTGGTGATGAATGACCCGTGTGTCTTGTCTAGTGTTAGTCTTCGGAGCTTGGCAGGCTTTCAATCAAATCACCACCCTGCCACCCTTGTGATAGGAATTCTGACTGCCAAGAGGACAGGCGACATACAATATACTAGATGCTGCAATGTGACGCCGGCCTTTGTGTGCAGAGCTCGAGCTCCATCTGGTGGAATTAATTGTGCGAATTCGGGCCCACCTAGTGAATTTTTTGTTTTAATGTGAATTTTTTAGCCTGAAAACGGCATCAAGATTATTTTTTATAGACAGAATACGCTATAATATGTTTCATCAGCATATGATTGTAACTAAGAGTCCAATAGACCATTCAGTCATAGGCCTGTGAACTTTGTTTTTCACTCTTGGTGGTCTTCTGAAAGGGAATTGAGCTTTATTATATGTCCAAAAATATTTATGAACAAATCAAAAAGTTTCAAGTAGTTGCAGCTGAGCGTGGGCATCGATTAACGCTATGGATCTTCATCTTTAGTTGTATGAAATTTTTTATTTTTTTTAAAAGTGCAATCTATGTCATTTAGAGACATAGTCCTATCAATTTGTTTACAAAAATAAGGTTATGTCCTTATTTTATGGACTGTGTCCAGTGATTCTTTGCTAGCGATGGTCATCTCAAATCCTCAAAATCTCCTCATTTTATCTAATCTCAACTCTTTACCATTTGCTGTGTTAGATCTACCCGTCTTGTAAAGAAGTTACCTTATCTAGACAACCCTTTTTTCAATCAAAGCCAGCCCACCGATCAACTGATCGCCGTGAGTCTGGGCTCAGAGACCACCTGCGATCAACTGTCATCAGCTGGGAAAGCTGGCCATTACATGCCCTGTGGTGGCCACTGCAGGAGAAATTAAGTATTACATTCCATCCATTCAAATGAATGGCCCACCATGTAATCCATGGATGGGCCAGGTCTACCAGCGTGGGATCATCTTTTTGTTAGGGACTCAACTCTGGCTAATAGACTGGAGTGCTGAGGGCGGACCCCACTCTGTGATGTCCACATGCCCTAATAGTCCATATGGAAAGGTGTATGATTATGAGCGACCATCTATCTAAAATCGAGCTTAATCCGTTACTAATGCCATAGTTACAGTTCTGTACCCTCCGCTCCTGTGTTTTTGCATGTCAAGGGGGGTTTACCATTCCGTAGTGTGGGAAAACTGAGTGATAACTTATAAGAACTGTAATGACAACCATATTGGTTGTCACCCAGATATAACTGAGACATGATTGAAAATAATTTTTACCAAAAAGACTGAAAGGTACGTTTTTGAATGTAGGGGAAATGGTCTTATTGCTTCGCCCTGACCCTGGAGTCGGAGTATCTTTTTCCCACTCAGCCAAAGCAAATACATCAGATCTATTGACTAGAGAAAAATCCGGAAACTATAAACTTTTTCCAAGCCGGAGAGTTTTTGTTTTTTTATTTTTCCTTAACTTCGGCAATGTAAAGGTTAGTTTGTTATTGTCTATTACTGATGCTTATTAATTCTTTTCACTGTTGCTTTCCTTTCAAACTGTTTGATTTAATTGCTTTCTGGCAGATGGCCATTCTTACTGGGAACTTTTTCGACCATCTGGATTGATGGCGCATCAATGTCCCTATCAAATAGAGTAATTAAGATAACACAAGCCGGGAAGCTGTGGAGAGTAGACCAAGCCCACAGCACAGAAGTATAATACAAGCAGGTGGTAGTATATTGCGCTGAATGCCAATAGCCTGAAAGTTACTTTGTGTAAGGAAGACTTCAATAGCTGTGAAACTGGTTAATGCAATTATTACATCAAAGGCTTCAAAAATTGGAACCGGCTCGTCGAATAAATTTATAAATTGAGATCTGCGTAAACTTTTTTTTTTATCCTCGTGTCTTTCTCTTTGTTAGACATCTGCAAGACAATAAGGTTACAGCTGCTTGTGCCTTGCTATAGGACATACCCCACAATTCCGTGTGCCATAGGAATGTATGGCGTTGCAGGCAGATTGGCAGATCTCTTGGATGGGTCAGAATAGTTGGCTTATCTCTATCTTAGTAGAGGTTAAGGATCGGGGGCAACATTTGCCATAATAAGTTCTTTCTATCAGTAGTCCCATCCCAATGAATCTATGCAACTTGAGTTGTGCCTCTCACATTGCCCAGTATGTGTAGACTATGAGGGCTATATGGGTACTGCGTGGGTGCTGTAATAATGTATTGGGTGGAGGGGGTGGCAACGTTTTTAGTAGGTGCCATGTACGGTAAAACGACCACAGTTTTTTTACTATTATTGGTGAAATGTGAAACTTGATCTGGATGATACCCTAGAACTAGCAGACCGTAACGGCAGGAACAATGACCACAATGGTAAAAGTCTACCAATCTCCGACCAATGGTTGGCCTCCTGTTATACCTACCTAAGACTGACTGTATAAAGCACATTTCTACCGTCATTGGTCGGAGAGGGTCCAAAAATTCTTGTAGGGAACGTTATTATCTTTAGCCGATGACGGGAACTCACCGCCATGTCTTTCTGCCTAGAATCTCCGTACAGAGATGAGATCTCTCTTGCAATCCTCCAACTTCAAGAAAATAATCGCTTAGAGATATTGAAGCGCAAATGGTGGGAAGGTGGGAAGTGCCCAAAGGAGGAGGACCACCGTGCAAAAGGTCAGTGATGAATTGGTCATTGCAACAAGAAAAATGGCATATTGTAGAATTATCCATGAATTTTTGATCTTGGGATCTTCTGTTCTTTCTTTTCCCTCCTTGTGTTCCATCTCATAACATTCTCTCTTCGTCATTGTCTCAGAGTGGACCAAAGAAACATCTGGAACATCTGTCAATCTCATCCGGTCTCATTCTGGTAACTCACCTTTCATTGTCTCGTACTTTACGGACCTTGTTATTGTCTCTGTCATGACCTCCATATCTGATATGTCCTCCATGACTCCCTCCAGAGGAGCACATCTCCCACTTCTATTCTTCATCTATTCCGAGCATCTCTCATCACGTCTTACATCTCATTTCCTAGTCAGTACATCAAAAGCATTGTGCGAAAATAGACACAGAAATGTTGAGGGTCATGCATCTAAATTTTAAATTCTCAGTTTTGAAACTGGCCCAAAAAATATCCCAGTGGTGACTCCACAACAAAGATTGAAATGGGCCCTCAATATGGTGCCACGTTTTCCACCCAGGACGGAAGGGCTGTTGTGTTTGTTTTCCGCCTTGCTCTTTCCATGATCCTTGGGCCCGTTCCTTACCCCCTTGGTGCTAAAAATTCAGAGAGGGGAGTTCTGCACGGGTTCTGGCCACCAAATAGCAAAAGGGGTTGGTACCAACCAGGATCGGGTCCTCTTTCTCCAAGGACCCCATAGCAGCCGCAAAAGCTGTCTCCAGACCATGAGACAGTTTATGAGTAATACATTGCCCATGAAAGTATTGATAATCCCCTGCTTGCTGTTCGGAGCCACCTCCAGGTGTATGTAGACCCTGGACTGGACCCCCTGTGTATTGGAACCTCAGCTTCACCAGCATACTTATCCAGATTGCCATGGGCCTCCGCAAGCCTCGTGGCCCTGGCATCTGTCCATGATTGCCTGGTCCCAATGCCCAACCCTGCAAGAGGTAAAATACCTTAATACACACCCTGCTGGAAAAATCTTGTGCCATGTATTGTATCACTATGACATTTTCCATGCAGAAACATGCCATGCCAGCTCACATCTCTTGGATTGATTATGTGTGAACAGTTTTGTAGTTTTTGCATCTTTTTTAATATGCTTTGCATTCTAATTCATCACCATTTTCATGATCTCTGTTTGCTGTCAATAAAATGGAACATTATCAGGGGGCTAAAAACCTGAACATACAATTGTATCCAGCCTATACAATCCCCTGTAAGCTAAACATATCAGGGTCACAAATCTCTGTCCTGTTCTCATAGTTTGCTACAGTGTATCAGTGCAGGTGAAATGTATCAGTCTGGAGTCCAGACAGTTTATATCACAGAGGATTATCTAGACTGGATGCAACTGTAACAAACGCTCAGATCTGAGAAGTATTGAGCCTTTGCAGGTTTTCTGCCTCTGAAGGATGTCTCTATTCACTGACAACAAACTGGTATCTTGAAAATTGTAAAGACTTGTAACACAAAGTATGTTGAATCATTTCAAAATGTTTACTATACAATGAATAAGATTTACTTACATTAACAGGAAAATACTTTTCAAAGCGGACCTGTCACTAGGTCATAAAAGTTGAACTGGTTTCCCGATCTAAATATCGCTGTCTCACTGATTCCAGCGCTGTTTTTCTGTTTTTTCCTGCACCCTCGTGTTCCAGAGATATGACCCACTGTTGTGTTGGCTCCCTCTATGCTAATTTGCTTTAGTTAGCCAACAGGGCGTGAACTACCCTCAAGCTGTCTCGTGCTGATTGGTCAGCATCAGAGGCAGGAAAGCTAGCTCCACCCCATTAGCTAACTACAGCAAATTAGCATATAGGGAGCCAAAATAACAGTGGGCCATATATCTGGAACAGGGGGGTCCAGGAAAAAAAGAAAAACAGCGCTGGAATCAGGGAGACAGCGCTATTCAGATCAGTTAACCAGTTCAACTTATATGACCTAGTGACAGGTTCTTAAAGGGTCTGTCCAACCCCATGACATTTTGTAAAAACTGCCTACAATGGTGTAAAACCACAGATAACGTATTATATCAAATCGTTCCTAATTAAAAACTCAGCTCTGCTACATCTGTATGTATATAAATATTAAAACAACGTTTAACTCTTTTCCCCAACATACTGTGGTTGACTCAACGCTCTCTGTACATGTGGTAACAGATTGTGCATCCTGTACTTGTCTATTTCGTGACATGACCTGAAGTTTTGCGCTATATTCAGCGCTCTGACAAGAATTGTTCGGATGGAACCAGGTGGTGAGTCTGGTTGAAAGGTTCTGTGATGAGAGAAAGGGAGAAATCCAGAGGCAGCATGTCTGGTCTGTGCTGGGTTTTGATGTATTTTGGGTTATTTTTAATGATTGTTTAGTGACGTCATCGGCAGATGGTTCGTACATGACATTATATATACATGGCTGGACACACACATGGCATTTCTCATGAGCCTAAAATCCTAAGAATTCAAGCCCTACTACAGCTCAATGTACGGAAAACATGAAATCATTGCAACATATATAAGTCCATGTGTATAGCAGAGTAGTAGAGCTGGGTTTGTCATGTGGCACATATAATCTTGATATTAAAATGGGTGTTATCTTTACTTTTTTTTAGAACTGCAGGCAAATTCACTGGATTATAGTAAAAGGGTTGTCCAATTTGGGTCACCCGGAGGCAGGATGACCCTTTACTGGAATTCAGCTGCTCATGGGAACCAGTATCCATGCGTATTAGAGTAAATCATCTCATGGTTCCCACTGTCTATGGGTGTCTATTGACTTTAATGAACAGCAGACGTTCTCTAAAATCAAGATACGTTGGACGTGGCTCTGCAACCAATAAAGGGGGATCTTGGTTTGGAAAATTTCTTAATTAGTTCAGC
This sequence comes from Rhinoderma darwinii, assembly GCF_050947455.1. Taxonomy (NCBI): domain Eukaryota; kingdom Metazoa; phylum Chordata; class Amphibia; order Anura; family Rhinodermatidae; genus Rhinoderma; species Rhinoderma darwinii. The sequence continues at coordinate 93,112,115 of NC_134696.1, read as the reverse complement.
AACTTGGAACATGTCCAGAAATATCCCTTTTTATGTTGAAATTCTTTCTGCCGCTACTAGGGGGCGTGCTTACTTCATATGAGTTTACTATTGAGTTCAATAATACATGTAATAATCCTTATGCAGAGAGCTCCCCCTAGTGGCAGCTGCAGGAAGACAGAATTTTATTAGGAGCTCTTTATAAAAAAAAAAAAGTAGACCCGACCTTTATTATATAAGAATCCTGGACCTATTTATTAAATCGAATTAGATTATAGATAGAGCACCACCAATCCCTGCCCCATCCTAAATAATATAATACATTTATAATTATAATAAATGGTTAAGTTTTAACTACTAAAGAACCAAAGACCTCCAAAGATATTAGATATTAACCCACAAACAAACAATGAAGGCATAAGCGGTACAGTATGGCACTATTGACTTCTATCGGCGCTGTATTACAGCTTCATATAACTCGGAGGTTGTAATATGGCCGCATGCATTATATGAGCAGGAGACATCCAATAATACAGCCGAGCAGTGACTGGGAAGGGAAATCCCATGTGGCTCTCCTGTCAACCTGTCAGCAATTTCTGTTCATTACCCGCAGCATCTAAGGAGTTTAACAGAGGAAGGCGGCTCCCTCTGTTAACCCATCGGTGCCCAGTTTTGCGATCACAGGGTGCCGATTGGTTGCCATGGCAGATAGGAGCCTAACAAAGACCCCTGTGTCTGTCATCTGTATTTTCCTAATAGGCCTTGCATAAGGCAATAATACACTGCAATACAGTATTTTACTAGAAGATCGCACAGTCAAGTCCCATGTGGGGGGGGGGGGGGGGGGGGGGAATGATATAACAATCTTAATTAAAAAAAAAAAATGATATAGTAATCTTAATTTAAAAAAATATATGATATAATAACCTTAATTTTTTTAAAACGCTTTAAAGTAGAAAATCAGTTAAAAACATTTTTCCCATAAAAATGGAAAAGATAACTCATCCCTTAAAAAACAAGCCCTTATACGGCTACGTCAATAAAAAAAAAAAGTTAGGACTAAAAAAAAAACGCTACGTCTTGAAGGTCAAAATATGTTTATAAATATACATTTTTAATAATGGAAATATATTTAGGAATTGCTGTATATGTAAGTGTGGGTTCACCTCCACTATAACATGACTTATTAAGAGACATAGCGAGGCGGGTAGGTCATCTGCCCCGGATGCTATGTGCCAGTATAAAAAGAGGGGGGCACCAACAAGCCGCTCTGCCTTGGCCAGAATAATAAAGGGGTTTTCCAGTCATAAGAAATTGATGGCCTATCCTCAGGATACACAATCAATATATGATCGGTGCTGGTACGACTCCCGGCACCCCCACCATTAGCTGTTTTACGGGGCTGCGGCGCTTGTACGACTGTTGCTGTCCCTTCCTTACTGTCACTGCTCGTATTGTGAATCGCCGACACACTTGTAGCGGCGGTTCACAGTATTACAGCCTTCTCCCATTGAAGTGAATAGAAGAAGGCTGCAATACTGTGAATCGCTGCTATGAGTGTTGGCAATTCACAGTACAAGCAGGTAAGAAATGAGGGGCCATGCAGCGCTCGTACAAACGCCTAGGACCCTTCAAAAAAAAGTTGATCGTGGGGGGATCCCCACCGATCAGATATTGATGGCCTATCCTGAGGATAGGCCATCAATTTCTTATGCCTGGACAATCCCCGGGTTAACGTAGTAAGGTTTATCTTTGCGCCGGGTGAAGGAAGGCCGAGCTACGACTTCTTAATACATATCATACACATTCCCGGCAGAAGACTAATATACATACATATTTAGGAATAATTTCCCTCGATCACAATGCCCTGGTGTCCTCACTCTGAGTAATGACAGCTTGTTTGGCGTTGTGAGGAGATAAGTGGAGGAGCAGGTGCATCGATGTGCTAAGGTTGCAGTGAGCTGACACTTTCAGCAATGCTCCCCTAATCCCCGCACATCAGCAAGTGACAGAGCTGTAATATATTTATATCTGCATGCGCTATATCCGAACATTGTGCCGTCACAAAAGCAGGCAGCAATTACACCAACAAAAACAACCTGCAATTATATCACTGCGCGCAGCGGCGTGGGTAAACGCTTCAAGGGCGACCATCAAAAATGAAAATAAGAGGCCAATCATAATATTTCTATCAAAACATAAAACATTTTCGCTTCATTTTTTCTCTTCGCTGTGTTGCTAAGCTTATATTGACAGTGGTCTTGTAATAGTAGACGTCACTAGATCACAGGGTAAGCGACAGGGTGACACTCGGGCATTATCCGACTATGGCCTCCAGAGGGTATGATTCTGGTGGTCCGCCATCATTATATACACAGAACATGTGCATGTCCACTCTTACAACCCATAGGAACTTTGTGTGTTGCCTTACAGGGTCCGTGTACGACGCTTTCCTGTGTAATAAATCTAAGGAAAGGAAGGAAGGAAAGATACATGTCATCAATTCATACTAAATGGGAAAGCCATGAGTAAAACTGACGTGGAAAATGACTTGTAGTTGACAGTAAACTTAACTGTAGCAATCAGTGTCAGGCAGCTGCTGCCAAGGCAAATAAGATCATAGGGTGCATTAAAAGGGGCATAGATGTACATGACGAGAACATAGTTCTACCGCTATATGAATCTCTAGTAAGACCGCACATTGAATATTGTGTACAGTTTTGGGCACCAGTGCAGAAGAACGACATACAGAGATCTCTCTCATGATCTTGCTGTCACTTTGATATTACTAATGCTGACTTGACGTTAAAGAGCATGAAAGGGGGTTGGATACAGTCCTAGACCTAGTCCTTTTCAGAGCAATTAGGTCACTTTCGATTTGCAACGAATTTATTCAGCCCAAATCAAATCTGACGGCCGTTTGACCGAAACAAATTTTGGGAAATTCGCTCATTTATTGATACTAGATAACTGGATAAGGGTTGTTGATTCAGGGATTTATTCTGATTGCCAGATTTGGAGACGGGAAGGAATTTTTCCCTAAAATGAGGAAAATTATTATGGGTTCTCTAATACTGGAAGTTGGACTCCTCTAACTTTTCCATTGAATTACGTCCTTCAAATGACATGTCCAAGTTAGTGGTCATGGAGCCCCTTGGGAGTCTCTTAAACCTGCTTGTTGTCGATGGATATATTTTGTAATGAAAATTTGGCCTGGCCACAATGCAACATTAGTGAGGGGGAAACTGGCCGAGAGCCATAAATGTTTTTTCTCCTGTTAGGGGCAGAAGTGGCGTGTACTAGTACCATGCCTTCCTGCCACTAAGTAAATGGCGGTAGGGTGTTGGGTTGGTAAGAGGCAGTATTAGCAGAGGGACTTCATTTTTATATGCTATACCCTCTTTTTTCTATGTATGTCCTTCATATCTCATATTAGGAGAAGAAGAGAAAGCAGGTGCAGTTTAGGTTTGTTGTCCCATTTCTTCCTTTTTCCTCCGTATCTGCTGAACATCAAGGTAAGGAAGATGCGGAGACGAAGAATCATTAGAACCTACTTTGCTTTGTACCCTACAAGAGTCATCTTGGTTGACTTCTCATAGCTATCTCGGTAGGCCTAATGCCTGTTGGGACAGGTTGACTTGAAAATGTGAAGTATTCTCAGGCTTATTTGTAACTTCTAAAATCCATAATTCCCTAGCAACTGTGGTTGAACTTTATATTATTGTGCATATGGCCTTCAATAGTCCACACAATGGTCCCGTCATAGCAGAACTAGCTCCAGAGAATGTTCTCCTGACTTTGAATTGACTTTCGTGAAGTTTTCCTGACTGTGTAATTACTTGCAGGACTGGGCATGGAGAACATCGGCGGTATCTTCGTAGTTCTTATCTGTGGCTTAATTATTGCTGTTTTTGTGGCCATCATGGAGTTTGTCTGGTCAACGAGACGTTCAGTGGACAATGAAGAGGTGAGGAAATCTGTGTATAAAATATGTGATAGCCCACAGTAGGGTATTGTAGATATATTTCTTTGTATATTGTACTCCTTCTACAACTCAACAATGAAATGTTTCCATCTCCTCTCCCCCGCTGGCTACACGCCTGAGGGGTCTGCTATTATTTTACACACACCTTCTGTTTTTGCCCTAGTTTTGCATTCGATTTTCTTTGCTGTACCCCAGGGGTTGGTGCGCAGTTTTTCGCCCACTATCTTCTCTCCTGCTGCTCCTGTTTGTTCTACTGTTCTGCTCTCTCCTCATCCCACACAACTATTATTGCTTTTCCTCTTTATGCTGCTGTGTCCTGCTTTCCAAGACTTTATTCTTTTTATTTTTGTTTTTGGTTAGAATTTTTTGTCCTTTGCAATCCGTCTCATCTTGAATTTTTTTCCTTTACATCAGATTTCAGTATGTCAAGAGATGTTGAGTGAGCTCCGCAGTGCAGTGTCCTGTAAAAAGACCTCTCGTTCTCGTCATCGTCGTCGGCCACCACGTCACCTTCATGGGAGGACTCTTCTTTCCCTCAGTCGACCACCTCGAGCTACCAGAGAGACACGTCTCTGCAATGGGCGCCTTTACCAGACCCACCAGCACCCTCCGGCTCCTCCTCACCCACCCCCTGCCCCAGGTACACAACGGCTTCAAGAGGATGCCCCATCGTCCTCTGGTCGGGGAGGCTGTGCCCATTTCAGAATCTGCCAGGAATGTCGGCGGATACAGACTCTACGAGGCCCACCACCACTACCTAGACCACCGCAGTCTCCAAAACCTCCACCCCCACCTGCTCCGGAGGACCTCACACCCCTCTCACATCATCGGAGACTGGCAGACCCACTAGATGCCAGTGCCCCAGAGTGATGTTGGGGTGTCACAAAGACTGGTTGTATGGACCTTTAGTGTAACAAGAGGAGAGGAAGAGTCATTAAAAGAAGAGAACATACGGGACATCTGGACCCTGGACATTTGTTCTTTCCCCGTTCTTCCTAAGACTCTGATTTGGGGTGGGGGTCTTTATGAAGCCTCCTCTGAATTCATCAGAAACACTGCGATGCCTCAGTCTTTTACAATGTACGCTGTGCGTGCGAAATAAACTGTCCCCTCCCAAAACTCCACGTGCTGTTTTCAACTATACCATTTGTTACTGCCCTGTCCTCTCAAGGTGACCTTGCATTGATCAGAGTGTGTAGATGGGATAAACTGGAGTAGTCGGTCCCAGCTCAGGGTTTAAGTTTTCACCACATGCATTAACCTGACAATGGCGTCATGGTAAGGAGAGCGATATGTCAACCAGATGGGACCAAACACCATCAAGATTGCTGAGAAAAAAATAACATATCTAGAATGCATAGCCGGGTTTAGATACTTAGCCTGGGCATTGTGTTTATTTGTTGATATACATACCGGCAATATGTATGTATTGCTGTATATCCATTTTTTTATATGCACAAATCTGTGAGAGGACATGGGATGTTATGTGTTTGGGAAATTGATTATGATACAACGTACAGCTTTGATACAAATGAATTGAGTGGAGAGTATATTGGTGTCTGTCTTATTATATTGCCCCCCCCAGCCTTAAAGAGAACCTTTCAGCTGCCCATACATGTGCAGCATGTAATAGGCAGGGCTTCACAAACCCTGGGGCACTTTAAACAATTTTCCTATCCTCCTCCGTTATTCAGATATCGGTGCCGTTATATTTGGTGCCCGATATTTAAATAACCCCTTGAACTATCAATGGGGCGTGTAATTGGCAAGGGGGCGTGTAACATCGCTGTGACACTGTCCAATCAGCTACGGACAGTGCCACAGCAGGAGCTGGAAAGAGGAGAGGGTGTGCGTGCGCACGCGCAGCTCGGAGCTGTGTGAGCATGCACGCGCGCGCACACTCTCGCTCTTCAGCTCTCGGCAGACAATCTGAACAAGACTGTGTGATCTCTCGCGAGAGATCACACAGTCTTGTCCTTGTCAGCCGAGAGCTGAAGAGTAAGCGAGTCAGAACGCGCAAACGCACGCATGTGCGCACAGCTCCGATGCCGCTGCCGAAGTTACTCCCGCCACCATGGAACAGAAGATGAATAATTCATATTCTTCTTCTCCTCTTCTGTTCCGTGGTGGCAGCGGAGCTGCGCGTGCGTGCGAGCACACGCTCTCGCTCTCCTCTCTTCAGCTCTTGCTGTGACACTGTCCATAGCTGATTGGACAGTGTCACAGCGATGTGACACGCCCTCTTGCCAATTACACGCCTTATTGACAGTTCAGGGGGTTATTTAAATATCGGGCGCCAAATATAACGGCATCGATATCTAAATAACGGAGAAAGATAGGCCCTCCCTATTACATGCTGCACTCAGGTTCTCTTTAATACAGGGGTAACATTCATTCCTGAGCATCCATGACAATCCCTGCATAGCTCTTATTTTACATGTTTACAGAGATATTATTTTTACCTAGAAAAAAACAACCCAGTTCCTTGGAAAAATATCTTAAAGGGTGTGTACACTTTTGCAAAATGACTCCAATGCAATGAAAATAAAAATCCTACCGTTTTGTGTATACAGCTCCTTTGTAGATCTATGCATCTCCATGGTTACAGATAATTAAACCCTGTGTGTAGTCTGATCCTGCAGACACATTTTACTCTTTTCCATTTGCCCCATGGTCTGCCTAACCTACAGACAGTAGAATACAGGGGAGTGGAGTAACACATGACTGCACGAGTTTATTTGCAATTTGTAATCATGGAGACTCATAGGTCCTGTAGACTCAAAACGGCAGGACATTTCGATCAAGACTTTGAATTTTTTTTTTTGTTTTTTTTTTTCATTTTGGAGAAATTAAAAAATAGTTGCAAAAGTTTACATGCCCTTTGAGGCAAAAATGTGGCCATCAAATATGAGTATTTTTGCATTATACCTGATGTGAAATGGGTGCCCTAGATAAAACGTGGACAGAATTGGGCATGGTAGGGCTTCCACTTTTTGCATTATACATTCTTCACAATGCCATTTATTTTTGGGCAAAATATTTTGCTGAGAACCAATTAAATCCTCTCCTTTAAAATGACAGAAAAATACAGTTAAAACAATGATTAAAAAAAACAGCCCCAAAAAGCAGCATCTCCTCAACTTCCGGTCTCATCTGCTTGCCTTTATTTTATCTTTTTATTTTTTTTATTTTTATTTATTATACAGTCAGATAACTGGATCAGCCAAAAACTAGACGACCCAAGTGTCCCTGAAACCAAGGATTGGTTTAGGAAAGAATTGGGCAGGAAGCTACTGTATATAACTGTCTGACCTGAAAAAGAACATTTCCCATAGCAAAAACCTAAAAAATCTGATTGGTTGCTCCGGATGAGACTACTTTTTTTCTTTGCCTTGTATTGGGATAAAATGAGCATCAAACCAGCCAGGAGCAGAAGAGGATATCCAAAATACAGAACCAAGTCTATGAGACCAGTTTCAAGTTTAGGAACAGAAAACCATCTAAAAATAAAATAAAAATAATGTGGGACAATGGTTGGGTTGTAGTTTGCAAAGAAGCTCAGATGAAGTCCCCGAAATTGTTCGTTTGGTCAGTCCCAGATATGTAAAGCATTTGTTTATGTACTTGGTTCCAAAAATATTATGGCACTAACCCTGTGGCCCTAGCTAAATAATGTTGAGTCACTCTAAAGTCCTGCATTTCATTTTACTGCCCCCTCCCATTATTGGGGTGATATTATAGTGGGGTCAGTTGGACAGAGCCTCTGTGAGGTCCTGCACCACACATACTATTCCTTGTCTTTGGATTCTGTCCACCTTCCTCTATTTGCAATATTGGGTCTGAGTAACCTAAATGTTCGGACTGGTGACCCTTGAGCCCACTATAGGAAACGACTCAGAGGGTCCACCCTCCGTGCATACAGAACATGGTCCCTTTTTTAAGTGCATTGTAAACTTTGCTCTGAATATTTTTGTTTTAGGTCATATCATTAATAAGGTTTATAAGGTGATTTGCGAATCAAAATGTGGTTGTCTTCTGCTGTTGCGATAGGCACCCATAAGGCTCCTATTACATCTCTCATGTGCTCCCTTTAGCAAACATCTTGAAATTTCTGCTCCTGCACGTCCTTTCCTTAGTCTTCAGGACTGCATTATAGGGAGGGTACCCGGGTCACATGCCCCAGGGCCTACACCACCAGAGGCATAACTTGAAGCTCCTGGGCCCCAATTAATAATTTAGAACAGAACCTCTAACTCCTCATATGGGGCACAGTGACCTATTGGGCCTCCTTAGGCTCCAGGTCCGAAACTCTGCACCCCTATAGTTATACCCTGTCCACCACCTTGATGATCTAGGGGGCCTCCACTAAAGGCTGGTTCTCCTGATCGACCCCGTGGCTCTCTCTTTTGAAGTTTAAGTAAGTCACTACCTCAGTTGTCTCCATAGGTCCCATAGGCCCAAGTAGTGAGGGCCATGAATATCTGCAGCCCGTTCTCCTGTATATGGCTGTGACAAGGGATCAGATGGTTTCCGTTTCACACAGGAGAAATGAGCGCTCCTACTAGGAACCGCCTCCATCCTTAATCTGGTGGCTGAGCTAGTCTATTTTTTGATGCTATCTTCTCATGATTCTCTCTAGGTCAGAGGATGGATTTGTGGGGCATCAAGGGGAGTCCTGATTACAATAGAAAAAACTTCTTACAATCACTTCAGGATATATATCTACATGTGCTCAAATTGTGGTCACCCAGACAGGAAGTCAAGCGGTTGCTAGGCGACCTGAAGTCCTACCGCCTACAGATTACACCGAGGAGCTCCAAGATGAGACATAAATGTAATTCTAATTAAACGTTGTGTATACTGTTACTCACTCTTCAACATTATGAGCAAGGTAATTACTCAAAGGTCAACGGATGGCGCGTTTTTCCAGGTAAGGCCAACACCTTTGTAGCATCCAGAAATATCCCCATGATCTCATGAAAAGGACAGATCTCACTTTTGTACAAAATGGTAAGTCAGGTTATTTCTGTAAGAATTGGTAAGTGGAACCCGTGCTACATAGGAGACATCTCACATCTCCATATGAACCAATATCATTTTGCTCCTCCGCTTTTTCCATAATGGCACGGAGACGCAAATGTGGGAGAGGAATTAAGAATTGATTTTTGAAGACGAAAAGGTTTGGTGCCAAGCTTAACCCCTAAATGGGCCCCATACCAATGTCATGGTATGCCACTCCTTACAATTTATTTTAATGGGCACAAGATCACATAAATAACTGAAAAGCCCTGAACATAGATTAATAAAAATTGATTAAAAAGACAAAAAAAACAACAGCAGGCAGGGTTCAGGACGTGATTTATAGCTATTACTCATGCCTTGACCCCTTATACTAATAAAATATTACCACAAAGACACACTTCACTGTTACCTAACCCCAGGCCAACCACAATATTCCCCAGAATAGAAAAAAAGCAATGAAGGTCACACCTGGTTATGTTACTCTTTATGAAACATTGCACCATAAATTATCACGTTATATCAACTGGTAATGGGTGCTGACGGCTTTCTCCATGGGTACCGAAAGTTTTTTGCTGTCACCCTATCAGGATTAAATAGGGCAATTTTGTAATAGAAAGAAAAAGGTATAATGAATAAGAGCTACATATAAGAGATAAGCACGTGTTAAAGACTAGAAAAACATGGCTGCTTTCTTCTGAAAACAGTGCCCCACCTGAATACAGGTTGTGTGTGGTATTGCAGCTTACTTCAATAGAGCTCAACTGCAATACCAGACACATATATATCTGGATATACTTCTAAAGAAGTAAAGATAATAGCTTGCATGGGAGGTGGTAATTGGAGATACTTCTAGAGAAGTAGAAATCGTGGCTTGCATGGGAGGTGGTGTCTAGAGATACTTTTAGAGAAGTAGAGATTGTGGCTTGCATGGAAGGTGGGAGCTGGAGAAACTTCTAGAGAAGTAGAGATCATGGCTTGCATGAAAGTTGGTATCTGGAGATACTTCTAGAGAAGTAGAAATCATAGCTTGCATGGGAGGTGGCATCTGGAGATACTTCTAGAGGATTAAAGATCATGGCTTACATGGGAGGTGGCATCTGGAGATACTTCTAGTATAAGTAGAGATCATGGCTTGTATGGCTGGTGGTATCTGGAAGAATTTCTAGAGAAGCAGAAATAGGGATTAGCAAAATTAGATAGGGCTTTGTAGATTAGGGTTAAGATTTATTCTCTTGGTAACGGGTAACCCTTGGAGGGTCTGGTGGTGGCATTGTAGGAATGAGATGAGAGGTGACGTTAGTGAAGCAGTAGGGATTAAGATAGTTTGTGAGGTGCCAATCTGTCCATTGGTTGACTGCAGAATGATAAATGCATTGACACATCATTTGGCTGTGAGATCAGGATTAATGTGTGAAATATTTTAGGTGTGAATGGATATCCAACCTTCATAAACTGAATAACAAGACGAACGGTTCCACTCATGATAATCTTCCTCTACAGGCAGTTTTTTACTCTGGAAAAAATGTGCTACATCTCCAGCCATTGCATTCATTTTCTTTTGTATGATGGCAAATGTCACCGTTTTGTTTCATGCCTCATGGATCACTGTCGGGGTCTCAAACAGCCAAGTCACATGATGGGGAAGGAAACCATACAAAGCTCATGCAAACCATCAAGAGGTTGTCCAGGTCGTATATAAAATACAAGTCTGAAATCATCCGTGTACATATTTATTGAGGATCCCTTAAACACCTATAGGACAAGGCCAGACAGCAGAGGACCCCATGCAAGAACATTATATGAGCCCCTCGCTTTCTAATTGGTAATTTCATGAGAAATAGTTGCTGGTCATAGACCATGTCCATGTTGACTCTCCGGAAAATCCCTCGCAATCCAATCCATGGTATAGTATCAATATTACAATCCTTAGTATGCAACATAATAGACAGTGTGGAACGTTATTATTTAAAGTTGAAGATGGTAGCTTGGTTGCAGGTTGCATACAGTATATGGTATGTCCGCCCCTATGGACAATGTCATTGTAGCATTATTAGTCAATGTGAAATTTAATTTTTAATCTGGAAGTGTAAGCGGTAGAATTAATCCTAAACCAAGTCATGTTCACAACCCATATGTTCCTAAGCATTAAACCTATAGCAAGCATTGGTGAAATTGGACTGTGTCTCTGAAGGATTAAGGATTAAGTGTTTCCAATGAATTTCAGCAATGGTGGAATTTAATTAATTCTCCTGGCTGGAGCAATGTCATGTGATGCGTCCAGTCCATGTCCTGGGAGTAGGGACACATTATCTTAAAGGGGAAGTATAATCCGATACATTGTAGACAACATTCCCGTAGAGAGCCATTAAATCCATAACCAAAGTTGCCTAAGATATAATGCTATTCATAAATATAAGTCAGATTGTTGGCCCACCTTTGCAGAGCATTAGAAATTTAACGTAAAACTTTTTGCAGTGTATTAAAAAGTAATATTATATAGTAACAATAAAAAAGGCTTTACTACTCAGTGGAAGGACTTTTAAACACAACCATATTATAGCTCTGTACAACTTTCGTATAGAAGTCTATGGGACCCCACTATCAATGTTCCCTCTGAGCCTTTGTAGCTAGTGAATGGGGCAGTTAGGGACGTGGGGAATGGGCATCTGTGCCAGGCAATCCAAATAGCAGCAAATGAATATTGCCATATAAAGTCCAAATAATTAGCCACAGAGCATCCAGATAAATAGTTTAATACATTGTCCAGATAAACAGTTTTATACATCGTCCAGATAGTTAGTTTAATAAATTGTCCAGATAAATAGTTTTGTACAGTGTCCAGATAAATAGTTTTGAACAGTTTCCAGATAAATTTGTTTTTGCCAAAATCCCTGGTGGTCTAAGGTAAGAAAAAAGTTACTGACATTATCCCAGGTAGTCTAGGGTGGTTAAGGGGTTTAAGGTAACGTTACTGTGGTCTAGAGCAGAGAAGGGGTAATTGTCTGCATTCCTGTTGTCTGGAACAATGAAGGAGTTAATATCTGTATCCCTGGTGGACTAGCGCAGTGAATGGGTTAATGTCACCATCTCTGGTGGTTTCCATTCCTGTGGTCTAGAGCAATGAAGTGGTTATGGTGTTCTAGGGCAGTGAATATGTTAATGTTACTATCTCTGGTGGCCAAGTACAGAGAAGGGTTTAATTCATGCATGCCTAGTAGTTATGGGAAACAAAGGGTTAATGTCACTATTGCTGGTGGTCTAGGGCAGATATGTGGTTATCGTCTGTATCCCTGGGGGTCTAGGCCGCTGAGAGGGCTAATGTCTATATCCCTGGCGGTCTAGAGCAGAGAAGGGATTACTACCAGTATCGTTCAGCTTCCTTTTTTCTCCTGATCATAGCGATCAGTGAAGGGCAGTATTAAAGCAAGAGGAGCAGCTTAATGATAACAGCGCCTACTGTACCTCCTCATGCCTCAGAATAAATTCAACCCAAAAAATTGTGGCATGCTCCATTGGATGTTGAATTACTTCTAGAAGACTCTGAAATAGGATACTGGAAGGGGTCACTATCTTGCAGTCTGAGTTCCTATGGATTAGGGCGGATTTACACGAGCGTGTGCGTTTTTGCACACGCAAAAAACGCGGCGTTTTGCGTGCGCAAAAGGCACTTACCAGCTCCGTGTGTCATCACATAGGATGTGCGGCTCCGTGATTTTCGCGCAGCCGCCATCATTATGACACTCCGTTTGGATGTTTGTAAACAGAAAAGCACGTGGTGCTTTTCTGTTTCCAAACATACTTTTGACTGCTGTTGCACGAATAATGCGCATCCCACGGAAGTGCTTCCGTGTGGTGCGCGTGATTTTCACTCACCCATTGACTGCAATGGGTGCGTGATGCGCAAAAAACGCAGAAATAAAGGACCTGTCGTGAGATTTACACAGCGGACTCACGCTGCGCAAAAATCACTGACAGTCTGCACTGCCCCATAGACTAATATAGGTCCGTGCGAGGCGCGTGAAAATCACAATGTGTGATCTCAACCAGCCTAACCCCAAAGACTAAAACACAAACACCATTATTGCATTTTATCCCTCGGGAAAACAATATAATGGAGTCTAAAAATTCCACCATTCCACATTTTTGTTTTGGTTGATCAACGTCCATTGAGTGATACAGAGTTTATCTACCTAAACAAAAAAAAAAACGCATGTTAAATATGCAAAAAAATGCACAGTGTGAACCCAGCCTTGGAGTAAAGGCGGTCATACAGCTTATAGAGCTGTTGGCCGAATGGTTGTTCGGCCAATAGCTATTCCTCCTGTCCCTCCCATACACATCAACACTCGGCTGATCGTGCACGTGATCTCAATGGGGAAAGGGGAATAAGCTGTTGCCAGACACAACTTTTCTCCCGTGAAAACAAAGGATGGGCATGTTGAAACCCAACATTCCTGATCCTTCTTATCACAGATGTCTGGCATCGGGGAGAGTTGGGACACCCCCATTCACATTAGATCGTTGGCCGGTCCTGCCAAAATCGTCAGTTTAGGCCGACATACATCTAATGTATATGGACACCTTAATACACACCCTTTTCTCCCCCAAAGCTCAACCAATGACCTTCTTATGGCTCCATGTATGAGCTGTATATTTAGTGCCAAGGATGGATCTTGTCCTGTAAGATAAGGAGAGGAGGGGATGAGAGCCAACACAGTACTCGGCACTAAATATTTGGCTCTTGCACAGAGCTGCGATATGTGCTTCTTATAGACATTGAATAGAGCGGTAGGGCGCTTGTTCGACTGCCGCTTCATTCAGTGTTCTTCTCACTGTGGTCGAGCCCAGTCCTTGTGATCGTGGGGGTCCCAGCAGTGGGGCCTCCAGTGATCAGACACTTATCACCAATCCTGTGGAAATACCACTCTGGGAATACCCCTTTTTAATATGGAAGGAGAGAAGGAAGTGTTGTTCCAGCGCTGTATGGAGTTTTAAAATGGAAACGGGTTTCCAAGTTTAATGGTATTCAATTAAAAAATAGTCCAGAGGTATAGTCCTGATGTGAGGGTAAGCGTGCGGTAATGTCCTCAGAGCCTACGCGTTTCGGATGCTACTGCATCCTTAGTCTTGGCTGTAATGTCTGACATTACAGCCAAGACTAAGGATGCAGTAGCATCCGAAACGCGTAGGCTCTGAGGACATTACCGCACGCTTACCCTCACATCAGGACTATACCTCTGGACTATTTTTTAATTGAATACCATTAAACTTGGAAACCCGTTTCCATTTTAAAACTCCATACAGCGCTGGAACAACACTTCCTTCTCTCCTTCCGTGCTTTTGAACGTGTGCCGACACGAGATTCCGGGCGCTGCTGAGACACACTCCATAGTGTCAGGTGAGCTGGAGGATTCCTCCCCCTTCTTCTTCTACCTTTTTAATATGGTTATTGGTTCCATGTTGTGAAGGGCCAAACTCCTGATATCCTAGGGCTGATGAGCAAGACAAGCTGCTGTTGACATTCATATCATCTAAAATATATGAGATCTGTCATTCTTACATGGATAGAATTTTTGAAACAATATATCATATAGCCCACCTATGTGAGACTGGTCCAATGTCTTCTACTTGACTACTCTGGAAGCACTGGTCATATATCAACATTTAGTGAGACCCCCAGTGTAATCTCCTACTATCTGGATATGTTTGTAGACCAACGAGGCACGTTTCAGGTTTGCAGCCTCTGATGGCAAAGTCTATTAATTTACTTTTGCCCGCATTGAAGTCTATAATGCTCTTTAGTAGTCAGTCATGTTGTGGATGTATTCATCTTTCTGCATTTTCCAGCATTTTTCCTAATGAATTTCTACATTTTGAGAGGATGATTATTGTGCATTAGCAGTTTCTACCGTCTCAGCGGGAAATTCACTTCAAGCCTGTTGAGTGAGGTGATGTTCTACAAATTAGCTTTAACTATTAAACGAATTTTCCGGAAAAGTGATGTTAAAATATATATATTATTCATGGCTGCATTATTCATTTGTGGTTGGCCATTTTAAGATTGAGCAAGATCTAATCGTTGCCCTACATACAAGACTTACAGTGTCTCGGAGGAAGCTGGTTCTTCTGCTATGTCAAGTCAAGGAAAATTGTCTTGAATGGAGAAGTACTGTAGAAACCTTAAGCGCCTACTATGTCAGCAGGAGTCCTTTATGAATGTCCCTTGATAGATAACCCTCCCCAAAAAATATTAACTATCAGTGAGTTAACTTGGAGCCACAATTGGAGTAGTGTGACCAAAATCCTAAAGTCTACTTGACAAAATCCTCATAAGTTCCATAATCCTGGGAGGAGCACATCCTAATACAGGTTTGGTTTTGATTTGCTCAACTTCTTAGAAGCCATGAACCATGTTGAGAGTGAGATCCAACCCCAAGAATAACTCAATTACTCAAAAACTTTCACTAATAGGTTTTATGGAGTGAACCAGCCCAATAAAAAAATACTCCATGTTCCTGCTGGTTCATGCAATTCCAGATTCTTCCCGAAAGAGGAGGGCCCAGAGACCTCCCACCCTCCAAAAAGTCACCTCCTTCTCAGTAGTTTGGTAACATTGCTAAGACTGTGGAGAATGGGAATAGGGTCAATCTTACCCGAGGCCTCTTCTGCTCATGGGCTTCACAGCAAGGGCATAGGCTAGGTGTCTCATGTGTCACAGTGTAAGAAACTGGATTTGGATCTTCAGATAAAGAGGACTCGAGGTCAACTAATGCTCTACAGGGTGGCTTCTGGAAAAAAAATCATGGATATGATTAAAATAAGACCCAGACCTCAATGGTATAGTACCAAGACAATGTAATACTACTACTAGGTCACCTAAGGAGAAGGCTTCACATAACACTTCACTGCCGAAAACTATTCATCCCTTGTACATACTTACCAACAGTTTACATTTCCCAAGGGCAATATTGACTTTTGAAGGTCGAAATAGATTTAGTGAATGGTATGTGCTTAAAGGGAATGTGTTGTTAGCAAAAAATGTATTTTTTTTTTAGTTAAACAATTAGTGTGTAGGTGATTAAACATTGTTCTAATTTTTTTTATTTTTTTCACGAGTCAGGAAATATTATAAATTTGATTCAATTTATAATATTTCCCATTGCTGGTCACTAGATGGAGCAATTCCCAAAATTGCAGCATTGCATGTGGTAAAGCAACCACATTGCTTTATGCTGCAAAATTGGGAAAAAATCCCTCGCTCTAGTGAGCTCTCAGAATCCCCCCTCCTTTATCCTGGCTAGTGCCGGGAGAAACGAGGGGATTGAACGGTCTAACCTCCTACACTGTGTGTTGCCATTTTTTGAGCTAACACACAGTGTAGAAGGTTTACATACACTAGTAAACACACTGAAACAGGAACATACATAGAAATAACTTACCTGCTCCAGTCGCCGCCGCTCCCTCCGGTCCGTCCGCTCCGTCTGCTGCCGCTGCTCCATGTGCACAAGTCCGGAAGCCGCGACCGGAAGTAGTAATCTTACTGTCCGGCCGCGACTTCCGGTCCACAGGAAAATGGCACCGGACGGCGCGCATTTCAAATTGGACTGTGTGGGAGCGGCGCATGCGCCGTTCCCACACACACGCCGTACACCATAGTGGATGGAACGGGCCCCGTTCGCATTCCCTATGGGACTGGAGCTGCCGTATTCCATGTCTGTATGTGTCGTTAATCGACACATACACAAATGGAAAAAAAAATGGCAGCCCCCATAGGGAAGAAAAAGTGTAAAAATAAAAAAAAGTAACACACAAACACACAAATTAATACAAACGTTTTTAATAAAACACTAACATCAAACTGATATTAAATTTTTTTTTGGGGTGACACTGTTCCTTTAAGGGGAGAGGGGAGTCATTATTAGTTGTCCTATTTAGTCCCATTCAATAATGAATATACCTGGACATATTGGGGACATTTAAGATGCAATGCCTAGTATCTTCGAACACAATTTTTGTCGTTCTGAATTCCATATTGTAATGAAATTCAAAAGAGTTTCTAAAGTGCAAATCAAATATTTAGCCATTTTCAAACAAATTCCCACTAAAATACCAGTTACCTTCGAAGACGTTGTGTTCCTCCATACTCACAGTGCAGTTTTTTGTGTGCCCACTAGATAGAGCTAGTGGAAAGTGACCTACAAATATAAAACCAACATCAAGGATCACATTGACGGTTAGTATTAAGGTTTACATGAGCAATTTTCTGTTGCAGTGACATTCAGTGCAGCAGACGCTTGGGAAGTAGAGAAGTTTAATGAGCTCAAGCAATTTTGTTTAGTTGTGCTGCTGAATTCTGGAGGTAAGTCAGAATTGAACTGTGCGTCAGGGAATTGGATATTGCAATCTCTATTAAAAGTTGAATTTCTACGAGTCTGTCCATCTGCAAACTTCACCCATCATAAGGTAAGAACAGATGTTGCTGATCTAGATCAATGGCTCAATTAGCAAGCTGAAGATTCAACATTTTGGATTGTAGTAACCATTTTGTAACTTATAGCTGGAACATAATGGTGCAGCCTCAATGTGTCTCAGTTTTGTAAGGGTGGGGTCTGGGATGGTATACAGCCCCCTGCAGATGTGTCATGGCAAAGACAGGAGAATTCTTGCAACTCAACTTTACTATGCCAGTATTCACGGCACACCTGGCCACAGCAGAAAAAGCAAACAACACTTCTCAATGTCACGTAGGGTTCGTGGACCCACTGGGCCGTACCACCTTGGCGGTATGGCAGCTGGCCAACAGGGTGCAGGTCAGAGTCTATAGTTCATATAGTGTACCTGTGGCAGCTCGGACACTAGCAAGGCAGGCTTGGCTGGGACTAGGCAGCAGGTAGACGTCAGGCGTGGAGTAGCCGGACAGGCGTGGTATACAGCACAGCACAGCTACAGCTCAGCACGGGCACTAGATCAGGATACAGGTTACAGGATACAGGAACAGGGAACACTGGGAGCAGGAAACACTAGGGGACCAAGAGGTTATCAAGATAGACAACAACACAAACATAGAAGGAGGTCACGGAAAATGTCATTAACGAACTTCTGGAAGACCGCGGGAACATTACACAGGCCGAAGGGCATTAATAAATACTCATAGTGTCCATCACGGGTGTTAAATGCAGTCTTCCATTCGTCACCCTGGCGAATTCGGATTAGGTTGTAAGCCACACACAGGTCTAGTTTGGAAAAACTTTTGGCTCCACGTATACGATCAAATAATTCAGAGATCAGCAGCAACGGATATTTATTCTTCACCGTGATTAGGTTGAGACCCCGGTAGTCAATACAAGGACGCAGGGAGCCATCCTTTTTTTTTGACGAAGAAGAACCCGGCTCCTGCCAGGGAGGAAGACTTCCTTATGAAGCCCCTCTCCAAGTTCTCCTTAACATAGGCGGACATGGACAGAGTCTCTGGCAAGGAGAGAGGATATCCCCTACCACGGGGAAGGGATGCACCAGGGATCAGCTCGATAGGACAGTCATACGCCCTGTGTGGGGGCAGTGTCTCCGTCTCTCTTTTGCTGAAGACATCTGAAAATGCTGCCAATGATCGAGGCAGAGAAGGCTGGACCGAACGAATCTGCACCAGGCATCGGCTGTGACACTCGGGGCCCCACTGGAGAACCTCTTCAGAGTTCCAGTCCAGGACTGGGGCATGTAGTCTGAGCCAAGGCAGACCCAGCAGCACAGGGTTAATGGCCTTGGACAGGACATAGAACGGTAGAAGTTCGGAGTGGAGAGCCCCTACTTGGAGCCTCATCTTGGAGTGCTGAGTTCCCATTTTTTTATACGTTGACGTGGAAGCCTACTCACGCACCCCTGAAACACGGAGTGCTGCGGGATCAAGAAAGTACCTTTAACAATATCATTCATGGCTTGTGATAAACCATGACAAACCCTCTTGGCACTGTCATGGTGGAGTAAATATTTCAAACATCTTAGGGCCTGTTCACATCTGCATTAGGGGCCTCTGTCCCAGATCTGGTCCATAATGCTGGAAACAACAGAGGAGCATGGACCGTTATTGTTTTTGGTGAAACAACGGACACCATGACGAATACCCTATGGAGCCCATTAAAGTCAATGGGTTCCATCGGACGCCGATGGTGACCGTCATGCAACGGAACCAGTGCTTCCAGTTTTTTTGTTGTTCTGCTCCTCTGACGGAGCAGAGCAACGGAAACACTGATGCAGATGTGAACAGGCCCTTAGAGATGACTGTGGTTTGGAGACTGTTCTCCTTGAAGTGTTCTTGTGTAGACCAGAGAGATGTCCTTATTCTAAAGGAGAGCAACATATGGATCCTGGTCTATATACATTATTAGACAAGTCATGATGGGCCGGTAGAAGCCTCACAAGCCATGTTTGTATTATTCTCATGCACAATGACTTTTTGGATTCTCAAGATTAAGGGAGAACGTTCCGAAAGGCAACAGTGGAGAACTAATATGGCTTCAATATTCCTTCGAGAAAGGACATCGAATTGATTAGTGTTGGTTAATTAGTGTCTGCATTCATTTATTGCTTCTGTTCAAGCATGGAAAAGACTTCTGACAGCCGGTTCTACTAGTGAATATTTTTGAAGGGATTAACCACCTTGACCTTCATAGCGATTGAACTTGATGATCCATGTAATGATCCACAGATATAACTACCGTGCGGTGGCAGGAAGCTGTTCTCTACAACCATACCTTGTCTCCAGACCTTCACATTCGCTGGTGAAGAGGGAGTGTTTATTTGAGGTCTTTTCTAGACGAATGATGTTGTTCTAATTTTGAGGTATTGCCGTGTTAACTCATAAGAATGCGTTAAGTGGTACTTGTGTGATACAATGGCACCAAATATAGTCAAATCTATATTTAAAGGGGTGGTTTTATGAAGACCACCCTTTCCATATTCCCTATTAGGGCACATGGACATCAAAAAGAGGGATTCCCATTCGAGATTTTACCTTATTATTCAGAACAGAGAGCCGGTAACAAAAAGTAACTCTCGGTCGTCCATGTATTACATGGTCAGCCATTTATTTGAATTGCCGATATATAATACTACATTTCCTTTTGGAAAATATATGGACGGCTACAGCGTCCCCGGCCGTGACAACTAAGCCAGCTTCAGTTTGAAAAGGGTTTATTTTTTGGTGAGACAATCCGTTTCATTTTTCTTATTCCCGTCTATTGAACTTTTACTAGAAGAATGAAGTCAAGTCACTTGAATCCCATGAAAGTTGCATCATATGGGTCAAATGTGCCAGTTGCGTGCGCCAAGTTTATGAAATGTGACTTTCCATGCCATTTCCCCCATTGCCGTGTGTAACAGGTAGGACATGTTATCATTTTTCTAAGTTCTCATTCACTTACATGTTGCAGCTGTAAAATATGTTGCTCCATAAAAATCCATTGTGTGAATAAGGTTCGGTAACTGTTTACAGGACTTGCAGTACAGATTTCAGTCGTAGGGATGAGGTGCATTGCAGTATGAAGCAGCTGAGATATTCTGTCTAACTACAGCTATTGTATAGGACCTGAACGCATTAACACGTGATATGAATTTCAGGAGGTGACCGTTTCTCATCGGCTTTTTTTCGTATAGACGTAGCTATTTGTGCTTTATTCTGCAGGGATTGTTTTTAGTGTTCCTCCACTTGTTTCTACACCGGTTGTCCATTTTTGTTTTAAAGGTTCCTCAAGGATAAACTGATGATGAGACTTCCCCCTCCTAGGGCCCCCCACCATCAGCTGTTTTTGGCTCACTTGTTGCAAAGGAAATCCGTCTGTGCAAAGCGTGGGCCCAGCAGGTCTACCTGATCCATTTTGGGAAGTAGCTCTTCAATCTGGCTGATAGTAGATAGGTCTCGAGGAGAAGACCCTCCTCTATTAAAGGGCGACTAAACTTTCAAAAAACTTCTGGACATGTCATAGTGACATGTGAGAAGATTTGATTGGTGGGCGTCCGAGCACTGGGACAACCACTGATCGCTAAAAAGAAGCGGCAGAAGCGCTCGGGTGATCGCTGAGCCGCTTAGTTTCTGATCGGCTTTTCTCGGAAAGTCGAGCAGTTTGTGTATGGGCCCAATAGAAAGTCTATGAGCCTGTACACCAACTGCTCGGCTTTCCGAGATCTACCCTTAAAGAGTTATAAAAACAGAATTGCGTATTCCGATAAAAGGTTTTATTATACCCACAAGGGTAAAATCAAACAAAGCTCAGCATGTATAAAATTCCCATGCAGCATGCGGCAAGCAGCATGCCTAATGTCTAGCCCTAGATACTTGGCGTGTTGCATGGGAAATCGCTCAGCTGACACATCAGGTACAATTCACCCAAAAACATGTATGTTTGGCTTTTGTGAACATCCATTTTATGTATGTGTGTGCAGCGCATGTGCGTGTAATGTTCCTGTATTGTATGTATAGTTGTTGTCATGCTGCATAATTGGTCACATGGACACAGCATCCCATTGGTTGTTCAAATAAATGGGGCGTGTTTTTTTTCTTTAATCCATAAATTGCCCCCTTCACTGCCGCCTTAGGCAATTGCCTTCTCTGCCTATCTTTCAACCCGGCCCTGGACTTGAGCAGCATTGTAGAGGCAGCCCATGTGTTCCCTAGTGAGAGGAAGTCCATTTCAGGTTGGTTTTGTCCCCGTGCTGACCAGAGCCGACACTAGGTTCGTTGGTGCGCTGTGCAGTACTTTCTATTAATGCCCCCCTAATGGTGTACCATAGAATGCCCAAATAATAGAATCATACAGTGCCCATATAACATTACTCTAAAGTGCTCAAGTGACACTGCTCAATCAATAAACTAGGGAAGCTCTAAGTGCCCAGGCCATTAGGACCAGTGGTGCCCACTACAGTAGTGACAGGTGAGGCACCCTGTATACACCTATGTGTGTTCCCAGCCCTGGTGGTGAGGACCTGTACAGGGATGTGGTCTCCACAGGTGTCGTAATGTTAGCAAGCAAGAAAGTGGGAAAGGTACTTAAGTCGTGACAATAGGATGGGGGGCACCAGGATTTTGTTGGTGAAAGGACGAGGCCGACCATCGTCTATGTACACCATTGGTTCCACCTTGACAAATCTTCTTTAAAGGATCCATCAAGATTAGCTTTTTTTAATCACTGGGGTCAATGGATAGAAAAATGTATGAAAAATAGTGTAAATCCCTTATTGTTTTTAGATTAGTGGTGATGGTTAGAGCAAGGACTATATAAAGACTGGAGTCTCTATACAATCACTGGATTA
Source organism: Rhinoderma darwinii (assembly GCF_050947455.1). NCBI lineage: Eukaryota > Metazoa > Chordata > Amphibia > Anura > Rhinodermatidae > Rhinoderma > Rhinoderma darwinii. The sequence goes on along the minus strand of NC_134696.1, from coordinate 93,089,827 downwards.
CTCAAACAAGACACCAATCCTCCCTTTCAACAAGAATGTAACACAGTCAGTAATCCATGTGGAAATTCCAATTCTTTACCATGACTGGTGCTTCCGTGTTCAATCCTCTGCACCCCTCATTTTTACACCCCTGTTGCCCCGTAGACCGTGCATAACGAAAATATGTCACTTCTCTTGACTTCTCTGCTTTAGTAAATAATTGTATTCCCCATGAAATAACAATTCTGGAGCATTTTTTCTTAGCACTCTACATTGTGTCTTTCCTCTTTTATTCCTCCTAGAAATTTATGAAAAAATTGGGTGTTACCAGTTGGAGTGTGTCTCTTCATAGTCTGACACTGTCCAATCAGAAAAGGAAATAAAAGGAGACACGGCGCCACATAGTGCAAAGTAAAAGCAGGATGGGGCAGAGGAGCAATCTTGTTTAAGAAAATGCTCACCTGGCCCAAAGACACAAAGTAGTGGTGGTAATGAAGCTGCTGCTGCCAAGTCCAAATCACAACAAATGGGGTTTGTTGTCCCGAGGATATTTGTAAAAAATAAAAATAGGACCATCGGCGCTGCACGAAGAGACAGAAAAATAGACGACTTAGATGACCATCATGGCAATATTTAATGGAAGGGCTACGCGTTTCGACACCGAACTGGTGTCTTCATCAGGCCAGTACCCAGGCCGACCATCGTCTATGTACACCATTGGTTCCACCTTGACAAATCTTCTTTAAAGGATCCATCAAGATTAGCTTTTTTTAATCACTGGGGTCAATGGATTGAAAATGTATGAAAAATAGTGTAAATCTCTTATTGTTTTTAGATTAGTGGTGATGGTTAGAGCAAGGACTATATAAAGACTGGAGTCTCTATACAATCACTGGATTACTCAAACAAGACACCAATCCTCCCTTTCAACAAGAATGTAACACAGTCAGTAATCCATGTGGAAATTCCAATTCTTTACCATGACTGGTGCTTCCGTGTTCAATCCTCTGCACCCCTCATTTTTACACCCCTGTTGCCCCGTAGACCGTGCATAACGAAAATATGTCACTTCTCTTGACTTCTCTGTTTTAGTAAATAATTGTATTCCCCATGAAATAACAATTCTGGAGCATCTTT